>NC_135507.1:39920625-40248625 GCF_052857255.1 Amblyomma americanum
GACTTTCAACATATCTAGAATCCAAACACACCTATGTGGACACCATGTTCGGATTCCGTTCACACCGATCCGCGCGTGATATTCTGCTGCAATTACACAAGGAAGTCTTGGATCCGGTCGAACACCCCGTGACGACAAGGTGGTCCTCGCCTCTGAATTTAGGAGGGCGTTTTACAACGTGGCCCACGACATCATCCTCACCCATTTGTCACAAACTAATTGAGGCGACAAGACGTTTAGGTACATCAGACAATTTTTCCTTGATCGGCAAACGTACATACGTATTCAAGACCAGGAGCCCGCCTGTACCCCTATGTACCAAAGGTACACCACACGGAGCAGTCCTCTCTCCCCTCGTCTTTAATCTCGCCATGGTGCCCCCCCCCCCTGCTTAATGATGTCCCAGGCATCAGGCATGCCCTGTATGCCGACGACATCTCGCTCTGGGCAACACATGGAACGTTGGAACAGATCGAGGCCAACCTCCAAGAAGCGGCGACTATCGTGGACGGATACGCTCGCCGCTGTAGCCTAGAATGCTCCATGACCAAATCAGAATTCGTGCACCTTCGGCCCAACCCGAACTGCATCACCAAAATTGACCTCTCCCTTGCTAGCGGCTCTATACCTGAACACGATCAGGTAAGAGTGTTGGGACCCTTTATGCACCGCAACCGCAAGATCGATACAACTCTGCAAAAGCTCCGCAAGATTAGAGAACAGGTGGGCTGCATGGTCTGCCGGGTATCTAACAAACGGCGGAGGGGGGAGGGGGGGGGGCAGGGTTACGATGCAAACAGGTCCTGAGGCTGGCGAATGCATTTGTCACCAGCCGGATACTCTATTTGGCCGCGGTGGCTCAGTGGTTAGGGCGCTCGACTACTGATCCGGAGTTTCCGAGTTCGAACCCGACCGCGGCGGCTGCGTTTTTATGGAGGAAAAACGCTAAGGCGCCCGTGTGCTGTGCGATGTCAGTGCACGTTAAAGATCCCCAGGTGGTCGAAATTATTCCGGAGCCCTCTACTACGGGCACCTCTTTCTTTCTTTCTTCTTTCACTCCCTCCTCTATCCCTTCCCATACGGCGCGGTTCAGGTGTCCAACGATATATGAGACAGATACTGCGCCATTTCCTTTCCCCAAAAACCAATTATTATTATTATTATCACCCTATCTCCACTTACGGAAATGTGACGAGAACGCCCTAGATGTGACCCTTCGCAAAATCTATAAGCGCGCCCTCGACCTCCCCATAACGACGTCAAATCAACGGCTTATCGATCTCGGGATGACACACCTTTGCGTTGCTCCGCGAGGCGCATTTAAACAACCAGTACTTGCGCTTGAATAAACCCTCAGCCAGCAAAAGCCTCCTAAACCGCCTGTACATTGGCTACAAAGCGCATGCAGAGGAAATTACCAAGGTTCCAGGGGACTGGCGCCACGCGCTACAGGTTCAGCCTCTGCCACGAAACATGACAAAGCAGACTCACGAGGGCAATCGAACCACGTGCGCAACGGCCATTAACGACTGCTATGGCTCTCGCTACGGAGTCTTCTAGACGGATGCTGCTGGCCCACACCACGGGGGATGGTATGCGGTTGCAGCAATCTATCATAACGCGCAAGTTCATGGAGTCACTTTCAGTGCCCCAAACATTACACACGCGGAGGAGGCCGCCATAGCACTCGCCGCTGCAGAACCAGACTCCCGGGAAGCCTGTCGATATCTTCAACAAGGACGCATATCTGAACGCGTCGCAAAAAGTTTACATAGATGCCAGTACCGGGATCGCCCGGACACATGTGTCGTCATCTCGACCACAGCACATGCGGGACTAAAGAGAAATGAGGCTGCAGACACCTCAGCCCGTGCGCTCAAGCACCGGGCATCGCCGCCACACTCGCCGCCTGAGCTATCAACACCTAACCCGGCTATCATTTACAAGTAAAATGCTCAGTTATATCAAACAAAGCATTGCCGATTTTATCCCCCTGCGAAAGGTCTAACCAAGAACGAGGAGCGTTGGCTTCATCGCTCATATACCAATACGGTACTGTGCCCGGCAGTGCGGCAATAATTTAATCCGGGTTTTAACGAGGAGTGAATTGTGAATGGGTGTTCACAGCCGTGTACCACATGGTGTGGGCATGCCTCTCTAGCCCTGCTTACCTCCTCTCCCCTCACCTACCCGAGAGAGCTGGGAGGCTGCCCTGCCCGGCTGCTCTGCGTTAGAGAGCCAAAGAGCCCTCGTCGCTAGGGCCCCAGCTCCCGCGGAAGCCACAGGGGTCCCGGACAAGGATCCTCTCCTAGATTTTGTAAGGGACTGGCCCTTAAGGCCACTCCCAAGTCACTCCTGTAAATAGCCTTTAATAAAGAATTTCCACCACCAACACCACCTAAACACACCTTTTTCATCGAGCTAGTTGATGAAAATACTTTGGGGTAGGTTAGTTTGAAAGATCGGGTGTGGGCAACGGACCAAGGCGGTGCAAGCCCAAAGCTGTCCTGTCCGACTCTGAGCGCCGAGCGTGCTTGATCATCGAAGGCAGCCTACTAAGGAAACTCACAGGTAATATTCTGCATAATTTATCCATTGCTATGCCACTGTGCCTGAAAATCTGAAAATGAAACGAACCGCCGCGGTGGTTCAGTGGTTAGGGCGCTCGGCTACTGATTCGGAGTTGCTGGGGTTGAAGCCGACAGCGATGGCCGCGTTTCGATGGAGGTGAAACGCAAATGCGCCCGTGTGCTGTGCGATGTCAGTGCAGGTTACAGATCCCCGGGTGGTCGAAATCATTGCGGAACCCGCCACAACGGCCCCTTTTTCTTCCTTTCTATTTTCGCTCCCTCCTTTCTCCCTTCCCTTACGGCGCGGTTGAGGTGTCCACCGATATGTGAGACAGTTACTGCGCCATTTCGTTTCCCCCAATAATAAATAATAATTGGTTCTGGTGGAAAGGAAATGGCGCAGTATCTGTCTCATATATCGTTGGACACCTGAACCGCGCCGTAAGGGAAGGGATAAAGGAGGGAATGAAAGAAGAAAGGAAGAGAGAGGTGCCGTAGTGGAGGGCTCCGGAATAATTTCGACCACCTAGGGATCTTTAACGTGCACTGACATCGCACAGCACACGGGCGCCTTAGCGTTTTTCCTCCATAAAAACGCAGCCGCCGCGGTCGGGTTCGAACCCGGGAACTCCGGATCAGTAGTCGAGCGCCCTAACCACTGAGCCACCGCGGCGGGGATTTCCCCCAAAACCAATTTTCAGTTTTCAAGAATCTAATATTAAGAAGCACCCCGCCGCGGTGGCTCAGTGGTTAGGGCGCTCGACTACTGATCCGGAGTTCCCGGGTTCGAACCCGACCGCGGCGGCTGCGTTTTTATGGAGGAAAAACGCTAAGGCGCCCGTGTGCTGTGCGATGTCAGTGCACGTTAAAGATCCCCAGGTGGTCGAAGTTATTCCGGAGCCCTCCACTACGGCACCACTCTCTTCCTTTCTCCTTTCACTCCCTCCTTTACCCTTCCCTTACGGCGCGGTTCAGGTGTCCAACGATATATGAGACAGATACTGCGCCATTTCCTTTCCCCCCAAAACCAATTAATATTATTATTATTATTATTATTATTATTATTATTATTATTATTATTATTATTATTATTATTATTATTATTATTATTATTATTATTACTATTATTATTATTATTATTATTATTATTATTATTATTATTATTATTATTATTATTATTATTATTATTATTATTATTATTATTATTATTATTAAGAAGCAGGAAGAGATCAGAGGAGGTCAAGCAACTAACACAACTTAATAACTTTCTAGTCGAAATAAAGAAGAAATGGACATGTACTGGTCATCTAATGCCAAAGCAAGATAATCGACATTCGTTATTGGTAACAGACTGAATTTCGAGTGAAGGAAAGCCTAGTGGACAGCGTCCCTCACGTGGCGTTCCCATTAGGTTCACGAACCATAACAGGAACGCGGTAGTAGCTATCAATAATTGGTTTTTTGGGGAAAGGAAATGGCGCAGTATCTGTCTCATATATCGTTGGACACCTGAACCGCGCCGTAAGGGAAGGAATAAGAGAGGGAGGGAAAGAATAAAGGACGAATTAGGTGCCGTAGTGGAGGGCTCCGGAATAATTTCGACCAACTGGGGATCTTTAACGTGCACTGACATCGCAGAGCACACGGGCGCCTTCGCATTTTGTATCCATAAAAATGCAGCCGCCGCGGCCGCTAGGCAATTTCTAAAATTTCTAGAAAGGATGTCGGGCAGTGATAGTTCTTTTTATGTTAAGATATTCCACACACGAGGAGCAATAACATTGATCATACGTATAAAGCAACTACCGGCACCGAGGCAAATGTAGCAGGCAGTGATAGCAAGTCAGTTTCCAGAAGGAGAATGGGAAGCTTCCGGCGATAACGTAGCCTTAGTTGGCGCAAGGCAGTATTAATTACAGGTCAGTGTTAGAATCCTTTCGGCTTGAATGGACGTATTTAGTGGGGGCTGATGATCTGACAGCCAAGGATGCTTACCTTGTCACGAAAATCGTAGCCTATGGTCCTCTCAACTGCTGTGTACGGCCTTGCCGCTCGCACAAGCTGTGCGTCTAGAGGGTCCCACTGCTCGCGGGGCACGGGCTTGGTCCAGTCGTAGAAGCTGCTGGAAACGGCGCTGAGAGGCATGACTGCGGAACAGTAACGCTTCCTTGGCACGGGCGGGGTCTCGTTGTAGGAACTGTTCGAAACGGCGTTGAAGTTCATGGGTGCTGAAGAAAAACGTTCATTGGGCCTGAACAGGGCGCTCGCGTGAAACGATCTTCGTCGTCTTCTTCGTCGACGTTTCCGCCTTCGATCATTCAGGGGCTCTCGCCGTGATGTTCTATCGCTGTGCTGTTCATTTTAGCGTGCCATTAATTTTCGAACGTTTTTTTTTTACAGATATTGTTTTACTCTTGTTTTTGTGTCACAGTGCTGTTTTAACCCTTCGCTCTTTTATCGATCTTCGTTTGTTCTTTTTCAGCGCAGTTTTTACGCGCGATGTTTTGTGGTTTTTTATTTTCGATTTTCTCGTTTATAGGGTAAAATATTGAGCATAAATGCAGCTAAAAATAAATGCTATTTGGCTTCCTCTATCTGGCCTCTGCACCAGTACCCTGCACTGGACATTCTGTTCCCCTACTCTCAGGACAGTGAATTTCGGTGCAAAAACTGAGACGGGAATTTTTTCATTCTTTTGTTTTTTACTACTTCCACTTTCTGTTCGGTTTCTACCTTTTTGTCCCCAATCACCTTCATCAACGTCCATTCACAGGCAGGTAGTTTCTATATGTCGAGAAAATTATATTATTTTGGTTAATTATTCGTTCCTCACTTGTTCTGGGCCTTTGTCTAGATAACCTTATTCCATTCATCCGAGTTTTCTCTACATATCCTTGCATATGTAAATTTTGCTGTACAGAATAAATAAAATATGAGACGAGAGATCCTAGTCTAGAAATTAATTACTCCGCTAAGGGTTAAAAAGTGACGATAATTGGCACCCTGGGCGCGTAAATAACTAATATTTATTAATACATTTTTAGTGACTGCAGTGACATGGTAACCTTAAAATGAAATCGTACCTCTAAACAGTTCGAATTGGAAGAATTTTCCATGCACGCCAGTGATATGAGATTTTCGCTTCCAAAATTTAGGCTTCATCTGCTTGACGGCGCACGCAAGACTGTGACGATCGGCGCGAAGCTCTGCATTTCAGCCTGACGCACCTTTTTCTCTACCAAAGGCGTAGAGCCAGATGTGTCAAGCTAAGTCTTTCTCTTTCACTTAAGGCTATTTATATAAAACGAACATCCGACCCAACAGCTGCGACACACTAAGGAGGAGCTTCCTGCCGACATGGACCGCATTGCATGCATAATTGTACGAAATCAACAGAAAATCGTGAAAGCAAATGTCTATAAACACGCGTGCTATAGAAATACTTGAAAATGGAGCGGTATAGATATCAAAGTGCCTTTATAAAAAAGCACGCAGCGGCTAAAAAATATGAAATTTAGCTCTGTCATTTAGTTGCCTGTTTTACAATAACAATCATGATCTCGCTTGTCCACCTGGACACAACTTACGTGGGAGGTTGATTAACATACCCCATAGCACCTAATTTTAGTATATCTGTATCACCTTGATCACCTTGACATTAATATCACCTTATTTATCGGCTCCCCAGGCACAACAAAGACACCTGGCCATTCTAGTGGGAAACCTTCCGCTCCTGCCTTTACCAAAACCTATATATCTTCGGAATCTGGAGCAGTGTTTCTGAGAGGGACAAGCACTCCTATATCAGAGCACATTTTTGTGCGTGACGAGAGGATTGCTTAAATTGTACACCTCTTAGTCCAGCAACTTGTCTTTTCTCAATTTTATTTGATCGGTATATAATTAAGGCTGTCGTACACTTTACACTTTGCCAAACAGTTTTTCTTCAAACAACAACCCTCATAAATTGGGCACCTTTTTTCGCATGAACACATATTTTCACTCATTTATTCCCAAGACAAGCAATGAATGGAACCACCTGCGCACCTCAATTGTCGCACTTACCGACTCTGTTTTGTTCAAATCTGCTCTCGAAGAATATGTTTACTCCCAGGAATCTGCATTTTACCGCGTTAATGTTCTTAATGTTTTCCCTCTGCATTGCCGCAATTCCTGTACACACACACACGCGCGCACACGCACAAACGCACGCGCACGCGCGCACTTATTTCATGCATTCCACTCCGTTCTGTAGTGCCCCCAGGAGCCTTGAAGTAATAAAAATAAATATTTTATTAAATAAATAAATATTTACCACTGGAGAAATGACCCCACATTCTAAAATAACTGGTTATGTTGCGAATCATTAAGGACAGAATTATTCCCACAGCATTCTGGGACATGCTTTCTCCTTAATAATAATTGGTTTTTTTGGCGGGGGGAGGGGGGGGGGAAACCGCGCCGTAAGGGAAGGGATAAAGGAGGGAGTGAAAGAAGAAAGGAAGAAGAGGTGCCGTAGTGGAGGGCTCCGGAATAATTTCGACCACCTGGGGATCTTTAACGTGCACTGACATCGCCCAGCACACGGGCGCCTTAGCGTTTTTCCTCCATAAAAACGCAGCCGCCGCCGTCGGCTTCGAACCCGGGAACTCCGGATCAGTAGTCGAGCGCCCTAACCACTGAGCCACCGCGGCAGGGGCGCTTTCTCTTTACTGGGTGATGATCTGGGTGCCATTATAGGCGGTCAGTTTTTATAAATGGCTGCAAGACTTACTCTTATCTTGGCCACACTTCCGTTTCCTGTGTTGTAAGTAGCTGCCTGCCCAAGGTGCGATCGCGTAGGTGATTCTCTCGTGTCACGAAGAGGGGAGCGCTCTGTGATTGCCACCTCTCTCGTCAGTGGAAATTTGGTCGCAAGAGTGGACAGGGCGTCCGTGTTGATCGATACGCTGTGGGGTGAAAATGCTCCGGGCAAATTGTGACGGATACAGGGCCACCGCCTAAATCACACGGGCTCAAAAAGCTACGCAATATAAACAGACACGAGACAAGAGGGTAGCTCACACGCACGGTGTGATACCAAAGTAGTCTTTGAACCTCTTTTCTTTTTTATATGCGGCTTATTCTCATCCCAAGCAACACGTTTTTTGCCCCTTTCGGCTTTGTAGGAACCCAGGCACACTTATCATACTTCTTCGCGCATTACAAGATAGGACAGCACGAAAAACAGAGCGAATGTCCACCTTCTTTGCTGTTGCTGAACAGCAGGAGGCAATGAATCCACGTCTCTGCCACGTGGTTTTATTGTGACAGTCGAGGTAGAGGTTTTTTTTACATTTTCGGGCACGGTATTGATCCCAGACCGACCAATACTGGAAGCGGTGACCTTCGGAGAGGAATCGCAAGTTGCAGACCAAGAGTGGCATGCCAATGCAAGCAAAAAAAAAAGGCGCCGAGGGCACTGGTACGCCAAGATAAGGCATGGAAAGGCCACTTCAGGCTAGTCACAAACGTTTCGCAATCGAACAGTGCTCGGTTAGGGTTATGCTTAAAGCAAAACTTTCTTTCTCTAGAGTGGTTTCACATTGATAGTAGAATTTCAGAAGGTTTTGCGGAAACGGTGTGACCAGATACGAACACTAATGCAGTGAATTCGCTTGCACACGAGCCACTGCCATGCAAAGAAGCTGCTGAACGAAACACTGGTAAATGGAATGGCAGAATTCCAAAATTGCTTTGCACATATTTCTCTGCGACTGCTGCTTGAACCAGCACATTTATTGGCACTTATTGCTTTATACGTTGTCAAGCAAAGCGAAGTTTGTATTATGTTTGCCTTTTGGTAGCGTTTTTTTCCTCGGGTATACTAATTTTTGCTTGTTACGGTTCATCACTTTCCATGCATTATTTATTCTACTGCGTGTGTTGCATGTATTTTGTTTCTTTGCTAAATAGGAGGTCTCTACAAAGCTTTTTCGCATTGCAGTCTCCGTAATGTGTGCAAAAGGGCATTTCCTTTTCTCGTATAACGTCGAAAAGGGGAATCTCAAATGATAGCGACTGCTGTGCGGACGTCCCATAACGTCATAACGTGTCCCATAACGTGTAAAATTTCGTTGCGTAACTTTTTATTTTTAGCACTGACGCACTTATTTGCGATTAAAGTATTGTAACGAGTCATCAGGACATGCAGTATCTTTTGTCGCTTCTCTTGTGTTGTGTACCTTTCTCCTTGTCTTTTCCAGACTGTTCATCACCTAAGGTAATGCCGTACCAATAGACAGCGTGCGATTCCCACCAAATTAAATTTTCCTATAGAGAAGTGTCATTGCGTTTGAAGCATTTGGCTGGGCTATTTCGGCTCTCCAGCCACATTGAAGGTGGTCGCCAAGCTGTCGTAGCCACGCCTACCTCTCTCTCGCCTGCTCTAGCGGGTAAAGCAGGACTGAAAGTTCTAAAAGAGTGTGATTGGCTCCCTACGAGCGATGGCCCCCGTGGCCGTGATTAAGCAGGCTTCAGAGTCGCCGCGTAGCCTTTCTATGCGTGTTGACGCCTGAAATTGCTAGTGTTGCAGCGACAAGGGCACTTAAACTTTTCCACTTGAAAATAATGATGTTGCGGGCCATGAAGCGGGCTACAGTTATCTAATGGCAACCATGCGCCTAACTGCTATAATTAAGAAATTGAGTGGCAGAGTTTCATAAATTACTCTAGTATAATCAAAGTTTCTCACAACAATAATCAAATCCGCGAATGCCTCCTCTATGATCGCGAAGGGATCTTCATTTTATTTAAAAAACTTACCTTTGAAAGTCAGTTAGTCTGCCCGCCAGCACACTGCATTTAGTTTCAGTTCAAGTCGTATGCTCTTTTGGTTGTCCGACAAATCGCGCCTGTGTTGCATGATTTCCCACCCTTCAGCTTTATGTATTACCCGATAACCATTTGTGGGAAATAAACGGCTGGTGCTGTATTTCGGTTTATACCCTGTGTTCAGTCACTCCTCCACGCAACTGTGACGTCTCGTGCCTTGGGCTTTCTATGGACACTTATTTATTTCGACCAGTTTCTCGGCACAGTAGGTTTCCCTAATCGCTGCAGAATCGGTAATCACAATATAAATTTGTTATAGCTACAATCGGAGTTCTAATTTATGAGCATCGGGAATCGCTTTGCTGTACGACAGCATTCGCTTAAAATGCGGTCGTTGTAGGAGCCTGTGAACACTTAAGATTTCAGTAGCTGTATCTCCATTTTATTTTATAACTATGCAAGCAGTTTTCTTTCCATATCAAACCAGATAAAAACAGATTTCTCTCTCTCTCTCTCTCTCTCTCTTTCTCTCTCTCTCTCTCTCTCTCTCTCTCTCTCTCTCTCTCTATATATATATATATATATATATATATATATATATATATATATATATATATATATATATACATATATATATATATATTAGCAGTCAAGGTGAATGAAATGAGGGGCCCGTTTGACAAACTTATGAAGGGAGCTAACAGTCACCGAAACCAAGGTGCATAGGGGAACGTTATTTTTTTTAATGTGTTGTGTTTATCAGTGGGATCACAACACTTAGATTAATAAATCGCTTAAAGAAAATTACAAAGCAGCAGAAAAAACAACCATGCCGCCGGTGGGATCCGAACTACTCTCAAGGTACGCTTACACCCAATAAACATAAATACCCACGAGAGCAGCAGATTAGACAGCCGTCGCCGTAGCTCAGTTGGTAAGAGCACCGGACGCGATATTCGGAGATCGTGGGTTCGGATCCCACCGGCGGCTTGGTTGTTTTTTCTGCTGCTTTGTAAGTAATTTTCTTTAAGCGATTTATTAATCTAAGTGTTATCAGCGCACTGATAAACACAACACATTAAAAAAAAAACGTTCCCCTATGCACCTTGGTTTCGGTGACTGTTAACTCCCTTCATATATATATATATATATATATATATATATATATATATATATATATATATATATATATATATATATATATATATTGCCTTAACAACAGCGTCCGGTGGTTTTCGGATGTAGAAACTATATATATATATATATATATATATATATATATATATATATATATATATATATATATATATATATATATATATATATATATATATATTGCCTTAACAACAGCGTCCGGTGGTTTTCGGATGTAGAAACCCATGGCAGCGACCATATCCCAACCTATCTGATTATTACCGGCCATTCCACATTTTCCCCAGCCACGTGTAGGCAGCGCATTGACTGGACAGTTTTTAATTTACTTATGGAGGCTGCTTGCGCAGAGGGCTTCTCTAGCGGTCTTGAACAAAAAATTAAGGAAGCCATGGAACACGCCACTGCCCCTTTAACCCTGTCGCTAGCTACACCGATTTTGATTTCGAATTGCAGCGACTGCGATTACAACGGCGCAGGGCAGAGCGCAGATACCGACGCACAAAGTCGCGCCTAGACCTAAGATTTAGGCGTATGCAGAAGATTCAGCGCAGAATTCAGGCACTGCAAACACAACGGTGGAGGACATTTTGCCAAACACTTGATCCACGGAAGCCTTTGTCACGCGTTTGGAGTGTAATTCGGAGTCTTCGCACGTACCCTTAACAGCACTACTCGTTCAAATCCGTAGCGCTCCACCAAAGAGGCAGTGTGGTTGAGGTAGGCGAAGATTTCTGCGCAAGAATAACAGGCCCTCCGAATCCAGGCGCAACGCTGCACTGCAACAATGTTCTACCCTGGCGGGATTCTCGGATGGATGCACTATTCTCCATAGAAGAAATTGATGCTGCGCTGGCTTGTTGTAGAAGGTCATCACCATCAGGGCCCGATGGTGTGACGTACTCCGCACTTGCCAACCTTGGCCAAGAAGCTCGACGGGCTCTTTTGACAATTATAACAAGTCATGGACTGCTGGCATAGTTCCTCATGATTGGAAGACCAGTCGTCTGGTTCTACTTCTTAAGCCGTGGAAATCACCGCTCGACCTTTCATTATACCGTCCAATTGCACTCGCCAGCTGCGTCGGCAAAGTCATGGAAAGAATGCTGCTCACACGCGTGGAATGGTACTTGGAGCGATATCAGATTTATCCAAGCTTCATGTCTGGGTTCCGACGGGGCCGCTCTTCTATCGACAACGTGGTTGACCTTGTAACGTCGGTACACCACAGCAAAAGTTGAAAAGATTGACCGTGGCATTGTTTTTGGATATCAAGGGCACGTACGGCAACGTAACGCATCGGGCCATTTTGGACGCAATGGAAGCTGCTGAGATCGATGGCCGCACGTTCAGCTGGATACGCAGCTACTTATCAGAGAGGTCGTTTTTTGTCCTGACTGCGGACGGACCAACGTCCTTACACCGAAATTCGCGCGGAGTCCCTCAGGGTGGAGTGCTGAGCTCACTTCTCTTCAACCTTGCTCTTATCGGCCTCGTCGACGTATTGCCACAATCTCCTCAGATCTCGGTATATGCAGACGACATCTGTACTTGGGCATTAGGGGTGACCCGTCTTCAAGTTAGTGCAAGACTTCAAAAAGCGGCATCAATATTGATATCTTATCTTCGCTTGCAGGGCCTCAACATTTCGACCGAAAAGTGTTCACTTGTGGCGTTCACACGCAAAATAATGTCACGTTACACCATTCGCATCAATGGCAAAGCCATTCCCTATGAGAGAAGCCACAGATTCCTTGGTGTTGTCATCGACAGGAACCTCTCGTGGAGTCCACATATCTACGACATGAGAAAGAGACTAATTTCGATTGTCCACGTCCTCTCCTTCCTCGGGGGAAAGTCCTGGGGCGCATCAGTGCGCTCGATGCTACAACTGTACCGTTTCCTATTTCTGGGCTACATGCGGTACAGTCTTTCGATATTCAGTTCCATTAGAAAAACAAATATCAAGACTCTTCAAAGTGTGCAAGCGCAAGCTCTCCGTATCTGTCTTGGACTGCCTGAATGTGCATCAACAGCAGGAACTGTTCTTGTTGCCCGGGAACATCCTGTTACTACATACATTGCTGTTGACACCATGAAAACACATATTCGGCACCTCACACGGGTTCCCTGTCATCACCTCGCAACACTCTCAATAATTAGGCCGCGTACTGCATTCGCCAAAGTCATTGAAGCCCATCGCGCATATCTTCCATCGCAGTTCACCCCTGCAGTTCATTCCTGGCATTAAAAAGAAAGCAGGTGTATCACTGCCCGCTCTCAAACAACTGACATTGAATCACCTGCATTCTTACCACAGTCGCCGCATACATATTTACACAGATGGATCAGTTCACTCGACCAGTTCTGCGGGGTCGGTGGTGATACCGGCCACATCCATCTTCATGAAAGTGAAGACGACCTATCCAACATCTTCAACTGGTGCGGAACTCGCAGCCTTGCGGGCTGCGGTAGAGTTCATCAGTCAAGAACGTCCACATGACTGGACGGTGGTTTTCACCGACTCTAAAGCAGCCCTTCAAGCCCTGCAAGCTGCGCTACGCCGCGGGTCGCAGGAGCAACTTGTTGCTGAGATCCGTCTACTGTACCACGGCACCATTTCCAAAGGTCATGACATCATTTTTCAATGGCTGCCAGGACACTGTGGTATTAACGGTAATCACCAGGCCGATGCGGCTGCGCGTTCTGCTCACAACGACGGACTTCCAGTGATGATCCCAATATCGGGACCTGACGCTGCGTGTGGGCTTCGCCCTTTGGCGCTAGAGCTCACACTTTCAGCGTGGAACACAGGAGAGTTTTTCAACCTCCGCCTCAAGGCTCTGTACCCTGAACTGCGCCTTCGTCTTCCACGTAACTTAGAACGTCGCGACGCAACATTGTTATGCCGTTTATGAATCGGTGTTGCATTTACCAATTACTATGTTTTCCGGATGAGGATGGCCGACAGCCCTGCTTGTGAGAGCTGTGGTTGTGAGGAGACCATCGCTCATCTTCTCTGTGAGTGCCCTGCAGTTGCGAGTGCAAGACATACATTGTGTTGTGCCCTGGACCGCCTCGATCCTCGCCCATTAACAGAGCAAAAGATCCTCGGTGCGTGGCAACAGTAGTCAACTGCCCTCAAGGCATACAAGGCACTCTTTGCCTACTTGAGGTGACTGAGTTGAGTGACAAATTGTGACAGTGTTGTGCGTGTTTTATGCCTTTTTTCTCTTCTCTCTTCCTCCTTTTAGTCCCCTAATCCCTCTTCCCCAGTGCAGGGTAGCCAACCGGATCCCCTTTCTGGTTAACATCCCTGCCTTTCCCTCCTCCTCTTTATCTATCGTGGGGGGAGGGGCTGCAACTGGCATTACACCCTTGCATTCCCAGAAAATCTTGAGTGCAGAAATGCAAGAAGCGCAGTATTAAGCACTGCCGATGAAATTACAGAACCATTTTGGCGGATAACAACGCTAAACGTTGCTGCTTTCGCCGGAGAAGAGGAGAAAATCATTCCAATGAAGAAAAATTATATTTACTTTATTTGAGAACGTACAAATGTCCTGCGGCGCAACCACCGCCTTTCAGGTTTCAGGCGTCAGTTACGCAAAACATTTCCGAAGAACCGACATTTTTATTTCATGGTTTCCGGCGTTAGTGCAAATTTAAGACCCACCCACAAGCTCACAGCATATGAATTGCGTTGGTGCGAGCATAGCCACATTGAAAACATGCCGCTTTAAATTTCTCTTCAGGGTGATCGCGAAAAATGAAAGACTGCACATAGTCGCTTACGGGCAACATGTTATACGCCACCATTACATTCAGGCACCTGTTACCGAGTTATATTCGCTGCTGTCATAGGTTTCAGAATTCAGCAGTGCAATTGCAACGGGCATAATTTTCTGTGTTGGTTTTCCTCATACTATAGAATATCGGACAGCCCACGAAGCAAATACTGGCCATACGCTTTCGAGGTTCAACATTAAGTTACTGTCATTATTTAAAATCCGCCATAAAAATCGCATACCTGAGGAGAACGCAAACTCTGCCACTACTCTAGGGCCGCCTTGAAACTTTACATATGCGCAATGCGCCGACAGCGCTTTTCTCTTGGTTCTATTCTTCTTCTCTGGGTGAATAAAGTTCCCTCTGTTTGGCCAAGTCGGTGGCTGGTCTAGACAAGGCGGGGAGCCGTTCAACTCGCTTCCCTTTCCCCTGAGAGAAAATAGGGTGCCCCCGGGCGCAGACCTGCTGTGCTATTCTCTACGGCGGACTTGTCTCACCAAGCCATGCGTCTTTTCCCAAGGAAACGCTTTGCGTCTTTACGCGATGCTTTCCGCCCTGTTGCGTCCTAGTTTTTGCTCCTGTCTCGCAACAGCCTTTCTTCAAAGAAGATCGGGCCGAAAGCGCTGAATGAAGAGAATACAAGATTAAAATTTTGTTTTCTTCTCTACCTCGGATGTTCTGGCCGGCCTGCCTTGTCTGCATCGTGTTGTTTCATTCCTGCTGGTGGCTCACGAAGATCGCCAGCGTGGCCCAGCAGGTTGTTTTTGTTGTTGTTAACCTTATACAAGAAAAATGTCTGTTTGTACGCTTCACCT
This sequence comes from Amblyomma americanum, assembly GCF_052857255.1. Lineage (NCBI taxonomy): Eukaryota > Metazoa > Arthropoda > Arachnida > Ixodida > Ixodidae > Amblyomma > Amblyomma americanum. Next base: position 39,935,765 of record NC_135507.1, read on the forward strand.
TCACTGGGAAAATATATGGCGCGAAAACAGCGTGGCGGGCCCAGCAAACAAGAGAAAAAGCTTAATCGCACTTCTTGTAAGTGTGCGCGTCTTTGCTAGTTCCGAGTTTTTGCAGCGTTGTGATAGGATTCCGAAAGTTCTTTATTGTGTTTTGTCCTTAACCACAAGGTACATTAAGCTGCTAAGAACAGTCCTGCAGTAATAGCAGGCTGAATATCTCATGTGTAGAATATAACCGTGTGATACTTTAACACTGAAAGTATAGAAGTATTGGCAAGCATATATTTATCATGGATGAAAAAGAAGTCAATTTACAAGTGGAACTGTGGAGCTGGTTTGTGCGCGGAAATAAGGGCCATGAGAACAAATATCCCAGAGTGCAAGGAGGCGTTACAAATCAACACAATGTTCAAGACATTTTCGAAATATTATTAACCTATGAACAAAATATAACCGGCATGCCACGGAATAAAACCACATGGCAGTTTTTTTTTTTGGTCTCAGCTAATCTCAGCGTCCCAATTCTGCTGGCTAATAAGGCTTTCTTTTTTACTATTGTAGATAGCGCAGCGCGTATGAAATTATTAAAGTAGCACAGGTTGGAGGTGGCAATGCAAAATTACAGGAATAAGGTGACCAGAGCTGGCTCAGCGCTGAGGTGATCGGTAATCAATGAGTGAGGCCTTTTTTATTCAGCTGGCATAACCACATAAATAATCATAGCAAAAAAAAACCTTACGCGGTCGTGATTAGCATCTGTATTTTGTATCACCAGGCACAAAAAGCGATATGCGCCACCCGTACATTAATTTTCCAATTCAAGAATAAAGAAACCAAATGACACCATTATAAGCGACGTGCCGAATTTGAGTCATATCGAGTGTCTTGATCGAGTGTCTTGATTTGTCTATCGCTTGTTTATTATCTGGTGCTGTCTAGACATTGCCTTATATATGGGGCTGCGGGCTCGTCAAGCCACCAAGTGGCAGCTTTTTTTTTCCGTAGCCCCTCCATCTATAAAACTTGATGTAAAATAAAAATTTGATTTGATAAACAAAAACCGCAGCATGTGACTTTTACCTTGGCTTTGTAGACCTTCTGGCTGTGCAAGATCACCTTGACTAAAATTTAGACGTGATACATTCGCTCACTTTGCACCACGGGAGTATAAATGGGGGGCAGCCTGCAAGAAAACGGTAGGAACTTAGCAGTGCCAAGAGAATGCACCATAAGCCAGATATAAAGGGGTGAGGCTAAAAATGACTGAAAATGCCACTTACGCAACACACGATATGCTACTCTCCATTGCTTCATGCTCTCAGTAACCAAACCGCTATTCCTCTCAACACCTGGAAGTATCATGAACTCTTCAAAGGGTTGCCATGTGGATATTTCATCGATATAAGCTGCATCCTACGGATGCTGTGCAATTGCTCGCAATACTTGGGCACGGAGATGGCCTTGCCACTTGCACCTTTTCTTCTCAAGTGTGCGTTGCCTTTCACCACAACACTTTTTGATGCTGCAACATTTCCCAATTTAAACCAAACAGTGGAAACAAGGCCCTGGCAATTTAATTTGTCATCAGTGATCCCTTTTTGGGTTGCTCAGTAGGAAATGATAGGAAATAAAAATATACCAGTTAACGACAAAAGCTATATATTTGTAAGCAAGGTAGGGGTAAAAGCCAGAGGATGGAGTGTTGGTTAATATTGTCAGAAAAATAACACTGCAGAGAGAAGCCGTCCTATAGAGGGTTCTTGTGGCGACCGGTATCGACGCCATTCTTGTTTCGAAATTGGAAGGGCTCCTATTATGTTCCACAAAAAAAGCGGCGATGGCTGAAAACACCGTCCATACATCAGCGCTGATGAATTAGGTATTGTTCAGTTCTGACGCGTAGTATTGTCTGCTTCCATAAATAGAATTCTAGTTGGCATAGCTTGGTTCTTCTTTTGCAAACATGAAAGAATAGTAAAAACTGTGTTCTTTGAGAAGTGTTTTCATATATATTCATTTGGAGAAACGTAGTTTCATCTCAGAGTAGCGTCCACTACTCTGAGATGAAGCGGAGAACAAAGTTTTCTAGGTTGCTGGCGGGTAACAAAGAGGTATAAAGGAATAGACCAACTAATCCTTTTAGCGAGGCCATTGGCCTAGTACCGTGAACTCCTCCCGAGCCATTTTTATTATCAATAACGGGGAGCCCCCAAGTCTACAAGCCTCCATTCTGTAAAGAAGTTTGGAGCAGGAGACGCCTTTTAGCGCATTTCTCTCTCGTGGCTGCGCCTCATCAACCAAACGCAAACTCGATTAACGCCAGGGGCTGGAGCACTTTCGTACGTAAAGGAAAACGGCCATGTGGTGTAACAGCGTTCCCTATCAAGAAATTGCGTTTCCGATTCGCAAAGCACTGACCTAGCCATGGAAGTGGATCATTTCTGGCGAAGACAGAAAACCATGGTGCGCATCAGAGGCCAAAAGCCTAGAGCCCAGTGCTTTTGCTTTTAAGCCAAGTAGTGGGACTACTCTAGCATTCATGAAACTGCCACCTTTAGGAAGGGCTAGAACAAGGAAAGTTTCTTACGTTCAGGAGATTTGGAACGCTGTGGTTGCATTACGAGATACAAGGTGGGGTCCGAAGCAAACATCCTGGACTATAAACTTTTGACAGAATTTTTATATGCAAGCGCAAAGTGAACCCTGTTTGAAAGAAGCATGAGATACGATTACGTCCCAATGATCTCGGCGGTAGCAGTTTATTGAGCACCAAGGGCAAACTCGAGAGTGTTTCTTTTGAGTAATTATTGCTCGTTTAGCTATTTGTATCTATGTTCATTGCTGTTGTGCAGCAACGAAGTGTTTGTTGAGAATAAAAGTGTCTTAAATATGTAAGCAAATTTTTTCACCACGCCATCGGCGTGCAGAGGGGGGTGGAGGGATTCAAGCTCCTAACTTCAAAAATTCAAAAAATTAGTAATCATAATTTTGGTGCAAATTGTTGTCAGGTCTAGCATCGGAGTTCAACCGTAGCACGATTCACAGCATCGCAGTTGCTTTGTAAAATAGCGGGTGGAGTTGGAGCCTACGTATCATTTCTTCGACTTTTTTATTCGTTTGTAAACAAAAGTAGTTTTGCTTTTATGAGCCCGCAGTCATCCCTAGACACAGACAAACTTTCCTAAAAGACATAATTGAAAGGTGCCGCTTTTATCTGCAGAGAATGACTCCTGCAGCCTTCAATATAGCATGAGATCTCTCTGCCAGTGTGACTGACAAGGCATACAGAAGTTTTTTTTCTTTTTTGTTAAAGTAAACATTTGCACCGACAACTGGCGATCAGCAATGCAAAAATCTTCAAATCACTAGGCTTTCAATGCAAAGTTTTTGTCGAAAGCACTGGTAGTGCGCGCTGTAGCAGCTGGCTGGTCTTGAGTGGGAAATGAATCTCGGCAGATTGGAGTTGCAGACAAAAAAACGCAACGCTGAATTGTTTACTTGTTTATTTCTTCAATGAATTAAAACATTCTACAGCCACAAGAATTTATATTACACGGCTTTATTTTTTCTTCGCATGAACCAAGCGGTATAATTTAACCGCTGACTCTCCGACTGAGCACATTCGGGATAGCTTTCTGCGCTCCACACGCAAATGCGAAGACAGCACTGACAACCTTGTTTAGAACGGAGAGTTCCATTCGTTGTATTCTTCGCTTCCTTTTGAAATCTCATTCCTCGACGCAGAAGGCATAGCCGTAAATTAGATGCGGGCAAGGGTCGCATTTTTTCTTACCAACGGCTAGTGCGGAAGTAACCCCTTCTGCTGCCATTGAGCTTCTGTTCATCACTGCCGATTCTTTGAAGGTTTGTGCTCGAGAGCTCATGAGGATGATATGAGGTCTGGTGCGCGCTACTCTCACATTACATGCAGCTTTCGCGAGAGGAGGGGGGGGGGGGCTTTGAGGGGGGCCTAAACATCGGAAAAGTGCTTTCTCTCATTTCGAAAAACGCTAAGGCGCCCGTGTGCTGTGCGATGTCAGTGCACGTTAAAGATCCCCAGGTGGTCGAAATTATGCCGGAGCCCTCCACTACGGCACCTATTCTTCCTTTCTTCTTTCACTCCCTCCTTTATCCCTTCCCTTACGGCGCGGTTCAGGTGTCCAAAGATATATGAGACAGATACTGCGCCATTTCCTTTCCCCAAAAAAACAATTATTATTATTATTATTATTATTATTATTATTATTATTATTATTATTTCGCCTCCGGCCAAATGTCTCAGTAACAGCCGTTAGGGAAACCCACGGTCCAGCACTCTGGCTGAGAACACCCTAGCAACAAGTCCACCTCGGCCAGAATATCTATACATGTTTGTCACTAGGCTTATAACTTTAAAGGCCATAATAATTAACGTAGCTTGACTATCGCTCTGAGGTTGAAGAATTTTTATTTTTTAATCCGACACAATCCTTTTTAATTGACACCATTTGTGCCGTATGATTGCATTGTTCTTTGGCACTGTTTCACTGGTTTTTCCCGTTGCAAGCGTAAGAAGATCAATAAAGTGGGTTTGAGGAACAGTCTAAAAAAGGCCTAATGTTGCACTTGAGCTCAGTTTTAAAAGGAGTATCGATGTCTTGAGCCTGTTTTTTAAGCCTTTATTGTACTGCTGTGCGTTAGGGCGTTCACGCGATCGATAACTCTTGAGCAATATTTCGATAACCACATAAAAGCAGCAGCCTTACAAAAACGGTTGGATGGCGATGTCACTACGCGGTCCTGGTCGGATGTGGGGAATTCTTCCATATTTTTATAAGTTTGTACTTTCTATATTCTACCTTAACCGGCTTTCTGTTCCCGGTTACAAAAAGAAACAGGGGGGAGGGGGTTTAGGTACAGTTGCCCGAGTAAAAATACGCGTACGAGTATTACGAAGTACTCTTTTATCTGGCCATGCAAACAAAGCATTAAAACAAAACGTGTAGTTTGGCCACCACTGCCCTTGCGTAATCTTCAGCCAAAACTTCCTTTTTAGACCGCCCTTGTATATCCGAAATCGATTAGCCTTTCTTAGCTGCACCAGAAGAGACTTGTTACTAGCTGGCACGGCTTTCCGAAGAATACGTCTAAGCACGGTGTGACTCAAAAAGAAACACGCCATTAAAAAAATATATTTTTTTTCAAAAGTAGCGCATTAGATGCACGCATAAAATTTTTCGTATTTCTACAGAACTCGAAAGCATAAAAAACTCAAATCCAATCGCTTTTCCTGTCAATAAATCTAGCCTACGGCAGTTAATACTCTCTTGTGTATTACTTATGAAGTCCTACACTGGTTATGAGATGAACTTTTGCGCATTTATTAAATAATTGCTTCAAATAAAGCCACAAATAAACTACGCCCAAAGCAGCACAGGTAATTGGTCCAATATAAGAAAGGGATGGTTTCGCACTGGACATTTGTAGGACCAGCCTTTGCCAATATATTTCCAACATTAGGCAGATTACTTGTGCTGCTCGGGGCAGTGTTGTTTCTGCTTTTTACGAATTCCCAGAGAAACGAGTTGGCCCTTGCTTCGATAAACATCGTCTGGTTCTTCATTTCTCATCATGTCGACTGCCAGCCAAGAGGCGCTTTTTGCCCCATCGCTGTCACCGGGTGTCTCCGGCCCTGTGATGGCTACGCCAAAGCCATTCGCCAACTGAGCGGGCATTCAGGCTGTGTATACATCTCGCCACGACTTTCAAATGTAAACATCAATGTCGCAAATGCAAACAATGAACGGCGCAACAATTTCAGAGGAACGATTTTCGAGGAATGCGTGTAAACACGCGAGGGCGAAAACTGCGCTTCTATGCACTTACCTCGCTCGCCGTTTGCGAGAACATCAGAGCAGGGAGCTTGAGGAAATTTCCACCCATATACGGGACAAATGTTTTCTATTTGCCTCTATGCGAGAGCGGCAACAACAATAAAAATTACAAAACTGGCGCGCACGCACTTACTTGAGTTCACTTCAAGCTGGGGAATTCTCTCGAAATATAGGAAGAGCTTTGTCTATCTTTCGCTTGAGAGAACTTGTCGGCCAGAAAACTTCTCGTGTGCATTTATTTATTTATTTATTTATTTATTTATTTATATATTTATTTATTTATTTATTTCAAATACTTTCCAGGCCTGAAGGCATTACAGAAAGGAGTGGTATTGGTACTTAACGAAAACAGTGCATATTATACAATATTATTTTACACAGCGGCCGAAAATACAATGGTCTTGAAGTTGTTAATGTCAGAAATGGCAGCGATGTAGGGAGGAAGATCGTTCGAGTTTGCGCTGGTTTTGGGAATAAATGAATTATGACCCTCTTTTGTTCTGAAAAATGGGACAGCAACTTTAAACATGTGGTCAGAACGGGAGTATATGTATGATGGGCGAGCAAAAAATAATCATTTAAGACAGGGTTATGATGATACATTCTATGAAAAAGACAAAGTCGAAAGCATTTACGGCGTGAAGAAAGGTCCGGCAGGGCAAGGGTGCTTTTCATGGAAGTAATGCTGGCGTGACGGGCAAAGTTAGATAAAACGTGCTGCGCGATTTTGAATGGATTCAAGTGTGCTTATTAGTGTGATCTGAATGGGATCCCATACTGCGCATGCATATTCTAGTTTTGGCCGCACTAATGTTTTGTACAATGTTAGTTTTATCGGCAGAGGCGCAGTAAAGAAATTTCGACGTAGGTACCCAAGAATCCGGTTAGCGTTATTAGTGACGTGTTCGATGTGCATATGCCATGATAGGTTACGTGAATTACGCACGTGCGTGTGCGCGTGCGTGTGCGTGCGTGTGCGTGTGAGTGTGCGTGCGTGTGCGTGTTCGTGCGTGTGCGTGTTCGTGTCTGTGTAAAAGTGTATAAAAACTTTTGCCATTGTCCTTTGAGCAGAAAATGCTAAACTGCTAAGACCTCCACGATTCAGACAGCATGCGGCAAAAGTCAGAGCTCCAAAGATTTGCCACACATTTGCGGCAGTTAATGGGGACTGAACTCAAACTGGCACTGCCAAGTTTTCTGTTGATATTATATTTATGTTTCGGCTTTATTCTTTCATACCCGTGCCTAGGTCAATCAGTTGGGCAACATGCCATTTGTTTTTTAAATACCGAAAGTCTCGCACATGGTAATGTTCACCTTGTGAGATTTTCGCATTTTTCAAAGGCGCCAGACAACCTGAAAGGGGTCTGGAGAGAATTCCCAACCGAATAAAGTAAGATGAAAAAACAGTACCTGGTAACCTAAGTCATGCAAGTAAACATATCGTTTCTAAATAAAGTGCCATAAACATATTCACACACTCCATGAAAACCTACAATAGCCACCTGCATACTGGTTTCTATTTCAGCTTCGCTGCTATCTTGATCTTGATAAAGACTGGCCACGGGCTTTAGAATCTTCAGAGGCTGGCGCTCAACGAAGAAGATGACGAGAAGCGCCGAACACTGCGAAGCTCGAACGCCGAACACTCCGAAGCTCGAGCGCCGAACGCTCGGTCGCTCGTGCGTGCTCTGGACTGAACGCGGTCTCTGATCTGTGCCTTTACGGTCCCGCTGGTTGTTCGTGACGCTGTGCTTATTACTGTGCTGTGCTGTGGTGTGCTGTGTGTGCTGTATTAGTAGTGTGCTGTGTTCTTATTACAAGTGGTGGAGGTGCCAACGATACCTCGCCCTGGAGCTTCGTACCCGCGCATTACCTACCACCTCTGCAATGCCTGAGACCGTCACCCAAACCGCTTCACCGCTCCCGTCGGCTTTCTTCTGTTCCGGCGCCGCGCGGCAGCGTGACCCCACCATCTTCAGCGGCACAGATGACACGGATGTTGAGGATTGGTTGGTGTCCTATGAACGCGTAAGCGCATACAAGTGTGACGATAGCGTCAAGCTCACCAGCGTTATCTTTTATCTTAGCGACGTAGCCAATCTCTGGTTTCGAAACCACGAGGCTGACATCTCAAGCTGGGGAGCTCTAAAAACCAGTCTGACAGAAGTCTTTTGCCGTCCCGCAGTGCGAAAGCATCGCGCCGAGCAACGCTTGCGAAGTCGGGCCCAGCAAACCGGTGAAAACTTCACCAGTTATATAGAAGATGTCGTCGACCTCTTCAAGCGTGTCAACCCTTCTATGAGCGAGGCCGACAAGATCAGACACATTATGAAAGGCATTGAGGATGATGCCTTCCAGATGCTGGTCGCCAAATATCCCCAGACTGTCTCCGGTGTCATCGGCTACTGCCAAAGCTTCGATGAGCTGCGCAAACAGCGCCTTTCTACCCGACGTGCAGGCTTTCAGGAGGCCGCACTTTGCAGCTTGGCTCTCCCAGGGGACTGTGCTCTGGACCAACAGTCGCTCCTCCAGAGCATCCAGTTGTTTGTACGTGAGGAAGTCGCACGCCAGCTATCTTTGTCTGCCTGCCCACCTAACCCTGCGCCGTCGCTCACTCCCAACCTACAGCGTGTTATCGAGGAGCAGGTCGCTGAAGTCCTGCCACCTCCTTCTCAGCCAACCCTGATCGCGGCTCCTCTGACGTACGCCGATGCCGTGGTGCGGTCGGGGCCCTCACCTGCTGCCCCTGTCTACAGGCCACCTACCCGGCAGTTAGAACCCCAGCGACCTGCAACCTCACGTTACCGTCCTGTTGCCCGCCCCCGATCACAGCCGCAGCCACTCAACCCCTGGAGCACACAAGACAACCGCCCTATTTGCTACGCCTGTGGCGTCGCTGGTCACGTGGCTCGTTTTTGTCGCAGTCGTGACCACCGTCTCTACGATTATAGACGTGAGCCGGCCGACGTACGACCTTCCGCCGTCGTCCTCGCCTGCGTCACACTTGCCGCCTCCGGATTCTTCTTCTCCTAGTTACCATCCCTGCTCCCACCGCTCGCCGTCTCCTGGCTGTTGTTTCCGTTCTCCAATGCTCCGTCGCCAACCCGCCGTCCACGCGGAAAACTAACCACCGCAGTTCCGGAGGCAAGAACTGCGTCACCAGTGACTCACTCAAGACCTGTTTCTGCGCCTGCCAATATTATTACCGTTTTAGTTGAAGGATTCGCCGTCGAAGCACTTGTTGACACTGGCGCAGCCGTTTCGGTTCTCAGTCACACCCTCTCTCGCAGACTCAAAAAAGTGACAACGCCCCTTTCTCCCGTTTCTCTCCGCACGGCCAGCGCTCAGGACATTCGACCGTTAGCCGCCTGCGCCACCCGCCTGCTCATCGGGAAAATTCCCTACACAATCGAGTTCATCGTACTCGCCCGCTCCTCTCACGACGTTATCCTTGGCTGGAACTTCCTCTCCTCACATCACGCCGTTATTGACTGCGCCCGTGCTCAGCTTGACTTGTCGCCCTACAGTGACGCCCCCTTGGACATAACCGGTGCTGCTGCCGCTACTGTGGTCGTCTCAGAGGACAAAGACGTTCCACCTTTCTCTTCAGTACTGGTGCCTCTTTCTTGTGCTGCGCTCTCAGATGCAACAGTGACTTATACCCCCTCTTTACGATGCGCTGACCAGAAGTCTATTTTGCTGCCTCATGCTGTGCTGACAATTGGTCGTGGCTCCAGCGCTATTTATGTGGCCAACCCGTTCTCCTTCCCTACCACTTTACTCCGTGGCCAATCGCTTGGTAGCGTTGCCGTTCTCGATCCCGCCTCCGCATACCCCCTCGTCGATAGCGCTGCCGGCCTTCACGTCAGCGCCATTACACCTGTTCCCATCACGAATCAGTCGTCTGTAGATATTTTTCACCGTTCCGTCGACGCCGCCCTGACGTCTACCCAACGAGACCAGCTTGTAGCCGTTCTGCAGCGTTTTCAAGCTTCGTTTGACTACCAGCAACCTTCCTTGGGCCGCACCACCACCGTTACCCACTGTATTGACACTGGAACCCATGGCCCTTTGCACCAATGTCCGTACCGCGTGTCAGCCGCTGAGCGCAGCATCATTGACGCCCAGGTGACCGACATGCTCCATCGTCACGTGATACAGCCGTCACACAGCCCGTGGGCATCGCCAGTGGTTCTGGTCAAGAAAAAAGACGGTTCCATCCGTTTCTGCGTAGACTACCGTCGTCTGAAAAAGATTACACGCAAGGACGTTTACCCTCTCCCCCGTATCGACGATGCCCTTGACTGCCTGCAGGGCTCCGAGTTCTTTTCTCCATTAGACTTGCGCTCCGGTTACTGGCAGGTGTCGATGGCGGAGGCCGATCGCCCAAAAACTGCATTCATCACACCCGACGGGGTCTATGAATTTAATGTCATGCCCTTTGGCCTCTGCAATGCACCCGCCACATTCGAGCGCATGATGGACAACATACTCCGAGGGCTCAAATGGCACACATGCCTTTGTTATCTAGTCGACGTTGTAATCTTTTCCTCGGACTTTCCGTCTCACTTCCAGCGCCTCGAGACTGTTCTTCGCTGCCTGGCCGACGCTGGCCTCCAACTTAATTTGAAAAAGTGCCGCTTCGGAGCTCGGCAGCTCACCATTCTCAGACATGTGTAGAAGGATGGCGTTCTCCAGGACCCGGCCAAGTTGCGAGCTGTGGCCGAATTTCCAAAGCACACTTCTGTAAAAGACCTCCACAGCTTCGTCGGCCTCTGCTCCTACTTCCGCCGCTTTGTCTGCAATTTTGCCACTATCGTCGTCCCCTTTACAAGCTCCTTTCCAGCCAAGACCTTTCGGCCTGGTCGCCAGCCTGTGATGAAGCGTTTACAACACTCCGTCGCCTCCTCACCGCTCCACCAATTCTGCGTCACTTCGAGCCTCTTTCTCCGACGGAACTCCACACCGATGCCAGCGGCGTCGGCCTCGATGCAGTACTCGTTCAACGCAAGCAAGGCTTTGACGAATACGTTGTCGCTTACGCTAGCCGGACACTCACAAAAGCTGAAGCCAACTATTCTGCCACCGAGAAGGAGTGTTTAGCCATCCTTTGGGCGATCGTCAAATTTCGCCCCTGCCTGTACGGGCGCCCCTTTGACGTTGTCACCAATCACCACGCCCTCTGCTGGCTGTCCTCTTTGAATGATCCCTCTGGTCGACTGGCGCGATGGGCTCTGCGACTCCAAGAGTACGACATTCGCGTTATCTATTGTTCCGGCCGCAAACATGCCGATGCTGATGCCCTCTCACATTCCCCTGTACCATTTGAGGCAGTGCCTTGTATATCCGCCCGGCCTTCTTTGAAGTTTGAGTTCGCTGATATGGCTTCCGAGCAACGCAAGGAACCGTGGATCACTTGCCTTTTTGATCTCCTATCTGGCCAATCGTCTCGACCTCCTTCCCGTGCTCTCCGTCGGCAGTCCCGCCATTTCGCCATTCGAGACGAGCTCCTTTACCGCCGCAACTATCCCCCGGTTGGTCGTTAGTGGCTTGTCGTCATTCAAACACATCTGCGCTCCTTCATTTGCTCTTCCTACCACGATGATCCCCAGTGTGCCCATGCCGGATCCTTGAAGACTTTCACCCGTCTACGACAGCGGTACTACTGGCGTGGGATGGCCCATTACGTCCGCCAGTTCATTCAGTCCTGCACCATATGCCAGCGACGAAAGCATCCACCTCGCCGACCCGCCGCTCCTATGCAGCCGCTGCCTTGCCCAGTACAGCCCTTCGAGCGTGTTTGCATCGACCTCTACGGCCCTCTTCCCAACACATCAACCGGAAACCGCTGGATCATCGTTGCTATCGACCACCTTACACGTTACGCTGGAACATCGCCTTTACCATCCGCTACAGCCCACGACATTGCATCCTTCATTTTCCATCGCATCATTCTTCGCCATGGTGCGCCCAAAAAGCTGCTCAGTGATAGAGGTCCGGCCTTCCTCTCAGAAGTTGTAGAAGCTCTCCTTCAGGAATGCAACGTTATTCACCGCACCAGCTCCGCCTACCATCCCCAGACAAATGGCATGGTTGAGCATTTAAATCGCACCCTCGGCGACATGCTGGCCATGTATGTTGCTTCCAACCATTGTAACTGGGACCGCGTTCTCCCTTTTGTCACATACGCTTATAACTCCGCTGCTCAAGCCAACACGGGATTCTCTCCGTACTTTCTCCTGTACGGCCGTGAGCCTTCTTGCACAATGGACACCATTCTACCTTACCGCCCTGATGCTTCCGAATGTACAACTCTTTCTCCAGCCGCAACTTATGCCGAAGAATGCCGACAGCTTGCCCGGTCCTTCACTTCTCACGCCCAGCAGCAGCAGAAAAGCACCCGTGATCCCCCTGCACTTCCTCCCGCTTACCTTCCTGACTCTTTGGTCTGGCTCTGGGTACCCTCTTCCGGTCCCGGCCTTTCCTCAAAACTTGTTAGCAAGTAACAGAGACCCTATCGTATTCTTCAGCAGACATCCCCCGTCAATTACCTCATCGAACCCCTTGCGCCATTCCCTGATCATCGCCGCCGAGGCCGCGAAATTGTCCATACCACCCGCCTCAAACCTTACTACGACCCCGCCGTCGTCACATCGCCCTAGGCCGCCAGGATGGCGCCCTTTCGACCGGGGGGAATTGTAAGACTGGCCACGGGCTTTAGAATCTTCAGAGGCTGGCGCTCAACGAAGAAGACCAGAAGCGCCGAACACTGCGAAGCTCGAGCGCCGAACGCTCGGTCGCTCGTGCGTGCTCTGGACTGAACGCGGTCTCTGATCTGTGCCTTAACGGTTCCGCTGGTTGTTCGTGACGCTGTGCTTATTACTGTGCTGTGCTCTTATTATTGTGCCGTGCTGTGGTGTGCTGTGTGTGCTGTATTAGTAGTGTGGTGTGTTCTTATTACAATATTAACAATTATCGTAATGACGTTCGTGCAAATTGCATAGCATGCTATCAGGACAAATTGAAGTGAGCCGCGCATGCACATGGTGCTGCCCAATCTCCCCGACTGCCGAGGAAAGTGGTACTCGAAGACCACGGCCACTCGCTCCTTTTTTCCCTCTAAGCGTGCAACAGCTTGTACAGTATCCAAGTGATTTTTTTCGCGCGTAATTTAAGCAGGAGTTTTACGCAAACACATGTACAGAACGCAGCCGACGGAATTTATTAAACCAGACGAGGCTGACTACCGCCCATAAATATTGTGATATCTACAAAAGTCGGCAAGCAGAAACTAAATTTGTCAATTTGTTATGTGGAGTACTTCTTACGGCGAAGCGAGAACAACCAAACGCATATCAGTATCGCCAAGATATATAACCCCAGCAGGAGAGGTAATCTGCCAAATATTGCAAATGGATGGTTCTACTCTGGTCCTTCATAGGGCTGACCTTTGCCAATATATCTCCTATATTAGACCGCTTAGCTGTGATGCTGGCAGGATAGCGACATTTGTTCATCTTGAAGGCAATTTATAATTATCGATACTTGCTCTTTGGCGTAGGAGAGCAACATATAGGTCGTTTTCTTCTTACGATCATTTTCTCTCAAAGGAAGGAAAAAAGCGCCATCAGAAGAATTATTGCGGCCAAATGAAACAAAAAGTAATCGGCGAACAGTAGCAGTGAAGCAAGAAATGTACGAACACTGCGGGAGTGCTCCTGACTGCGCCCACACGGTTCCTGGATTCCCACAGCGCATTAGGCTCAGTGGTCCGTGTGTACACTCTTCTGCCGGCGTTTTCTCCGAGCATGGCTGTGACCCTTCGCCGGCAACTATTGATTCAGGTTCCAGTTTTGTTGGCTGTAGTCCATCGATTGGGAACGGAGCATGAAATTGATTCTAAAGGGCGCCTTGAAAGCCAATAAAACCCAAGACAGCGGGAAGGAATTACAAATTGTCTTTTTTTTTCATATGTATTCAAGAATGCGTGCTGCCTTTTTCAAGACAGCCTCTACTGTTATGTGATTTCAAATAAGCATGGCGCTTTAACCCGCCGCGGTACTATGCCTCAGTAGTTACAGCACTAGGCTGCTGACCCGAAATACGCGGCTTCGATCCCGGCCGCGGCGGCGGAATTTCTATGCAGGTGAAATTCTAGAGGTCCGTGTACGGTTCGATGCCAGTGCACGTTAAGGAACCCCAGGTGGTCGAAATTTCCGGAGCCCTTCACTACGGCGCCCCTCATAGCTTGAGTCGCTTTGGGACGTTAAACCCCCATAAGCCATAAGCCAAGCAAGGCGCTTTAAAGGTTAGACCGAAGACACCTCAGTACCAGTGCCAGTACCGGTTCTACCGATCCTGTATACTTTTGCATCTAAGAATTACGCAGCCTAGTTCAGGACAGCATAAAATAAGGTTTAAACGAGTGGTCAGAAGTGTTACTATCTTAAAGACTAGCGCGCTCTGCTTTGACTAGTTAGCATGTTTTAACCTTGCATCGTACACTGAAGGCGCGCGAATTCCTACTCTCTACTCGTTTTTACTGTGAAATGAATAAATTTCACATATAAATGCACAAAATCAACGCGATGAGCGCTAAGTCTTAAGGCGGCGAGAGTTGCATTTATACATCTAGATATGCCATATATGGCGACTAGGCTTACGTTCTCCGCATAGCTGTCCCAATTACCATCGTTCTGTTTAGCGTGTTCACTGGGTTAGCAGAAACAACCTTTCGATTGAGGAGCGGATATTAGACTTTGTTTCAGTGAAAAGTAAACGACGCATGTTCGAGTACCTGACATTGATATTTTTCCAAAGAAATAAAAGGAAACTTTAGCGAAGGCCATGGAAACAGGAGAGCAAAAGAAATTCCGAGTGGCTGACAGTGGCCACCTGTGTCTTACTCAGTGCAGGACAAAGGGCATAATAATGGCAGGAGCGTTTACTCAGTACAGGACGCCACCTACAAATAAGTTGTTTCCTTTGAGACACATGAAATAGATTGCATCAAATAATATAGTTGTAGAAGCCAGGCAATTTTTTTTTCTAACAAGCTAGAAACATACGGTGAAAATTGTGTACATGCGCTGCATTTTCATCAAGATCTACTCGGGTTATCATATCCGTGGTGTTCTGCATGCTGAGAAGATCAGCACAAAGAAATAAGACCGGCTGTTTTTGAAACAGTTCTGAAAGCATCTACCCACTAATCCTTTTAGCGATCCCGTTGGCCTGATTCTTTACGCTCCTCACAAGCCATTTCCCTCCTATAGAGACGAGCCCACTTGTCTATAGTCCTCCGTCTAGTGGAAAAAAGTTCAGAACAGGGTGAAGCTCGGTCGGGGACTTTCCTTGTATGGCTGCGGGTCATCAATCTAAAGCAAACTGGATGAACACCAGGGGTTACAACATTGTCTCACGCATAAAAAGAGGGCCGGACCATTCGAGCGCGTTCATAATCAAAGAATTGCTTTCCCGATTCAGAAAGCACGAACCCAGCCATGAAAGCAACTCATTCTTACCAAGTAACAAAAGCCAGGCGTACGTGTCAGCACAATGACAACCATATCCGGGTGAACGATGACAGATGACCAGAGCTGGCAGAGTTATCGGCTTTCGAACTCAAAATGACATTAAACACAAGTTCATCAAGTTTTTGTTCTGAGTAAAAGTTGTCTTTCAGCTATTTCTGGGTGTGTCGAATGTTTTTTTTAATCGTATTTAATGCCGAGAAACTACGACTGAAAAGTGGGAGATTCATTTTACCGCCCCTATACCCGCCTCTTTTCGACTAAGGACCATGATCTATAAGGATTCCGGACTACCGTTTGAAAGTGAAAGGCACGTGATGTAGCCGTAGGGGTGCGGAATAAACCGAATCGTAGTTTTTTTTAATGCAATAACATTTAGGTTATCGTCTCACAAAAATTTCCGACTTCACTAGCACAAATTTTCTGATTTTTCGAGAGAAGTAACATGACCTTGAGACGTCATCACAACCTACCCACCATGGCAGTTCACACCTGCCCGTCGGATAGTGAGTGAACTGCCCACCGTTGCCAAATTCAGTGCAGTCGACCCCATCCAGGCGTGACGCTGCACATAAGCCTTACGGGAGCTTGAGAAGAGCAACCTGGTTCGTAGAAGCCCAAACGGTGCCTTGACTTTGTTTAAAACAGTCACGTGCCAGTCAGGCATCACTTTACCGCTGCGCCTCTGTGCCAGAAGTGCTATGAGGACTCCCAGCGATTTATGAATGTGGCTGACAACGTGAGCCGAGAAAAAACACCAGGTGGCAACCAGCTGGACCAGTTACAAATCACCGCCAACTTTTCAAATCCTACGGTCGCCAAAGTTTGTAGGTTGATCCAACCCACAGTATTCGAAGGACACAGAAATTTTTCAGGTCGGCAGATAAGTGGGCGGATTAAGTTAGAATATTGGGTCGGAAGAGAGGAAAAAAATTACCAGACGATCACACATCGTTAGCGAAATTTCAGCTGCAGAAGTTCGATTTGCATTCGGTTATCATACTTCGATGCTTTTATTCTAAGCGCGGGCTTCTCACACGCTGCAGAAATTTGGGGAAGGCGAAGGTAGGGCGGAGGTAGGTGAAAGGTGGAGGAGAGTGGTTGCAGGGAGCCGGAGTTTAGTGCTTCTGGAGAGTGGAGGTTCTTAGCTTTGGCTGGTTGTTTGATTTCAACCGATGTCAGCTTTCTGGGCAGGGGGCGGGTGACACTAGCGCAGCTTTCGCTATAAAGCACAAACAAACGAGAAATAATTCTTTATTCAATAGGAAGAGTAGCACAGCAATGCGTGAGATTCAGTAGAAGGCTGCATCGCATGAGGTATACTTTCAGCGTTATCCTATATTTAGTCACTCCAAGAACTTGAGCTACGATTATTTTAGTTAGGATCTCCTGCGTAGTTTTCGCAGATTCTTGTTCAGACAAGGCAGGAATGCTCCTAGATCGACATGGCGGGATGGAGTTAGAGCAGGAGGCGGCTGTGTAGCATGCGATGCGGTTGACAACAAAATAAAAAAGCATCGCATCTACGATTAACGCAGTCGGCTCTTAAAGTTTTCTTGCGTGTGCCACATGTCAACATGGAGTGAATACGTGATATGGCCTGGTGGCGTGCTTAGACACGCGAACAGGTAAAACAGTGAATTTATCATATACTTAGAAGCACCACGTAACTCCCGTCACTCAATAATTCTCAAAAAGGACATGCGACACTGAATTTCTTACAAGTCTAGGATCCCCATTACTCCTTCGCAAAACACTGTTGCCAAAATATCCTTTGTTAAATCTCCAGTGACTTTGTGTTAACGACACATTCAGCTCTTTTTTTTCGATTCCAAGCCGACTCTCATTTTAACTGGGAGATTTACCCAGACACAAAAAGGATTTTGTCTTCAAATGTTTTCAAACCCGATTGCCGGTGCAGTTACAATCTAAACCGGAAAGTGCAAAAAAGATTAATAATCTGTCCTTTTGTGCACTCCCTTTCATAAGAGGCAGTGCGCTAGGGGAGAGATTAATCTCTTTTTAGTCTGATATAGGCGTATTTATGTCCATAGTGTAGTGATGAATGGCACTTGCACAGACAATGCCTTTTTATGAGTGGTCTTATAGCGCGTAAGGAGCTTGAAGCCGCGTCGTTGAGAGCGTTTTAGCTTGGCGGGGTTGTTACCGGAGAGAAAAAGTGAACCCTCTGCTTATACAAAAACTAGGGCAATAAACAGACGTATATACATCCCGTGTGCACACACACGCATAAGCTGCCGAAGTATTTCAGCTGGCAACCCCTCCCGACAAAGCCAGCACCACCGAAAGACAAGATATGTTGCATTGTGTCCGTTTTTTGGGCTGAGAAAACGGGTACGGCTATAAAGGGCTATACTTTTAGCGGGGTATAGAGGGCTGTACAGGTACACGTACGGCTATTCAGGTACCGTATACAGGGCTGAATTTCTGTTTAATTATAGGCGCCTATATTGATCACAAAACTACTGGTTGTTCACAACATTTCTGCGTTTTGAAATGCAAAAACGCATAAGGAAAATGCGACTTGATTCACTCCTAATGACAACTTCTTGGAAAAAAAGGTAGCATTCATTGAAAAAAAAGTGTTAATCACTTTTTCTCCTCTTTATTCATTTCTAGATATAAACATAAACTGTGATTAACTGTAACCTGGTCTCAGCAGGTAGCAAACGGAAATTTGGTATTGTTTCATGAGTGCAATCCGTATGCTTTTTGTATGTCCAATACGAGGACGGCATAAACGTATTTCCATAAACCATTCCTGCTGCCTGTATGACTTTTATGCAGCGTAGATTGAGAGTAAAGCAATGAATTTAAAAATAATGGTCTAAATTTTGACCCTCTGATTCTTTTCTGTAACTTTAGCACTACCTATGTCTCATAGGGCAGGAAAAACTTGCAAACGTAGCAAGGAAGCAGACGAGTCCTGGATTTTCTTTATCACACAGACTTAAAATATTCACGAATCCTTGTTGGTTTGCCGGTGTGTCTATTGCGCAAGATGACCATTATAATTCCTGCACGGTTGTGCAGAGAAATGAAAGCGACATTTTATTATTAATAATGTACCCACTGTTCCCGCCACCGACTGTCCTGAGCGGAATATTCTCACAGCCAATTCCAACCGAAATATTCTCACCCTATGTGCATCGTTATATTGCGGTCATGACGTCGCTCGGAGTTGTAGCTTGCATAACAAAGACCCGAATGTCTCAAGAATTTATATACGTGCGTTCGGCGGATGTGTTCCCGCAGCAGGGATGAAAGACTAATTATCAAAAAGCTTTTCTTGTTGAGACTCCTGAGAAAAATATCCGAGTCTGTCGCTACGGGGCTGAAGCTTAAGCCGCGTTTCGTATGACCTTTAAAATTCACTATGAAAGGAGCCAGCATTCGTACATATTGCACATATTTACCCAAATTTTGGAGGCATAATGCAGCGTAGCGTAGGATTATGGGGGTATCTAAAGAGCACGCGAGGGGCCGTCGAGGTGGTTGCGAATATCGCGTGGTGAAGTTTCCGCCGATGCAGGTTCAAGCTCTTAAAAGACTTTTCAATTTCTGGAAGCCAATTACAAATCTGGAATTTTAAAGTCGTGCCGCTTCGGACAAAATCCAAACTTGCTCATAATCTCAATGGCGATGTTGTTTAAGAATACAACTGAGTCAGCAAATAGCTGCGGTTTTACTACTACTGAACCTGGTTAGAGAGCGAAAGCTGTGGTGCATCGGGCAAGCAGACGCGGCTAGGTCCTGCTGCGACAAAGCTCCGTTTCACACAAACTTCGCCGAAGAATTACTGGGTGCACATCAATGCGCTGTCTGTAATCGCCTCAGTTGTGTAAATGTCTCATGTTTGTAAAGGACACCCAGCAGCGTGTGAAATCGTGCATGGCAGATAACTCGCTGGCCACGAGAATTGAAAAAACCACCAGAATTGTTGAAATCTTGGAGGTTCTAACCTGCTTCTTCTACACCCACTGCCATGCTCTCGATGCCTCTAGTCCACGCGCAAGGACAGACATTTCCGCAGCAGGCAATCATTGAGCTAGCTTTTTCTTTTTTTTTTGCAGTCTTGCAAGTACATTGAGTGCTCTCGTTTCACATCGACTCATGTGTGTAAACCAAGTGCACTGATACTTTATGACGAACGTATATAAATCCGCTTGCAACATTGCAGCCATTCTTACAATTCCCATTGATGCTAAGCAGGCTAAACTTCAGTGAGAATACCAAGAAAACAAACACATACAACAAAAGAAGGATCGCGGTTACATCTACAAAGAGGGAAAACCCAATCCGAGTCGTTCCCGTCTGCTCCCCGCAGGGGGGCGCCTGCAGCTTGCAGGCGTCGCGACGGTGAGCGGCGACACCGCAGGTTCCCGAGCATCCGCAGGGACATCCCCGCAAGGGGATGATGGTGAACTGTGCATCACCACGGACCCGAGCACCCGCGCCTCGCCGTGCGTGGCATCGCCGTGTCCGGGGAAAAGGGGATCGTTGTGGTTGAGCCGATGCCGAGCGTTTGGACCCTTAAGGCCCCTTGGCGGAGGCAACACACCACTTCGGCCCCAGCTTCCTGCAGACGGAACCCCCGGCCTGACCCGACTGGGGGAATCGGCAGTCGCCTTTTCCTATCCTCCTCTTCATCTTTAACTTTTCTATCTCTGTCTCACAACTCTCCTATATCCTACTCGCTTCTCGGTTTTTCTTTTTTTCCTGGCGGCGAGGGTTAACCTTGCGTGACCAACTACCCTGAGTTGCGTCGTATTTGGTTATAGTTGAGGTGTACAGCTGGCGTGGGCAGGACTTGCTATCAAGTTCTTGTCCCGTCCCTTTGTTGGACTCCGTGGTGGGTGGCTGGCACCATGACTGAAAAACAAAGTTTTTTATGGCTCCCCAACTTTAAAAACCTGATCGCTCTCTCAAAAGAGCGGAACGAGCCAGACAACTTCTTTCAAAAAAGAAAAGTAACTTTCCCCAAATATCATGTGATCCACAGTGAACAACAAGATAAACAGGCAAGAATAATATCCCCCTTCCTTGTGTCAAAGTGCTTGACTGAAACCCTAGGCATTGGCTATAAGCTGTCAAAAATGGCCAGCGGCGACTTATTGCTCGAACTGTGTGATAATGTCCAACATTCTAAGCTCTCCAACCTAACGTCCATAGGAGAAATCCCGGTCTCCGTGACTCCTCATCGCTCACTAAACACTGTCCGAGGCGTAATATCGGAAAATGATTTTCTTCACATAACTGAAAAAGAAATGCTCGAAGGGTTCATCGACCAAGACGTCATAGATGTCCACCGAATCAAAATCCGGAAGGACAACAAGGAAATAGACACAAAACACATGATCCTGACGTTCAACACCAGCACCCTGCCCGACACAATCGACGAGGGATATTTAAAAATCAATGTAAGACCATACATACCAAACCCTCGCAAGTGTTTCAACTGCCAAAGGTTCGGCCATGGCTCACAGAGCTGCCGCGGCCGGAAAACTTGCGCAAAATGTGCCTCGAACGATCACCAGTCTGATGTATGTGACGCAGCCCTGTGCTGTGCAAACTGTGAAGGAGATCATGCTGCATACTCCAGGGCGTGTCCGTCCTGGAAGAAAGAAAAAGAGGTAATCACCATAAAGACAAAAGAAAACATTTATTTTAAAGAAGCGAGAAGGCGTTTTGCGCTTACAAACACATTCTCCTTCACAGCAAAACAAAACTTCGCTGATGTGGTGCGCAGGGGCGTAGCACCACACAGCACTCCGGCACCTGCCAAGGCCGCTCCCACCGAGCCTATGGCAGGGCCAGCCACGCCCCAGGCAGGGTCAGCGAAAGCTGCCCTGTCACTGCCAAAGCAGGGTCCGCCGGTCCATGGGTCGGCATCCCGCAGGACATCCCCCTGTCGGGAGAGGCCTGAAACTAACACAACCGCGGCTGCGCGGTCCTCCAGCACCTCTGTTGAGGTGATGGATACAACACCCACTCCGCCTCCATTACAGCGGCGGAACAGCTCTCTTGAGCGAAAAAAAGACAGGCCCCTCATAACGGGCCCACCACATAAGTAAATCCCCTTTCATTTTCTCTCAAAAACACAAGCATGGTTTTTTTAATTCAATGGAATTGCAGAGGACTTATGCGGAATTATAGTGACATAACACATATTTTAGGGTCAATGTTACCCATAGTTTTATGTCTTCAGGGGACCAATCTTGGTCCACAACATGTGCATATCCTGAAACATTATCAAACATTTAGACGCGATCGCGAGCAGGCAAATCGACTCTCAGGAGGCGTCGCAATTGTCGTCCAAAGCGGCGTCCCTGCTCGAGAAATCAAGCTCAATACAAAACTTGAGGCGGTTGCAGTCAGCATCGTCAGCTATAAAACACTAACAATCTGTTCCGTATACATTCCTCCGCATTTTACATTAACAGTCCATGATCTAGAAGAATTGATAGATGAACTTCCAGAGCCATATCTGGTAGTTGGGGATTTTAACGCTCACTCCCCTTTTTGGGGAAGCGAGCGCTGCGACTCTAGGGGGCAAACAATCGAAGATTTTATCCTCTCAAATAACATCTGTCTTTTAAATACAGGAAAAGCAACTTATTTTTGCCTACGCTCGGCAAAAATGAGCTTTCTCGATTTGGCTTTCGCATCACCATCGCTTTTTACCGATTTTAAATGGGATGTTTTAAATCACCCTCTGGGAAGTGATCACCTACCTATTATCATCAGCCTCTCATCGTCTACTGCAGTCATCCCCACAAGACCACGGCGCTGGAAACTTCACCTCGCCGACTGGTCACTTTTTACAGCTAATGCCACACTAGAAAAAGAATTTTGTGAAGACCTCAGCATAGACGAAATTAATGGAAAGTTTACTACATGCATAATATCGGCCGCTACACTAGCCATACCACAAACAACAGGACTCGTACACAAAAAACATAAAGTATGGTGAACACAAGAATGCACATTGGCAAAAAAACAACAAAATAAAGTTTGGGGCTCTCTGCGTCGGTATCCCACAGCGGAGAACTTAATTGCCTATAAGAGGGCCAAGGCCAGAGTGTGATTCGTTCAGAGAAATGCCGAGAAATCCTCGTGGCAGAAATATGTGTCCTCAATAAACAGCTCAATAACCTAAAGAAAAAATGTGGGAAAAGGTTCGAAGATTCAGTAGTGACCATACTTCTTTCACACTTCCTCTATTGACTACACCCGGGACACAAATATCATTAGAAGAACAGGCCTACATACTAGGTTAGCATTTTGCTGAAGTTTCCAGTTCGTCCAATTACACAAACACGTTCCAGAAGTACAAAGCAGTAGCAGAAAAACAAAAACTTCCATTTGCAGCAGGTATGCACGAGGACTACAATCAACCCATCACACTCCAGGAATTGATTAGGGTATTATCTTCTGGTAAAAAACAGCAACAGGCCCAGATAATGTGCATTACGCTATGCTTGCCCATCTCTCTGAGGCTGCCGTGCAGGCATTGTTGAAATTCTTTAACAAAATATGGACAACTGGGAATATACCTGAGGAGTGGAAGAAAGTAATAATAGTTCCTTTTCTGAAACCCGGAAAACAACCAACAAGTCCTAACAATTACAGACCGATAGCCCTCACCAGCTGCATCGCTAAATCTTTTGAAAGCATAGTAAACATTAGACTGACCTTCACACTTGAATCTCGTCGACTCTTAGATTTACATCAATGTGGATTTAAGAAAGCATGCTCGACCACTGATCACCTTGTCCGCCTAGAAAACACCATCCGGGAGGCGTTCGTCCACAAACAGCACTGTATCGGGGTGTTCTTCGATTTGGAGAAGGCCTATGATACCGCGTGGAAGTTCGGCATCCTCCATGACCTAGCAGAGCTAGGGATCCGCGGCAAGATGCTGAACTGCTTGAACGACTTCCTGACTAACCGCACATTCAGAGTCCGTCTGGGAGCAACTCTATCAATGACATTCACCCAAGAGAATGGCGTACCCCACGGTTGCATTTTAAGTACGACACTCTTTATAGTAAAAATGAATTCTTTGGCCAAAGTAATACCTAAGTCCGTGATGTATTCAGTTTATGTAGATGACATACAGATAGCATACACTTCCAACATACTGTCCTGCGAGAGACAAATACAAATCACACTAACCAAACTGGCTGCTTAGGCAGAGAAAAATGGATTCAAGTTCTCCCCTAAAAAAACAGTAGCTGTTTTGTTCTCATTACGAGGAGGTCTACAGGTCGATCCCAATCTTTGCTTGAATCAAACCACACTGCCAGTCAAAGAGGAACATAAATTTTTAGGCGTCACTTTTGACAAGAAACTTACATTTCTGTCACACATTAACAACCTGAAAAAGAAAGCATCCCAAGCCCTCAATATATTAAAGGTACTCTCGCGAAAACGGTGGGGGTCCGATAGAGCATACCTATTGCAAATATATCGCTCTTTGGTGCGCTCCAAGCTGGACTACGGGTGTGTGGTATATGGTTCGGCAAGAGCATCCTACTTGAAACGGCTGGACTCTGTTCATAATCTTGGTTTGCGCCTAACAACTGGAGCATATAGAACATCCCCGGTAAATAGTCTTTACGTTGAAGCTAATGAGCCCACACTAGAGGATAGAAGAGTCACACTAACATGCACGTACATCCTAAAAACCCGTTCTCTCCCTAAACATCTCTGCTATCCCATTGTTACCAAGTGCCCATCTAGGAGATTATTCAATAATAAACCACATTTTATCAGGTCACTAATAATGCGCTTTGAAGATAAATGTGAAGACTTAGCAGTGCTGGACGCCCTACCTAATATTGCACAAAGCCATGAATATCTACCACCATGGTACAGCCTTCCTCGGTGTGTGACTTCACACTGACACACGTAAACAAAGAGAAAATACCACACGAGCACATACTGCAAGAGTTCTTTGCACTACAAGAAAAATATAACACTTACACTGAATTTTACACTGATGGCTCAAAAACAGAAAGTCATGTCGGAAGTGCAGTAATTCAAGGAACAAATGAAAAATAATACGATTGCCACAGTATGTATCGGTATTTACTGCGGAGTGTTATGCCATCTTTGTAGCTGTAGAACAAATAGTAAAACAAAACATAAAAAATAGCATCATTTACACCGATTCACTGAGTATGCTAAAAGCGCTGCATTCTACAAACGCTGCTGAACCCATAAACCCGCCGCGGTGGCTCAGTGGTTAGGGCGCTCGACTACTGATCCGGAGTTCCCGGGTTCGAACCCGACCGCGGTGGCTGCGTTTTTATGGAGGAAAAACGCTAAGGCGCCCGTGTGCTGTGCGATGTCAGTGCACGTTAAAGATCCCCAGGTGGTCGAAATTATTCCGGAGCCCTCCACTACGGCTCCTCCTTCTTCCTTTCTTCTTTCACTCCCTCCCTTATCCCTTCCCTAACGGCGCGGTTCAGGTGTCCAACGATATATGAGACAGATACTGCGCCATTTCCTTTCCCCAAAAAACCAATTATTATTACCAATTATTGCTGAACCCATAATAGGAAAAATTATACATAACATAGTTAAAATTACAAAGCAAAAACATAACAATATATTCTGCTGGGTCCCTAGTCATGTTGGAATTTTAGGTAATGAGAGAGCAGATGCTTGCGCAGCACAAGCTAGAATTGGCCATATAAAACAAGTTGACATACCACAGAGAGATTTTTCTAAATTACTGCACAGTAAACTCAAGAATAAGTGGCAGATTGCATGGGACGAACAAACAAACAACAAACTACATTCTATAAAACCTATTTTGGGGGAATGGAGATCATGTACACATCAGGAGCGTTTCATAGAAGTTATTTTGTGTCGACTACGCATTGGACACACACACCTTACTCACAACTTCTTACTGACAAAAAAAGACAAACCTCTCTGCGAAATGTGTGGCGATGAACTCACGGTAAACCACATTTTAATTGTATGCAAAAAACTGGAACAACTGAGGAAAAAATATTTCACAACATTGTACAATGAACACATCCCACTACACCCCATGTTACTTTTAGGAGATCAAGCACTGGTTGATTTTGCAAGCATTTTTAAATTTCTCAGAGAAGCCAATGTTTTATACAAACTTTAGGTATAAAAAGCGTAACCTTTAACAAAAGCTCTTACCGTGTGTTTGGCGCATCATAGCCTCAGTTGCTTTTGCGCCATTAAAATCAATATAACTAACTAACTCGTTCCCTGATGAAAAAACAGCGCAAGGAACGAGACGAAAACACGAAGGAAGAAGACACAGACACGGGCGCTGTCTTCTTCCTTCTTCCTTCTTCCTTCGTGTTTTCGTCTCGTTCCTTGCGCTGTTTTTTCATCATGGATTACCAACTAGCCCGGCATCTTGCACTTCTTAACTCGTTCCCGTCTGCTGACAGTAAGTGATCGTAGGTAGGATGTTTGAAATGTGTGCGCTTGGTCCACTAGAAACGATGAGCCAAAGGCAACTGATACATGCATTATCCCTCTGGTTATTTGTTTATATATTGGTACTATCAGATCAAATACGCCCTGGATAGGAGTGGTTATATACTACGTGACACAAGAACGAAACGTAAATGTGCAAAACAGTGCTAACAAGCAGCGCGAAAATACAAGAGGAGTGATTTCGTACAGCATAGCATCAAAACGGAATGAGAAATAACAGTGGAAAACTGTAGAACAGAACAGTGCAAAACATTTCAATAGAATTGCTGCGTTCAGGAGGATGGCAATAATTTCTCCCTTAATGCATCCTAATATGATAACTGAAAGGAACAGAAAGTGGAAAACAGTACAAAATGCACCGAAACCCAGTGCATCATCATTCCATTTTAAATAGGTTCAATAACAGTGATGAAAACACATCACGACTCTCAACTCTTGCTGCTTCTTCGGGCAGGTTTGTCCAATCAATCGATGTTAATAGAAAAAAAATGAATATTGAAAGCAATCCTTCGAAAATTTTCGAAAATTTTCGATCTTGGACGGTCCTAATACGCTTATTTCGCGCTATACGTGAGAAAGATTTATTGATGTAGCTGCGTTTGTATAGTAGTGTCTTGCTCTCCAGATGCCACACTTCATGTAATACATGTTGCCTTTAATCAGACTAACAGCCCAGAGTGGATTGGTGGGTCGGTGTTCTTTGAGAGGACGTGTACGCTCTCAGCGTCGAAAAGCCTGGCATACTCACATAACCGTTTTCCCGCAAGGCAGCTTCAATTTCAGGCGCGTAGTAGCGAAGCCTAGACCTTTGAGTGGTCTACATCTAATACGAGGTTTTACGTTCTTTGTGTTTCGCAGTGGAAGCTACATGGATTGCGGCCAACTGCTCTGTCAGCAGAATTGAAGCTGGCATTATAATTGTTGCTGTATTTCGTTTGTTTTTGCAATAACTGTACGAACATTGTAAGTGCATTGTTTTGTGGAGGTGAGGTTCTAGTGCGTCTGATAATAAATGTTTAATTGCAGCCTTATGAGTACTGTGAAGATAAGCAACATTTCCCTATGAAAACCAGACAATTGCTGCTAGGCATTCCGCTGTAGTGGTTTCCGGGCTATATCCGTAAATTTAGGTAGTTAAAACACAGCGTGTTACACACAGTAGTAGCGCCTACAAATCGAGCCCACTATCCAGTGTTCAGACGCGTGATGCCGAAACCAGTGATGATGCAATGGAAAAAACAGATAATAGTATAATAAAAGTCGTGATATGAGACGTCTCCTTAGAGGAGAGTGCAAGTTTAGTCTCTTCTTGGCTCTTGTTTTAGTATATCACCGGCTGCTTTGGCACTTTTCATTTAGCTCGTTGGTTGCAAAGGCGAAATATTTTGATGACCCGCCTCGCTGGCCCTGTGATCGATGAAAAATGCAAAAACGCCAATCTGCAATGAAATTTAAATTAATTTTAAAAAGCCCCACGGATAGAAAATTATTTCTGACGCCTCCAATACGGAGAGTCTTTGACAACCTGAGTGTTGTTCCTCTGACAGTAATTTTCATGTACGATAAACACAGAAGCGGATAAAATTAATGTCGAGGGCGCCACTCAATTCCTTACGCAAAAAAAAAAGATACGAATCAAAGGTATAAGTGACGCTCCACAGAGCTTATTAAAACAGCTAATTAGTTTTGGGAATGAATGAAACTAAACAACGAAGTTATACTAAAAAATTACTGGTTTAGAATCACTGAAAGTAAAACTTCAAAGCTTACACTTTCCTTCATCTCCGTTTTAATTAAATATCCCTTGACTGGCAAGAAGATGAGAAGGTAATATAGCCGCTTGGTATTCACTGCAACGCTTAACATGTGAACAATATTTCGCCATTATTCAAAAAAGCTGGTTGTTTCCTCACGCCGCTCTCTTTCTGTGACCTAGTAGGCCTCTTAATAGTGAAGAGTTCGCTGCCTACTGGAAGGTAAAATTTGCCTGGCAGACAACATCAGAAAACGAACAATCGTTATGTTCAGCAAGTTTCAGAACAAACTTACAGCGCGAAAACATTTCTTTTTCAGTGCTTCCCCGTAATTGTTTGCACTTCTGAACAACCTCCCTTCCATCAAGAAATGCAAATCTTTTTTACATGGTGCAATATTCAAGATGCTACTCCTCCTATCCTTGAAAGAATTTCGAGTGATGCTCTCAAGGTTGTTCCGCAAGAGCAATTAGAACGCAGCGGAGAGCTTCTGTGTTTTACAGTAACTGCTTCTCCGCCAGCTGCATCACTTACCTTGGACTGCGAAAACAACCTCGCAAGTTGGGGGCGAACTTGCACTTTTGACGAAGTTTAAAACTTTACGCGCTTATCCGAAGTGATGCGAACTTTTTTTGCCCTTAAAATTCAGCATTAATTAGAGAAAAAGAACAAAAACTGTGCTTTCCTTTAGTCAACATTCTTAACTATTCGAAATAAAGTGTACATTCTTCTAAATGGACCGTTGTGCTTTTTTCATTCCTCCTGACCCACGAAAGTGAGCAGCTTCTGGACTCAATAAAAATTCACAGTGAAGAAATGTAGACGGTAAAGCTGTTAAGCTATCAGTATAAAAAGGCGAAGAAACAACAAATGTAAAGCACCTGGAATTCTGCAATTTTAAATTTATGAAACCTCTCATAAGACAGAGCTTCACGCACCTATCATAGCGGTGGCGTAGTGGTCAGAGCATCCGCCTCGCGTGCCGGATGTGCGGGGTTCGAACCCAAGTGCCGGCGGGTACGCATCGGTGATATAATAGGTACAAGCATTTCTCTGGCCTGGTGCTTGGCTTATTTAGGGCAGAATGCTTGGGAAATGGGTCTTCGACCTAACCTTGAGGAGAAGAAAATGCCTTGTGCCATGGCACTCTTTGGCCACAGACATCCTTGTGCCATAAACATCCATCAGCTTCAAGCACCTGAAAAACAATAAAGCTAATTTTAATGTTTGTGACAACGGAGCCAAAAAAAGTTGTAAGCTATGAAATTCTTAATATTTCTGAAAGCGCACTAGAACATGCGAACTGTATTGCTAAAGGTAGACACAAAATTCCCAGTGTGGTAGTCGTCATCAGTAGGCATAAATATGAAAGGCAGAACAAGAAAGAAAAAATGTAGATTCTACGATGGCCCACGCACGGTGTTATCCACAGCTGGGCATCGGCTTGCGCCTATGAATGCCGGACGTTTCGTCCGCTTCTCTTTGGTAACGGGGTGTGCTTGGTCGACACGGTTTCTTTCGCAGCTTGAACAGCCACCACCACTATAGTCGTTGACATCCTTGGTCACTTCAGTGACCGCACTTGGCGCGGCGTTCTGTAGATTCTTTTAATTTTCTGGTGGTCTCTGGCACCCGCTTCTTTTGAGAATTAGCGAGGCGCTACTGCACTAAGCCCACATTCTTACCCTTTGTGCGGTTGCATAGAGATAGTGCTGCCGATATATGCAAACCTTTCTACGTGTTGACACATCCGGGTGTGTTGCATGGCCTCTGTAGCGGCACTACTACCGCCACAATTCTGACTTGCAGAGCGAATGAATGCAGAATGACAATGGTACAATTTTGCCGCTAATAGTTTGTACAAAACAATAAGGACCTACAGAGCGAGGTGCTTCAACGATGTTCGGGAGGCGTGAGACATCGCGAAACAACGCTGACCACTCAAACTCCGCTGGCGCTGACCGACCACAGTTCAGTCTTAAGGTTTCACAACGTTTCTGGCTGGTGTATACCAGTTGGAAAATTTCGAAATCTTCAGAATAGGTTGTTTGAAAGGTTTGGCATTGTGTTACACAATATTCGTCCCAGTTTGCCGGGAATGAGAGCTACATGAGTATCATGCAGAAAACTAAAGAATAAAAACGCCGACAGCATTAAAAATGAAAAAGCAGTCCTTAAGCCAATTTATTACTTCCTATTAAATGTTCTTTCCACTGGCATTCACAGCATTGTGCATCCCGATTCTTCGGCTGTAAAGCACGCTTTGCAAGAGTTAGTAAAGCTGTAGAGATCAGAAGCCTATAGGAAGGAACCGGAAATTGCGACACAAAAATACAATAAGAAGCAAATAGAAAGCAGCTGAAATTCTGCGTTTTAACTTCGTGATATCCTCCACAAAACAGTTTCAGAAAATTGAAGAAAAAAAAATCTAATTTTCGTTTCGTCTGATAAATGGCCAGAAAAAGTTCTAAGCGATAAAACTTCATGACATTTCTGAAGCACACTAGAATCTGCCAGGTTCATTGCAAAAGCTGCAAAAAATTTTTGGGGCTGCAGTCACCGACAGTAGCCGTAAATACAAAATGCACATAGAGAAAGTGAAATGCGCATTCCGCAGTATATCACAGATGTATTCGTGTTTGGATACGGCCCAGCGCCTTTGTCTGCTGGCTATTCGAGCACGAAATTATACATATTTTTAGCGCAACCAGGCCAGGGACTCAAAGAACCGAGACAAACACGAGCATTCGAGCACTATTTGCCCACACTTCATTGTTGAGCAGGGCAGCGTGCTTGAATTACTTGGTTCTGTGTTCGCACCCCAAGGCCACCGGGGACCCTCCTGGTTTTGTAATAGGTACGAGATTTTCCCCTGCCTAGTGCTCAGATCTTCTGGGGTGAAATGTTTTGAAGAAGACCTTTGGACACCTCAGCCTATTTCGAAGGAACAAATGCCTCAAAAATATGTACTGCACAAACTGTTTTCAGTCCCTCGAGGATTTTCCGTCTATGGCGATTGATAAAAGTGCCAGAAGTGGGCTTCACTGAACAATTCGGATTTAAGTTGTTTGAAGGCAGAACGAATCACTGACCTGTCAGCACAATGGTTTGGTCGAAGACCATTTTCCCATTCACTTCACTGCCTAAAAGCTAACCTAACTGACAGCTGAGAATACTCACGGCTGTAGTGCTGTGCCTGCACTACAATGGTCTACAAAAAAGATAACTGTGTAAATCGAAGTGAGATGTCATGTAAACAGAAGAAATATCAACACTGAAAGTGCCGGCGTATAACTTAGGTCTGCGGTTTTGATAAATACAAACACAAATGCGGTCGAGCATTTGTAAGAAAATTACTACAAAAATTCTTTTTTGGGGGGATGCGGTGGGGAGGGGAGCTGAGCCAGTGAGATATATCTTAATTTTGTTCTAGGAAGAAACTCGGTGAAATACAGCATGGCCTGTGTGCGATCACTAGTCCAGCCTTCCTCCATAATTTTCTTTTTCATCATGAGCCTACTGTTTGAGTCTCAGCTGCCATCCTTCGTTTTTCCTCTCGGAAGACAGCGCCGTGTCTGACAACTGGAACCACGCCTAATTATCGACGATCGCTGTAAGTCAACCGCTGCTTCTTTACCCAGTGCACATTAGGACCACCGGAGATAACACAAAAGACATCAGTGCACCACTCCTCTGACAAATGGTGGACGTCAAGTAGGAGGAAGTTGTTCATAACCACAACGGAAATGACCACACGTTTGGAAGGCGAATATCACCGCGAAATACGACTTCCGATGTCACGAGACTAGCGGAGCATCCTGCTATCATCCGCGTCTGTACATACATCGGTTCAGCTCAAGAGGTGGGTTCCCAGAAGCCTTAGTGTCCATTCTCACACATACTTTTACGACCTGGCGCATCTTGCGTATTTTGCAGGTGTAAGTCGAAAGGGTTTCAGCTAGTGCATTGTGCCTGTTTACTGTTTTGCCATCACCTGCTGAGATATTTTGGTATGCATGGTTTTCGTGCTGTTACAAAGGTGCTCGAACTTTTCGGTTTTGAAAATTTGAAACCAGGGCTGTGTGACAACACCCAGTAATTTGAACAACCTGCCAGACTTTGTTTTGCAAGGAGAGTCAAGTCATGATTTATAAGCGTACGAGCAACGTCTGTTTTGCTTTAATAAATTTATGCTTTAAGAACGCCCAGCTAATAATTCTTTATTACCACAGTAGCATCTGAAGCATGCTTGTTGAAAGTGGCAACCTGCTACAAGCAATCGCTGGCTTCAGTCAACTCATTATTTGTATGTTCCTTACGTGTGATGGCTTTGATGTCGGGCAGACGGGCAGACATAATACTAGAGTGCGTCTGTAAGAACCCGAAAAGTGAAAAATGTACCCGTATCTGAGAATCTGGCCACTTACTTTCGTGTCTGCGGCAAAGGAGAATGCGATGAATATACAGAGCGTGCCAGACTGAGGTTGATACCAGATCCCTGTTAACGTGAAAGAAAATGGAGACTTGCCACATTGCAAACCGTGATGACTGACGCGTCAGTGACGTGTTTTTTTTTTAACTGAGAAAGAACTTTACCGCTTCTTAGGTATATTGTAAAGGATCACCTTTCATGGCGCATGGCAACGTTCTTTTTTGCTTCCTGATTAAGATTCAGCTTTCACTGCTACCCATTGTGCATAAACTCACTGCTTCGTGAATAAACTTGTGAGCTGACTGTAAGCGCTGTGTGTCCGGCTGTCCTGTTCGTGATAATTTTTTAGGCAGTGAGCAACTTCAACATGAACAACCAGCTCGTCCAATAGTCTCCCCTTCCACGCAAGGAGGACCACCCAATGAAATATATATTGCAGAGGTTCGCTTGCACCACTGCCTGATAAAGCTTTCTAAATATATATGCTTCCTTCTCCCCCATAACAAGATGCATTTTAGTGCTTGTGCGCATTGACAAAAAATGAAACCTAGAAATGTGTAAAGAGCCAGGGTTTATCGTATTTATATACTCTTCAACCAAGACTCTCCGGGAACCTGTTGTCGTGGGGTAGTAAAAGCAGATTGCTTCCGACGGCTGCATTTCCAGCAACGAGCAAATGATCACCGGTGACGTCGTAGGTTTACTGCATCCGCTGTTTGCTTTGCATCGTGCGTTTGAATTCAGCTTTTCCAAATGTAACGAAATCGTACCTCCCAAAGCTCGAGTTGCTGACTTATTCTCAACTACAGATGCTGACAATGATTGCGCTCCATGTAGAAGAGGTATCAGCAGTACTTTTCTTTCGTTTAGCCAGTTCTTTTAATGCGCGTTCCGGTTTCAAGTGCTCAATATCCTACATAAAATAAGCTCCCATCTGCTTCGGGTTTTGGGTCCCAAATACGGATTTAAACCTAAAACACTGACTGACGATTTGCGTACAGTTTTTGGCCACGACGAATTTTATCACCCCGACTGAATAGCTGGCGGCCAAGGACTGTTGAGCTGGGATAGGTTTGTATTTTTTGTACTCAATGATGTTTTCGCGCCGCCTATTCTAGACAGCTGTTTTCGACATTCGAGCAAAGCCTATTAGGTAAAGCAAATGCGACGAATTCAGGTCTGCTTGGAAGCCTGAAAGAGGCCCATTGAGATATGCATTCCGTAAGCTGAGGATTGAATAATAGGTCGTAAATTAAGTTCCTTTTGCCGTAAGCTCTCCGCGAGCTTTCAGCAGTAAGTTCTCTCTTTTGCCGTACAGATGCATGCTTGAACACCTGAGTCCCGTTAAAACGTTGTCCATGAAACGTTTATTCGCGTTGCTTGTCTCCTGCCAAAGCGATCAAAAATGGCACGTCACGACGCCTATCGGACTGATTTGTAAAAGTTAGTCTCTATCGCCAACCCTTCCCTTGCGTCCTATTTTCTCCATGGAAACCAGCCGTATAAAGAAAAACTACGGTTCATCACAAATTACCTAAGCTATATTCCTTTCGCTTGATTAAGACCAGCGCATGGAGCCAACGGGATATCCCCTTTCGTAACCACTGCCTTGGCCACAACATTGGGATTTACCATATATCTCTTCTGGCTTATCTTTTCATTTAGGTTTGCCGCGCGTGCACTGTTCATATGTGACAACCGCCGCCACTGGGTCACAAGGTCTCTGAAGGCTGTAGATAAAAGCACCAAGGCACAGAGCAGAGCTCCCTATCTTACGCAACGCAGAAAAGCCAACAGACGTGGATATATTGCTGTATCATATTAATCCCTGGTTGCTCAAGGGTGTTCCCTAGCCGCACTTTTTGACTGTGTTCGTTTGCACTAAGACAGTGTCATAATAGTGTGCATTTTCGGTACAATCTCAGTATCTTTTCTTCTTGATACCTCACGGTATCGAATATGCACTGCTTTTTGTTTGTTTTTGCAGCCTGGTGAAATAAGCACCCCAGTTTACAGAAGTCTCTGACAATATCAGACGCAGAGTCTTCCTAATATATTCGTGGAAATAAACTAGAGTTAGTCTAAGCTTGCTTACGGAGTGTCACCGTGTGTCCCAGTAATGGTGGAGTGGAAGGCTCCTAATTTCTAGGAAGAAACTAATTTCAGTTTTTTTTATCTCCAAGTACTTCTTTCGGAGTTTACTCTCATGGAGCAGTTATGAAATCTGCACTGATCACGAAGAGCTATAAGATTTCTCGAATTAGACATTACCTCCACATGCGTGTTAAAGTATGTGTGTCTCCATGGCCGCCTTGTCACACTTACAAAATAGGCGACAAAGGATCGTGACCAGACCAAGCTGCCATTTTTAGTAATAATCTTTGACCTTTTAGCAACGTTTTATTTGCGGTGAGTTTTTTTCATTGATTGTCATAACATCAGTAAGAAGAAAGGAATTCCGGCAAAAATCTAATACTAAGGCAGTGACACTGTGCTCAAGATTGGAGACACTGCAGTCAAACTCCATGTCTTCAGCGCGTCTTCACAGGCACGTGGTAAGATGTAGCCAATCAGTATGTCCGGGCGCATGCAAGATTCGTACTACTCCGCCGACGTAGATGACTCATTTCGTGAAGTACATTTTACTTCTCCTGAAGTGCCATTCTGAGGTAATGGCTCCGTTCCAGAGGTATGATATAAACCCTGCAGAATGCAAAATAAATGTTTAACATTTTATGAGCGATCATAGCATGTCACTATGATTCTTCACATCGCCTTCCTTATACGTGAAAGCGGACATGGTTGGCTACCAACAAAAAAAGCTCCCGTAAAATGCTGTGCTGATGGTGACACATAATATAATTGGGACGAAGACAGCCCCGGCAGTTAGCCCATGATACATTTAGTGGCCGGAAGAAAGCCTCCTTTTTTTCCGTTCATAGTCTCCTTCCAGCTTTAAAAAAAAACGAAACGCCAGACAACAGAGAAAAAAACACAGCAAAAAGACTAATGTTTCAAAACAAACAGAAAAAGAAGTTACGCAACGAATAACGTAGGGACTCAGGTTTCTAGAGACTGCCCTATCAGTGTCAGATAGCGTTAATGCTAGTGTGACTCAAGCGAAGCATGCCAAGAAGAGTAGACGGGAAGAACTACGAGGTGAACATAGAAGAAAGAAATGTTAAGACCATGGTTGTGTGGTAACCTGGGCATTAGAAATTTGATTTGCGCGTTTTACCTTCATCATTATGAGTGCATTTTCCCATATATTGAATGTTGTGACTGCTCATCATGCCGTCCAAAATTACATTGATTTAGAAGATATGTATAAAGTAGTGTCTGGTCAAATTACTTGAGGCAACCACCAAGATGTAGGTGATTCGCAATAAGGGAGTAATTGCTCATTGGTGTCCTCCCAAGCGCTGCTGTACGGAGTGAAAGTATTACTACAGTGCTTCCACAGAAACTTTCTAGCTAAAGAAAATTTCTTCTGGAACCACCGCTAGGAACCTGGGACCACCGCTTTTCTGGGTAAGTCACTCTACCAACTGAGCTCAACGGCACAGCTTGCACATAATAGAGCGTGAGTGAGTTCATCAATTAAGAAAAGGGAACATTGTTGGACCAACGCTGTTAAGCACTGTACTCCAGGGAGGATGAATAAGAGATGCCATCGGTGTCACCATGTTCATTGCAACAAAAATTGTTATTAGATGCACAAAAACAACTCTCGGCCATGCTTTTTACTCCGCGTGGAAAGACGTTATGCTGCCGAGTACCCAGTTTGTTACAAAATGTCGATAACACGATTTCTTCGAAAGCTGACAAAGTTCCTGATTTGCACCGAAAGGTTCGTGGTATTCGGAGTTAAAAAGCAAACCATGCTTTACATTACGTAGAGTCCTCAAACGAAGCCAATAACTCTGCTATTAGCCGGCGGCTTGAGACCACACTTAATAATAATAATAATTTTTTTTATTTCCTCATTCTAATACAAATGCGGGCCTGCCAAAGCCTTAGAAGGCTTGAGTGGCAGCGCCCGGCAGCAGACGACACAAAACTCATGCACCGAGCACACAAACAAAAAACAAAAAAGGGGGAGTGGGAAAACTAAAATGAATTCGAAAAGCGCGGACGCAAAAATGCACACAAGCGGAGAGAAAAAAACAAAGAAAACGAATAAAAACGTAAAGTCATAGTATCAAAACAGAATGCTGGAGCTAAGAATGTAATTTGTCAAGGCAAGCTTTCAATATTTTTTTTGGAGTAAGCAGGAAATATTTCTTTAGGTAACCTGTTGAGAACAGAAGGAACATAATGTTTTCGCAGACGATGGCCATCCCGGTTCGCAATATATGCATGAGAAAACGATCACGAGTTCGCAGATCTTTGACCGGAATATATGGTGTACAAAAATTGCTTGTCCAAATATGCTTAAAAACTACTGATTCCAAAAAATTTGAGAAAAGTCAGGCATGTGTAATAGTTCAAAAACGCTACTACTTTCATTTCGCGCCTTACCATATAAAACTGATTTAAGGATAGATTTCAGAATGCTGTTGACCTTCTTCCGCAAAAATGTGGAACAGAAATAAAACAGCAAATACCATAACGTAACACACTGTAAGCTAAGGCGTATATAATTTGCTTGCGTACAAACATAGGGCAAAGGGTCTTAATAGAGTGCATCAAACAAGTGGAGGTGAAAGTCGAAGTTTTGTTCTTTCATCTCCACAAGTGTGGTCTCCAGCTACCGAGTAATAGTAGAGCTACTGGCTTTGTTTTGAGGAACACATGGTCCACAGAGTTTTGTCCCTGACTGTACCTGCCCTGAGCTTAGCTGCACCATAACATCGCGCTGTGTGTCTAAGTTCTCTCTTCCTCCGAGAGAGCCTCTCTGCAGGAATGTTCTGTCTCTCACTCTTTCACAGAACGCTAGTTTGATAAGGTAAGGGTGCGACAAGCATAAAAAATACAAGGTGTATTCGGGAAGCAAGAGCTGTTTGCTGACACTTAAACACTACCGGTTCTGAAAAATGTTGTAAGCATCTGCTGATATCCATAGATTGTTCCCGAAGCCACTGATGTTATTGTTTTGATTCAGTACCACAGCGGCACAGCTAATTGGCCAAATATTAGAAATGTATTGGCAAGCAACTATCCTGTAAAGAACCAGAGTAAAATCATACATTTCCAATATTGGGCACATTACCTGTGCTACTTGGGTAGTTGCTTGCCTCTCGCTGAATGCAGACAGCAATCTCCGCAAAAGTTGTTGCTCGCGCAAGCTGCAAAGTGCGTGCTGCGATTACATTCTTGCGTGCAAAAAGATCATCAGCTGCACAAATTCATCAGGGGCTGTGCCTGTGCTATTTTTACGGGTGGCGAAGGCGAAACGTAGATCTGCCGCACCAAAAGAGAAACAAAACACTCAGTGCAGTGGCGTACAGATCGTACAGCTCAGACGCCACCTTGGCTAGCTGTCTTTAGGCTGGTTTCTGTGTGAATTATCTTACAGAACGTTCTTTTATTTATTCAAGAACCGGTTTTTCTTAGCCTGCTATGTTAGCTGCGTGATGCTGACTATGGCTCCTTGCATGCTCATTTTTCACGTATTGCACTAACCAGTCTCGTCTTTATTACGTTCTCTCGGCAATGTGCAGCATAGGTGGGAATACTAAAGCCAGAACGAGCATCTCGTGGCCCTGACCTTCACTTCCTCTAACCGAAATTTTTGCAGTATTGTAAAACACACATTTGCTTTTCCAAGCCGCCATGGTGGCTGAGTGGTTGCGGCGCTCGGCTGCTGGCCCGAAAGACTCGTGTTCTATCCCGGCCGCGGCTGTCGAATTTCGATGGAGGCGAAATTCTAGAGACCCGTGTACTGTGCGATGTCAGTGCACGTTAAAGAACCCCTGATGGTCGAAATTTCCAGAGGCCTTCACAACGGCGTCTCTCATAGCCTGAGTCGCTTTGGGACGTTAAACCCCCATAAACCATAAACATTTGCTTTCCTGAAAAGAGCCGCCATTCTTTTCTCAATGGGAAAAGAATCCCTTATTTCTCGGTGTTATTAGTCAGGCCAGTCGCATAAACTGATGACCATAGAAGCGACCCCGGAAAATAAGGTAATCGTATCACGGAGTGGATGCATTCTATTGTGGCCATCTGAAGACGCCAGCAGCAGTTTCTGCAGTGCAGCGTTCATCCAGTAGTGCACAGCACTGTGGACATGACGAAATCCTTCATAGACTACTATACACCTTGTGGAAAGTTCTATTTGGAATGAAAACGGAGAGAATATAATTTATACTCCTTTTTGTCGTAACTGCTGTTCTGGCAGAGGAATGGCACCTTGCGCTGCCGACAGTGCCCTCTATACTAATTATGAATCCATTACTGTCGACAAAATAATGGATACCAATGGCCTTCACCAGACGTAACACGTTTAACAGTTGTTAGTACGTATCTTCTGCTGCGACTGTTGATATGTTTTCCTTTATTGGTTGAGCCTGTCGTTTACATTTACGCGTGCCTACCAATAAACTCAAGTTGAATGTTAGCGCTCATCGTTTTGTGTTTTCTTTCTCTCAATTCGCACTGTTTGTACTCAACTTATAAACTGATTTTTTTACGGCCTTCAGGCATACGCGTCTTTCTTCTACCACTAGCATCATCAGTGATAACATCATCAGCTGATCGCATCCTTTAAGAGATGCGGCATTATTCTGTTGGGAGCACATTCTCAAGGAACTGTCGACGAGTCGCACCACTGCCTGAGATGTGCCTCCGACCACGCGACGAGAAAATAATTTCCTGGAATGACGTGATCTGTTCACAGCAATTCTTTAAGCCTTGACACTGTGAAAACGATTTCCGCTCGTTGAAGCGTTTTCTCCTATGGAGAGAGCTGTTGGCAATGTTGTAAGAATGCGCGTCAATAACGTTTTCTTACTCTACTGATTTTTCGCCTGACGCATGAAGGTGGTCCTTAGGAACACATTTTTTATGCATCTGTTGCCGCTGTAAACTCTTGAATCACAGATAAAGGCCACTCATAGTAACGGAGCCGATAGGCTAACAATAAGCATGCACTTAACACATAACAACCACATGTAAAGTATAACGAGCAGTAATAAGAAAAGCGTTCTCTGGAGTACACATCGGTATGCTAGTTCTACTCCGTCTATTCTGAGCTGCTGTTCGTGTTTTTTGCTGCGCTGTTCATAAATTTGTTTTATTTCTACCTCTGTACATTCAGGGGCGCTCACTAATAGCAAACACCCTTGTTGACCTTCTCTTTGTTTATTTATTTTCTTTCCACTTTCTATGTTTATTATCTCAGTGCCCATGTACCTACACATGTGCTCCGTAGTAGGGCGCACAATTCTTAAGCTCTTCTATATAACCTTTCCTTTGCACGCTATATGCCTAAGTACCCGCACATCGGAAATGCGGACCCGTTATTCAGAGAACGATGAGAAAACGAAGCAACGAGAAACACACCCACGTACCGCGGGCAGCCAATCAGTCCACTCCTTCCCTGTTCCCCTAAAAGGCCCTAAGAATCACTGTTTGGAATTACCCCATTTTTTGCGCGTCTTGTGGCAACGTTCTTCGATCACCTTAGTATCGGTTATACGCTGCCTTCATTATCTTCCCCGTTGCTTCATTACACACTCGTTTGTGCAGGGCGCGCAGCAAGTTGTCTCGTCCTTTTCTGAAGTTTCGCCGCAGCAGTTCTCGGCATTGTCTTATCGGGGACGCACGAGCGAAAGCGCACAGACAACACGAGCAATGATGCACGGTAGGCTATCATAAACATGAAGCTGACCTCATTACCGGATCCGTTAGGGCTCCCGAAGAGTAGCTCTTCCAAAGTGAAGAACGCTTTGGCTAATCCTGAGCTAATATATAATGTCATTTTGTGGTTTGCCTGTTAGCGATCTCTCCTATTACGGGAATTGCGCCATACAGCGTCAGCCTTTGCTCTGTGGGTTGTGCCTGGTTCGTTGTTCTAGGCAGAATGCTCCATATTTTCTTGACTGTTCACTGTGTCGTCTTTTGCGTGAGAACTTTCTCGTGCTACATATTCTCCTGGTAATGTACTATAATGTTTTGTTTTGTTCAGCAGGTGCTGCTGTTTGTGAAGAAGCCCTGTTGTCGTTATGTAGTTAGTGGCTATTTAATAATAATATAACAAAGGAAGGAAAAGGTGTTGCTAGCCGCGGCATCTGCCATCGAAATCTGAAGCCCCTGAGCTGCGACTAGCAGGAATAAAATGATAGGGAGAGGACAGGAATAAGGAAAGAAAGGGGGAGTGATAGTAAGAAAGGATAGGGGTAACCTACACTATGTACAAATAAAGAGCAGGAAATAAAAGTAGGGTGCTGCGTGCGAATGATAGGAGTAAACCCAGCTGTTCATTATTGTTTTCAGTATTGTGGGTGTGTTGCATTCTTCAGTAGAGAACCACTGGAATTCATCATTTTTACGGGTTCGCTGTTATACGGAACACGCCGCGGTTGCTCAGTGGTTAGGGCGCTCGGCTATTGAGCCGGAGTTGCCGGGTTCGAACCCGACAGCGGTGACTGCGTTTCGATGGAGGCAAAAACGCTAAGGCGCCCGTGTGCTGTGCGATGTCAGTGCACGTTAAGGTCCCCAGGTGATCAAAATTATGCCGGAGGCCTCCACTACGGCACCTCTTTCTTCCTTTCTTCTTTCACTTCCTCCTTTATCCCCTCACTTACGGCGCGGTTCTGGTGTCCAACGATATGTAAAGAAAGATACCGCGCCATTTCTTTTCCATAAAACCAGTTTTCATTTTGTTTTCTATTATACGGAGCCCACCCGGTTCTTCCCGCGGTTCAGGTCCATTAAATTGAGCGGTACGGTTTAGAGGCTCGAGCGGGGAAAAGGAACCTCTATCGCAAGGTGCTCCGCAGGAGGTAGCTTCCATGGGGGAGGGGAAGCAAGCATCACACGCAGAAATACACACACGCGCACATAGACGGACGCACCGGTAAAAACAGGCCATGGTGTTGTCGCCCAAAGAGGACCATAATGCGAACGCGTTAGAACAAAATTTATTCTGATATTGGAGAGGAAGCAGCAAGAAACAGAAAGCCAGAAAGATTGGAGACACGACGGGAGTCTCCCTTCGTTCTTCCTGGTACGAAGGCCGTGCGGCATCTTGAATGGCACCAGCCACAAAAACGAAAGGGCGCGCTTTCAATTGCAATGAGGTTTGCGCTAAGAAGATCTTGCGGCAGCAACAGTGTTCTATACGACAGCTCTAATCAGGGAATTGCGACCACCGACGGCTCGTGGCAAAGCTTTCGGCCGCAGCCTAAGTTAGCAAGTTTTTTTTTTAATACTGTGCTCAAACTGGCTTTCAGGATATTCAGTTCGATGACTTTCAGATCGGATGATCAACTAAGTGTAGCACTGACATTCCCCGTTATGATTACTTAGTTTAGGCTTTGGAAATTCCTTGCTTTCTTTAAAGGAGTTGGCTACTACCTCTCTCGTGTCATATTAAACGTGTAGGAAAAGAAACAAAAGTGGACGTTATGACAATTGCGTAATTAACCAAGCAGTTTTCAAGAACAACAACTGGAATTAGACAGACTCAAGGAAGACACACACAGACAGACGCTGCCTTGAAAATAAAGGTGTATAGCTTGGAACGTGGAATTCAATAGATCAGGCTTCAACCAACAATACCTTGTCTAATTCGCGCTGTTCTTGAAAATGGCGTACAAACTCGGCCAAGCATCAGTACCAAAGCAGGCTCTATAGTATCTGTAAAGTATTTTTACTGCAGTCAGTCTCCGTTCTCTCCATCATGTTTAGCACAGCCCTGTTCTTAATGCTTTGGTGCACCAGGCATTCGCATCTTTCTCCGCTTGTCCTGGGCCCAACACAAAAAAAAATGGTGGTCGTGGGGGTTAGAGGTAGCCGTTGCTCTTTAATTTTAGTATTCTCATCACGTGTCGCTTACTCACTAGAAGGCTTGGCTCA
Organism: Amblyomma americanum; assembly: GCF_052857255.1. Lineage (NCBI taxonomy): Eukaryota > Metazoa > Arthropoda > Arachnida > Ixodida > Ixodidae > Amblyomma > Amblyomma americanum. The sequence goes on from NC_135507.1 coordinate 39,977,901, forward strand.
TCGATCACTAAAAGACAGGTGTGGGATGCGCCCTTCCCTCCATGCACTTGTTGCATGCCACAGATATTTGGTGGTCTACCGATATAGGCTGCCAGCAAAAGAAATGAGTGCTTTCAGGCTTTTTGTGTCGTGATCGCGAAAACTGTTGCCGACCTGGCTGTTTTTATAAGATGACCTATTTTAGTACATGCTCTGCTGGATGAGGCACCTGAGCCAAGCGGCAAACTCGGCATTTCGGGACAGTATTGATGGTCAAGCTCTTTAAAAAAAACAGAACCTTAAATCAATCGCTTCCACTCGCTCGCGGCCTTAACACGGCTTTGCGGATAATGATGCTAGATCGCAAGGCACGACGTGAAGCTCCCTATTTTAGCTGGCTGAGGTCACCGGTTTTTATTTTTCGCACTGTGCATTTTAGGTAGTTTGAAGATCCTCTTTCTCAGCAGATGGGACACCCAGATTTTCTTACGTTGTTTTGTGTAATCCAGCATTCTTTTACTTTAATCTGAGCCTTAGATTATTTGCAGCCTTTTTTAACCGCTTTATTATGCTTTTTTTTCGCATTTTCACAGAACAAAACGCTCCTGCAGAAATACCAACTGTGTAGATATACACCATTCTACTTTAGCAGGTCTTTAGTTACCTTCACAGAAACATGAAAAAAGATGATGTAGATGTTCGTGTTTGTTTTAGTAATGGGTCCAAATTGACATGAAATGATATTAAGAAATGTTTCATCGGAAAGAGAACATTATACTTACACAATTTTTTGGCTCGAAACAACGTGCATTCGAAGTTCTATTCAATGGTCACAAGCCATGTAATCAGAAGCAGTGTACATCTTACGCTTCTTTTCTTGTCACTTTGCCTCAGTAGGTGTCTGTATAATATGTCCTACCGCTCTGACAGTAAAGTACTTTCTATGACGATTTGTCTCACACAACCATACCAAATTTAGCACGGCGCTGACATACGAAATGCCTTGATGTGTAGACGGAGTTTTCACAGGACATTAAATCGAACATTGCAGACACTGCTTACTGGGAACTCTAGGCCCAAGGCAATAATTAGTAGTAATTTTAAGTCCTCTCGAAGGCAGTTCAGCGCGCACTCCAGGAGAACGTATTTATATAATTCATTGGTAGATTGGGTTCGTTCGTGCATGCACTTCCTAAAATGTACTGAGTATGCTTGTGACGGAAAAGAAAATTGCGTCCTGGACAACTGATTTTGGCGAGAATTTAGGCATTTTGTGGTTATTTCGTCACATGGCTTTTGTGTGCTCAGAAAATGTCGCGGTATATCGAAATTAGCACGTCGCAGGCATCGCTTTCAATAACAGACATGCAGAAAAAAAGTGACCCAAACGGCCTCACGCACATTTTTTTACGTCGATCGCAAAAAAGGAAATGTTTATATATAAGCACTAATCAACCAATAAATCCCGCGCATCGCTAAAGCTGAGAAGAGAGCCGATAAAAATGAGTCAGCGTTCAATATAAAATAAAATTTATCCCCTTTGATGCAAGAGAACGACCGCCCACAAGTAAACGACCACTAGTAATCAAAACACGTACACAAGGCTGACTCACAGTCCAGACTTATTAATGCAAAAAGAGGCGCCTATATAGTAGGATGAGAGAGAGAAGTGTTGCCACCCTCTCCCTTGCTCAGAAACACCAGCTAGGTGAGAAACAAATCTTTTTAATCACTGGTTTTTCATCGCCGCTTCTTTTGACTTTATTTTTAATAACAAAAATGCTAGCGAGCACAACTTGTATTAAAACTTGACCCGCCTTCTCATGACTCGCCATTAAAACCCAGCCTGTTGTGGCTATACTGAGTGGCGGAAAAGCGGTTTAATCTTTCATTATTTTTCAGGAAGATTCGGATATTCGATGTTGGTTGGGTGAGACACGAAATACTCTTCTTTATTTCGTCGAATCTTTTTGCTTAGTATTATTTGTGCTCAACTCAAGCCATGAAACAAAAGTAGCCTGTTGGTAGGCTTCACATTGCGCCTTGAAGTTTTCGTAAGCACTTGGTCGAAAGTGGTTGAAGCCAAAATCGGTCTGTTCAGAAACCGTCTACTTATTTGGCCTTCACCTTCGCTATGCACTGCGCGGTGCGGCAGTGCATAAAGAGGTCACCGTAGGAGAGTTTCATATGCGCATTATCTCTTAAAGTAGCGTGTACACGTTATAAACGGCATTTGCTGAACTATCCGTACGCCCCTTTTGCATAGCGCCTAGGGATGAACCTTGGGCGCTAAATGGGATTTATACTAAGCTGTCTTCACTCGATTCATAGTTCACCGGGACCGCCTTTAGGATTATTTTAGATTCGTGAGCACCGAAAGTGACACAGCGCAATGAATTCTATTCAACTTAGAGAGTATTTATTCATTCGCATATATCCAAGCGCAGATATGTGGCCGGAATTGAAAGCTGCACTTAATAAAAACTTACCAGTTGAAGAAACATACCTTACTTATAATCGTTTGACTGTATTTAAGCGGGTGCTAAAGAATAATTACTTCGTTAAAAATTTACTTCATATTAGGCAAGTCTTTTAACACGTTAGTCAGATATGCGATATTTGAGTGGGCAGCATTGGAAACGATTGCCAACTGCGCAATCTTCTTTGTCCTGATGCCTGTATTCCAAAACACGAACTTGAGCTTGCAATATGAACGCCAGGCACCTATTATGACACCCTTGCTTTGCTGTTCTTTTTGGCGACTAGTAAACGAAAGATGTAACTTGAAATCAAGACTCAAATCACTACCAATAAATATGCATTAAAAAACATTGAAAGCATTAAAAATGACAATTAAATACCGAAAATAATTATGAGTCATAACCTGTAGATGGCTCCAAAAGTATCACCTTATAACATTCTGAAGTGCACAGACCACGTATTGTATCCTGGAATGCCTTGTATGCTAACTTCGAAAGACACTTATCCTGCTTACTATAGCAGCCCAGCTGCTGCCCGCGCACTATCCTGTCTAGCAGTTCCGGATTACCTTCGGTCGGCTCAGTACGACCGGGCAATATGCAGTGTTGACTGCCTAAGTAAGACGAAGTGCGCACAAGATTGCGTCCCGGTTTCGGAGTCCCTAATCTTGTTCAGGTATGCCTTGCAACCACCGCAACTTGCCTTCTCAGAAACCAAAAGAGGTTCAACACTAATTTGACCAGCAGATAACATCTGTGACCTGTTTCGGGCAGTACTCTTTGCTATGGGCACGTGATCTATTGCAAGTGAGCACTGCTATGATGTCCGGTTTCGACAGGAGGTGGATGGATTTTCGATTCCAAGAAGTAAGCGGCGCTACGAGAGAAAAGGCAGACGCTGATTTCTAATAGTTCAAGTAGTGGCATTTTTCCTTTTCTTTGGGTGCGATTTTTCTAATAATAATTGGTTTTTGGGGAAAGGAAATGACGCAGTATCTGTCTCATATATCGTTGGACACCTGAACCGCGCCGTAAGGGAAGGGATAAAGGAGGGAGTGAAAGAAGAAAGGAAGAAATAGGTGCCGTAGTGGAGGGCTCCGGAATAATTTCGTCCACCTTCGGATCTTTAACGTGCGCTGACATCGCACAGCACACGGGCGCCTTAGCGTTTTTCCTCCATAAAAACGCAGCCGCAGCGGTCGGGTTCGAACCCGGGAACTCCGGATCAGTAGTCGAGCGCCCTAACCACTGAGCCACCGCGGCAGTTCACGCGATTTTTCTCAATTCTTGGACTTGTTGAAGTCAAGGATGCTTTATTTTACATCTCTGGAGTGAAAAAGTGAAGAACAATTTTTTGGACTATGATAATTGGGTAATCAACAGTTTTCAGATGTGACTTGATTTGAAAAGTTGCACAGAGGCAGATGGATTATCGTGCTTCATGATAACAGTCAACTGGTGTTCTATTCAACAAAGTCCTGGAGTTTTTCCGTCGAATGCAGAAAATTTGTCTCTCCAACACAACTATCGAGAGAATGTTTACGATTACACCTTAGGTAGCCTTGTTCAGAAGAAAAAAAGATTAACTCTCTGGAAAGAATTGTTTCCGGTGCCGGTGCCAAACGTACGTCATTGGCAGGAAGTTACATTTCACGCGGTGATGAGCGCGCCGTGACGTCCTCCTTGTTGGTCCGCCTCGCTAGTCCACCCTTCTGCTTATCTTATCGCACCCCTCCTGGTTCCCCTCCTCCACTTATCCTCCTTCTCATTTAATTGTTAATTGTCACCTGGTAGCAGAACTCGCGCATGGACAGCGGCACCTGTGCCACTGGAATCCACCCCTGTAAAAACTCACAGCCAGTTTCATTTGAGCGACGCTTAGTGTACAGTACACTGTCTTTCCGTCCGAGTCTGTACATCTTTCAAAAAAGAACGCGTTGACTCACGGCTGCAAATTCGTTCTTGAAACGCACTTTGTCATCCTTACTTGTTCTTCAGCTCTGTGGCTCGGAGATCGCGGGGGTAGGGTGATAAGCGCTGACAGAAAGGGCCACTATAGTGCTTGCACCCGTCTTCTCAGCCACGTGTATTTACCGACGGTCAGTAAACACGCACCGCAAATGAAGGCTTTCATCTTCTTCTGGCTAAGCCTAATCCTGCACCGTTGTTGTGAGAACGTGACTCGACTTCGCGTTGCAGTCTCTAACCCGACGTGCGCGGCCACAATAACAAGCGCTTCCGAGAGAGTCTCGACATGCAAACAACCGGAAGAAATTTATAGCTTCTGAACTTCGCTTGTCTCGATGCGAAACCCAAAATAACGGGTGTTTCACCTTAGACGTTCTAGAGCTTTTAAAAATGTTGTTTTTTTAATCGAAAAAGTGTTTTTTTTTTTCGCATAGCGTTGTAAGCGGTGTAGCGCATCAGAATATATCCAAGACGTGCTAACTTCTAGGCTGGATTACTGACTTTGAATAGTTAACATTTTAGCTGTTACTGTTGATGTCCTTATTTCATGTATTCCGCCGTAAGTACTAGTCGTGTCAGTTTTTATTACCTGGAAAATGCAATTACTCCAGGATTTTCGGCAGAGCAAATTTTTGCTATTTCGACGAGTTACGTAGACTGGACGGGTTGCATTCTTGCTTTGTTCCTTGAACTGAAATATTTTGGCGTGATGTAGTCAAACTTAGTTAGAACAGAGCGGCGAGGGTGCCTGCGTTTTTGAAAGTCTAAGAACTATGGTGATACTCATTACGGTGGGCTACACGCCTCTCAATAACTAACGAGAATAATATTAATAGTAAAAAGTTTGCTATTTAGTATAATTTAACGAGCATTCTAGTTAGCACGTCTTAACGATGTTCTGATGCGCTGCGCAGCCGAAAATGTTATACCGCAGAGAGCGCTCCTCTAACTCAAAAAGCCTGATTTTAAGTATTGCAGAGCATCTTAGGTGAAAAACCCGGTACAGAGCCACTTGTCCACAGAGGCCTGAGCACTTTTGCGCGAATTGGTATTCAATGAGAATGTAGAGCTGTCGTTTCCGTTGGTTATATTTGGGGTCAGAGTATATTGAGGAGCTTTTTTCTTTTTCATCAGGGCTCGCGTGTCTTCGTACGACCATGATCATGGTCTGTTTCTTTGACTCACGTCGGCAAAATCTGCTGATGTCCTATATTGGAATAGTTTTGTCCTTAAACCGAATGCGCCATCTGGTGCACATTGCTTGTTCAAAAGAAAAGGAAAGCAGTAGGGCTTAAAATGCAGTTTTGCTGTTTTATTGGCGCCTCTGTGCTCATTGAGAAAGATCGCGATTTATTTTGCAGTGCGCGTTAAAGAACCTCAGGTGGTCGAAACTATTCTAGAGCCCTCCACTACGGCACCTCTTTCTTCCTTTCTTGTTTCACTCCCTCCTTTCCCCCTTTTCTTAAGTCACTGTCCCGGTGTCCACCGAGATATGAGACAATTACTGCGCCATTTCCTTCCACCAAAACCATTTTTTTGGCAAAGCCAGCTCAGACTCCTCCATTCAATAGACTGTAAGTGGTGGGCTCTTTTAATGGCAAGCGCATTCTTCAGATAAGTGTTAACATTGTTTTGATATCTCGGTGCTTTTTTGTTTCTGCGATGAAAGCGTGTTATATTTAGAATTGGAAAGCTGCCTTTCCAGCTAAACATTTGATGTTTCTGCTGTACATGGTCAAGCTTCGGCCAGGCAAATTATGTTTAAAACATCCGGCAGGAAAACTAACATCTCATTGTGAAATATGAAGCTGTTTTTCAGGCTATTGCACCTGTTTCGTGTAAAGCAACGCTGTTCTAACTACGAAGAAGTATGGCGGAAAAAAAGACATGTAAAGTACGAAAGAAATATTTATATATAAAGGCAACAAACCTCCCGGAACATGATAGGTTAGATTATTATAATGACACTATGGGAAAACAGAAGCAAGTGCATCGCCTTATTGCGCGAATGAAACATTTTTTGTTTTAACTGTTCTCAGAGATTGTGTTCTTGATATCTTGCTACTATACTATAGTGCGATACAATTTAATCACGGAGTAGTGGGTACCCTACAAAGGAGACCTTCAGCGAATTGAGCGAAGCGATTTTTATGACACCACGGATAGTACAAAGAAGCCGTGGTTAATCTTATTTCTTCTATCAATGTCTGCAATTCATGGCGATCTTGTCAAAAAGGATTAACCATGATCTCATGAGAATCGGTCGACGCTACTGGTTGCAGGGCCTCCGTTGAGGGGTCTTCCTGCTTCCTTCTTGAGTTTTTCCTGACTCTAGTAGGCCGCAAGCACATTAGGCATCTACCAGTAACTGATAGTGTTAAGTGTTTTATAGGCTTTGGACCTTGTGTGAGTGGAAACGTAAATCAATCGTCACTTCATTCGGACCAAATTATTTTGCGGGCTTCGGTTATGCTAGTCAAAATCTTCTCTGCAATAGTAAAAGGCATTTTTGGTTTGTGTATTGGGAACGTTCTTCCTGTGTTAACCGCGCTAAAATGTTTATTCTAGCTATTATTCCCAACGCACAGACTCTTATGTAAGCTATGCACCTAGAAGCTATGCACCTAGAACAGCTGAGCAACGAAAACTCGCCAGCCATCTGGTCTTGCCACTATCTTTCCTCATGCAGGACGATTGCATGAAGTGACAGCGATTTAGCAAGGTGAAAAGTTGGGCTGGTTGGTCCATGAGCCTCGGGTCCCGCCTCTCCCTTCTTTGTCTCGTGCTGCGCTGTTCTCGCCACAAGTGACAGCGCTCACTAGACGCAGAAGTTCTGTCCTGAGTCAGGCAGTCAGAACATATGAACACTACTACTTAGAAGTTCTTTCGTTCCAAGAGATACCGATAATTGCATTCTGTACAGAGGGATGGGTCCGTACTAATCGTCTACATGTGATATTCCTCTCTACGGAACAATTTTTTATCAGCGTTTTCTCTTGCAAGGGAGTGAACAACAGTGGGATGAACACGTATTGCAACTATGCTGTTGCCAGTCGACAAGAAATAGACATAATCACTTGCCAATGCGGGGAGGGTTGAAAGCGTGCTTTTTTTCAGCGCAAAATGACGACTTGTACCGTGAAATTGTATTTCTGCTCCGTAGTCTCAACAATACTCGAGAATCACTTCCATCCAATATTCGTTCATTCTAAAACCTAATTTTTCCAGTTATCGTTGTTTTCTTGATGTTATTGCAGCTGCAAAAGATGTATTTTGGGATCACAGATGATGTGTATGGAAATTGAATACATTTGCAGCCCGTTTGCTCAAACTTCGGGCCTTGTGATAGAATAAAGTGCGAATTTTTCTCTCTTTACACTGCCGAAAACAAAAAAGTCACAAAAGCCAAAAAGCTGCTTAAGACTTTTAATAAGTGCCTAAAGCATATTCGTGCCAACAGGATTAGGTTCCTATATGTGAGATGGATATGTGGCACAACATCACGACCTCGACAGCCGACCACATACAAATAAATTGTATGCATAATTGCAAGAAACATCATATATGTTCTAATACTTCATTAACACTCACAGCGATATTCTTAGTAGATATTCTCAGTACTTAGTAGATACTCTGATAATTAATATTTACGTATTTTTTCTGTAAGCTTTTAAGGTATTAGGATAAGTAATATAACCGACTTTTAGCTGTGTCAAGTATGGTCTGAAGATACACGTAAATACAAATCTGTCGTGCATTTTACACGCATATGTTACGAAATACATTTCTGTCAGATACGTCTGAAATACATTTTTAATTTATTTTTATACCCTGCATACATGCATGAAGCCGTGGCAGGATTAGCTACCAAGTTAAACAACATATCCATGGTAAAACAGCATGGAAAAAACACGAGGACGGAACAAACACGACGACACGAGCGCTGACTTTCAACTGGTGATTTATTACGCACGTGTGTACATATACTATTCCCGCCAAACACTACACAGAACAAAAAATATTCAAGAAACACTGCGCCATCACTGAAAACATTAAATCTACCTTGCTGCAAATGCATGCTCCAAACAGGTGATTTCGCGGTTAGCCAATGATAATGAGGGCTTGCTAATGCATGCTGCGCCCCCCTTGTCAATATGATATGCCTCTACTAGTTCCCTTACTATATGATCTTTATGTTTGAAGAGGACGGATGTCTGATGAAGCAATGGGGCACTCGTGTGCTTAGGTTGCCTGCAGTGCAGCGCCAAATTCGAACCGGCTGCCCTGTCCAAAGAATTGTGATGCTCCCTCAGCCGTTCGTTAAGACATCGCCCAGTCTGGCCAACATACCACCCACCGCATGAAAGGGGGATCTTGTATACTACACCTTCGACGCACTCAACCTTCCTCTCTGCGTGTGCTGTGGTACAACCACCGCCAATCGTCCTTCCTAGTAGGGACTCTCGCTTCCGCTGCACAGCTCGGCAAATGGTGCTTAATTTTCTGCGAGACGAAAATACAACATCAACTAGAAATTTTCGCCCCACTTTCTTCAGACGTTGTGATAATGCATGGGCGTAAGGGATCACAGCAATCTTCCGGCGATTCGAGACCTCATCTTTCTGAGGAGCACGCTTATGCTCCGATTTGATTTTGGCCATCAGCCTTTCGCATAACCTTCCGATTGTTGCCTCAGGAAAACCAGCGTCCTTAAGCCTAGAAATCTGGCCTTGCACACCTTCCTCAATGATATGGACACACGACTCGTTGAGGGCGGCGCGTACACAAGACAGGGCGATGCCATCCTTTATCAGCTTAAAGTGCCCAGACTGAAAGCTGAGTAGGGGCTTGACGGAACGAGGCGAATACAGCCAGCAATCATGTCCGGGCTCAAGTCTCAGCTCCACATCCAAGAATTTTATCCTACCTTGGTTAACGGTCTCCGTGGTGAAAGCAAGTCATTGACCATTTCTGACAAATGTGTTCACGACATCTTGCGTGAATCCTTCGTTTTCAACAAAAAACCAGATAATCGTCCACGTATCTGTGTACTTTCAGTACACCGCCCGGTAACTCTCCTGCAATTGCTTTCTCAATTCTGCTAAGGAACAATTCACTTAGCAGCGGAGCCACGCGAGACCCAATGCATATCCCGGAACGCTGTATAAACACACTGCCATTCCATGCAACAATGGATAACAGTAACCAACCTGCTCAGCTTTCCGTACTTCTAAACAACATACATACATATAAAATTTTCTTTCAGCCATAGCGCCGAAGCTAACATGGACTCCGTAATTGCAGGAGGATATGGATGACTTAGTAGTGTGGCCGTTGAGATCGCAGTCAAAACACATTGACGTCATCGCATTTCTCGTCAAAGAGCGCTTTGGGCGATTATCCCTTAATTTCTTTTTTTGCAATTTTTTTGATCTTTAAGCGCTTTTCTTTTTGCTTGAGCTCGATTCTAAGAGCAATCAGTTGGTTCAGGTCGACTTAAATTGGTCCCTAGTTTTCTACGCGCCCAGCATGCAACGAAGGAGCTCACATTATCCCGTTGTGCATTAGACGCAATACATTGATGGTTTCAAGTTGTTAACGTAAACGTTTACGCAGCGTATGTCTCAACTTTTCTCTTCCGTCAGGCCGACCGCACGTCGATAAACTAATATACCTTCCAAATTTCCGACGTTGTCAGCCGTCACGCTCCCGCTTTTTTTTTCCTCATTTTGTTTGTTTCGGCAGAGCAAACCTGCAGCATAACAGGCCGAAATTAAAGCCTGTCTCTGCGCAACTCCTCAAAATAATTTTTTCTCAAATGCTGGCTCTCATTCCTCCCCACACACAAACAACTCGACTGGCTGGTTGAAGTCAGAGATGTAGTTTTGCACTGTACACTAAACCGCAAACTATACTCCAATGTAGATCGCAAGGTCAGCAAAAAGGACGAAGCAGTTTGGAGGCTGTTATAGACGGGCACATACCCGAATCGTCGCATACTAAGCAAATGGTACAGGAGACGCCGCGGTGGCTCAGTGGTTATGGCTCTCGGCTGCTGGTCCGAAAGGTGCGGGTTCGATCCCTGCCACGGCGGTCGAACTTCAATGGAGGCGAAATTGTAGAGGCCTGTATATTGTGCGATGTCAGTGCACGTTAAAGAACCCCAGGTGGTCGAAATTTCCGGAGCCCTTCACTACGGCGTCTCTCATAGCCTGAGTTGCTTTGGGACGTTAAACCCCCATAAACTAAACAAAACTAAACTAAGCAAACAGTACTCGAGGCAATACAATGGTACATGTAAACTCTGCAAGGGATAGGAAAACATGATCCACATGATATGAACATACAGACGCTTCGAAAACAAAACAAACATGGGAGGCTCTGATGCTCGGCTCGGACACAGATAAGCAAAAGGAAGTCATGAGTCAAGCCCAGACAGCCGCCAGGTCCGAAGGGATCCTAGAATTGGAAGTTAAAACTTCTTCGAATTTGATTGCCGCCAAAGATTTCTCTCTCTCTCTCTCACACATCCCGACCAGGCAGCTTATCCCGTCCAGCGCAAAAAAAATATGCCACATTTATTTCCAATCCAGGATTCGCGTCGCTGGCAGTGGTCGCGAAACGTGGTTTTGAATATTGATGTAGCATTTGCATGAATTAAATACACTCTAAACAATCGCATATTTCTATTTCTCTCCTCTCGCTCTTGTGTTTATTTGTCAAGTACGGAATTTTCCTGGTACGAGCTAGTGCAAATACACGCGGCACATCGACAGATAACTCAGTGCCTCGCGGGCATCGCCTTAAGCTACCCAGCGGCGCGCAATCTCTTGCAAGCGGGAAGCAGTTGCGGAAATTTATGGACCCAGTCGACAGAGTAGCAGATGGCGCAGCGCGTTTATGGGGTATTTCGCCACGGCGGCCGCGAACTCGGCCTCGCACGCTTCTGCACCACAGACTCCGAGTAAGCACCAGTGAGACCACGGCCTGGTATATGGAAAAACATCACAAAGCTTGAAGGCAACTATGATAAGAGTTGAATAAGAAAAGAGCATAACAAAAGAGCGTGCTGCGCACCACCATCGCTCAGGAGGACTATTTCGCATTTATCATCGTTGAAGCGCGCGTGAAGGCTATCCCAACAGATCGCGGCTAACGTACGCTTGCTCTACATTGGCTTGCATAAACTGCAAATGACTGCGTACCGTTGAAAACAAAATGTGAGATGTTAAACGACTGATAGTGCTGGTTCGTGCAATTTATAATGTGATAAAACAAATAAACCTGAATAAAAAATTCCAAAACATGAACGAGTATAACTCCGTAGATAGCGTAGAACTCGCAAAGCTGTCAAAGCTAAATAATAGGCGTAAGCTAAATAACAAAAGCAAGTTTAATATGGAGGAAATCTGCATGCTCTAATTTAAGAAGATATTCAACAGCAAACAAGGCATGGTCAAAATTATAGCTGTTGTATAAAAGAAAAGCATGACGCAATGTTATCATAAGGAGAAGAAATATTAAATTATCTAAGTAAATATGAACATGTATGCCGAGCACATGGAACAACTTAGGCGCCATAGATGACGGAAGCAGTGCGCAGCAATTTGATATCCGGCCTGTAAAGAAAAAGAAAGCAAAACATATAATCCATGGATAGGAGGCAGTTGGCTAATCACGAGCAGGTAACTGCAAATATGTTCAGCAACAAGGTGAAAATCTAATTATGGCACTCGACATCAAAGGGGCTTTCGACAATGTCAGCCATGCGGCTATATTGGAAGGCATCAACAACACCAACTGCGGGAAGAGAGTCCACGACTACGTAAGATCTTTCTTGACAGGAAGAACGGCCACAGTGCGCTTGGGAGATATAAGAAGCGAGACCATAGACACTCCAAACAAAGGCACGCCGCAGGGCTCGGTCATATCGCCAGTCCTTTTAAACCTAACCATGATTGGCCTGGCAAGAAAATCGGAAAGCATCCAAGGCATAAGACATGCTATATATGCGGACGACATAACTGTATGGTCGAACCAGGGATCTCTGGGGTAGATGGAACAACAAATGCGAAAAGCAGCGACTTGTGTTGAGCAATATATCAAGAAAAGGGGTTTAGCCTGCTCAACTGAAAAATCGGAAATCCCTAGGATAGGAAAGAAGCCGACTGATGCAAGAATAGAGATAAAGCTCGAGGGCAAGATCATCGCGGAAAGGGAGATCATTCGAGTTTTAGGCATGTGGCTACAGAGCAACGGCAAATGCAACCACACGATTGGCCTCCTTAAAAAGTCAACGGAACAAGTTTGCCGTATGATAAGCAGAGTATCATCCAGAAAATACGGCATGAAAGAAGGCGACACGCTAACGCTGGTGAACAGCCTAGTCATCAGCAGAATAACTTACTCACTTCCATATCACAGCATGCTGAAAAGTGAAGAAATTCAGGCAGAGGTCCTAATCAAAGGAGCCTACAAGACAGCTTTGGGCTTACCCAGAAACACGTCGAACGACAAGCTGGCAGAACTGGGGCTGCACAACATGTTCGACGAGTTATGCAGGGCACAAGTCATGTCACAGATACAAAGGCTAAGGAACTCAGCAACAGAGAGGGCCCTCCTAAGAAGGCTGAACTATAAGGGGGTCCTGGACATAGAGGATAGATCAGCAGACATCCCAGACGAAATACGTCGAACCTACCAGGTTAGCCCTATACCCAGGAATATGGGCCCAAATCTACACGCAGCCAGAAGACAGGCAAGGGCTGAATATGTAGACACGAAGATAGCCACACAAGATCAGGTAGTTTACAGTTACGCCACTCAATCTGTACCCGTGGACTCGTAGCCAAAGCATCAAGAAAACGGTATCGGTTGTCGCAACAAAGGAGGGAGGCCTCATCAGCGCCGCATCCACGAGACATGGGACGATAACTGAGGCAGAGGAGATCGCCGTAGCTCTAGCGGCAGGCGAGGGTTATTGCACCAACAAATCTCTCACAATCATAAAAGATTCCCAAGAAGCGTGCAGACACTACATGGTAGGAAGAATCAACAAGAAAGCACTAAGGATTCTCTTCAAAATGCAGCGAACCAACGAAAAGATTCAACATTACGGTAGAGCTCACGTACGCAGCTATCCTCAACCTCATCAAAGACGAAAGACACAAATATCCCCAGCCACATCCTCTGCTAACACAATATGAAGCGGCATATTGGAGAAGACTCCAAACAGGAGCCTTCCACAACCTTCACATTCTACATAACATGTATCCGGAGCAGTATAGGGATACATGTCCGTGGTGTGGGGCAACCCCCACGCTGTATCATATCACATCAGAATGCATACACAATGTAGCTTTCCGAGGTAACAAAGAGCCAAATGCGGAGCAGTGGGAGGACCGGCAAACCAGCAGCCAGCTCAAGGTCCAAAGAGACCTAGTGAGCCACGCATGCCGGATGGCCAGGGACAGTGGTGCCTTGGACTAGGGGCTCCAACCCCGCTCAGCCTGGAAGACATCGGCAATCTTCGGGCAAGCAGCAAGACTCCTTTATTATAGCAATAAAGTTTATTCACTCGCTCACTCACTCAGTGACGTTGAGGAGAGTGTACTAGAGAAAATTGCGACTCAGTATGCGCAATGGATAATGACACCGAGAGTACAGGAAGCGTGGAAAAAACCTATCGTAGTTAAGGAGGACACGAAAGACTTGGAAACCGACATACCGATAAACTTAACATGTGTTGCCTTCAGTTATTTATTAATGCTAATAAACTAGTTGAAGCTCAGATTTCAGTCCGCCAAAAGGACCACGCTGGCTTTCGTCAATATTATTCGACGAAAGGCTATTATTGTGCCGTCATTAAGGTGAAAGAGAAATACAAAGATAATAACCAGCCCATATAAGTACCGTCGTAGACTTCGATAACGTACTTGCCTCTGTGGAAACTCAGCATTCAAGCGCGCATTGCGGAACCAATGCCTAAAAAATATCCGGGGCACCTGCACACCCACCAATGCTCAGCAGGGACCTGTGATAAAAGGGCTGTCGCGCAGGGAGAGATAATCTCTCCAGTACTACTCACCGCGTGCTTCTAGGTGGCATCCGGATAACCATTTTTGAAAGTGTTAGGCATAAAAGTTAATGAAGAATTCCTGAGCAATTTCCGATTAGCTGATCACATTACCTATGTAACCCGATAGCGACTGACAAGCATTGCCAGTAATTCTTAGCGCTATGGTATCCAATGCAACAGGATGTCTGAAGAACTAGCAAAGATAGCTTCGTTCCCCAGATATTGCGTGGTGTTCGCCGACTCGGTATATGTAGCACATCACCGCTGACCTCATCCAGCTATCAGTAGAAAAGGGGAGGAACCGAATAAGAACAGAGGCTCATGATGCTGTGGAAGAGCAAGAGAATGTTAGAGGGGCATTTCTCTGCGCAGTGCGCTGTTAGTTTGAAGCGCCGCGTTTTTCTACATATTTCTTTCATCGCGAAAAAAAAAATTCTAGCCGTGCGGCTCACGTGCCTCAAGGCTAGGCGTAATATAAAGTCTCTGTCAAAAAACAAACATAATATTTTCAAGTAAGCCAGAAAGTGATGGCACCATTTTGCTGGAGTTTAGGTTTTTAAAGGATCTTCATATCTGCTACAGAACAAGCAGCGCTCCTGTTTTACTCATATTTCAGAGCCTCAAATATTTGCGTTATTTTCAGCGTTTTCGTATCAGCCTTTTTTTTTTTCGTTCTCTTTGATTCCCAATATCGCCATGTCTTCATGCAGGGCAGAGCAAAATGTAAAGAGCTGCCTAAGATGCTAAACATTAAGCGTTAAACCTGACTTATGCCTTAAAGCTGTGCCTTGGCACAGCTGCAGCAGCGAACCTTATCACTAAGACGTTTTATAGAGCCCGCAGTGGCGCTGGTTGCATTGGGTCAAGAGCTACAGCAGTGTGAAGCTAGGAAGCCGGTGGCACACGAGGTGAAAGTTCAAACCTACCGCACACTCCTTGCTTTGTTTTTCTGTTCAATGTTTCACCATTTCTATTTGTTAGAGCGCCATCCTCCGCAGCCGGAAATTTTGCCACACGACTGCTGGTGCATTTAATACACATTGGGAAGACAGCGTTAAAGCGGCCTTCAAATAAAAACTTAGCGACCTATTGCAGCTTCGGTGTTATACGTGCCAGCACAGAGGAAAAGAGAGAGCGGAAATTTACCGGCATTAGACGCTAGCCTATAGCCTTCACTATTGCGCCGAGCAGCGGGATTTATAGACGCGAAAGAAAAGAATACTGGCGTCTTTACCAATATAAAACTGAACCAAGGAGGGAATTTTAAGCACTTCAAACATTCCCTTCGAAAGAAACCTGAAGTTAGGAATATCTTTCAAATAAATTAGCCAAGGTTTTATGCTGCTTCCACTATTATTTTGGGAGTTTGTCTTTCGTAAACAAAGTGATAATGCTAAAGCACTCAATATAAGTCTCTTAGGTCATGTAATTGTTAGCTATAGATGTGTACATGTTAGTTAAAAAATGCTGTCGCGACCGAGCGCTTCGCTATGTGTTTCCTTATTCTCTGTATTTTATCTGTTCACCCTGTTTTGTACCCAAAATGATAGTGACGAGGTGAGATTCTTCTTCCTAATTGTTTAAATTATAAGTCAACACAAACACTCGCGTCGTAATTTTTCATTTCTGTGAAAAATGTTCCCACCGGATTTGAAACTGAGTGAAACCACATAAGTAAAGAACTTGGCCTGCCGGCACAAAACAGCTGAATGTCGATTTAGAAAATGAGAAAAGTCTGCTGGGAATTCACCGAACTGAAAGCCCTTTAATAGGTTTGTGTATTTCCTATGAAATCAGTCTGAGGAGTTCTTACCCGGATTTGTACTGAACAAAATAAACTGCACAGGTGCGTTTTTGTGACATAACAACTTGACGAAGTACACCACTTGCGTACAGTATATCTAGAAACTGATCTTCTTCGCAACTTTATATTCGAGCGAAAAATTTTCACACGCAGAATGAAATTAATATGTCGTGGTAAATCAAACACAGCTTTTCTAATGATAAATAAATATTATGAATTCGGGTTACACCGATACCAAAACAATCAATGCAGACAGTCTTACCCCGCTCGCTGATATTGATGCCAAACACCGTACTTAAGCAACAGTTCGTATATATGTATATTCCATGTTAGAAACGAAGTGGCGCTGGAGTTAATGGCCAAAATATCGTTTAGCCGCAGTTATTTCCTATCGCTCGTATAACGTGCAGACAGCTGCTTTAAAGTACAGTGCTACTGCTGCCTTGATGTGCTTTAGCATCTACAATGAGCTTAAATGCCGTGGATGCACAGAAAAGCGGATAATGAAGATTTCAGCAAAGCTAGGAAAACAGTTTAGTCAGCAGCGAAGCACCTAACTGTTAAGAGCGAAAAGCTGTGTTATGATAGTTGAGCGTCATCAAAATATAATTGAAAATTTAATTTACATCCGACAATATTCTTTATGCAGCAATGTGGTCGTCCAATGCATCAATTGAGTCGTGTTTCAGTTTAGAGTCGGGCCCATATTTGCAGGTGGTCGTTTGGCTGCCAGTGGAAATCTTTTAGTGACTTTCTTTCTGGACTTATATTTGGTAAAGCTTAGCAATATAAACCGCAGTTAAACGCTAATTCGCCTGAAAGAACAATTTCCATATTTATTGTCTGTACAATCTAGTGATTAGTACCACAAATATTACTGTGTTACCGACACGGAAAGGCAATGAATTTTGCGTATCGTTTATTTGAAAAGGCCACCGCCCTTCCGTTACAAATTTGAAGCCATAAGCAGTGCACCTTCAAAATCTGTTGTACTGGCGATGAAGATATTGCGTTCCCTCATTTGCTTAAGGCAGATTTCTTAACCAGATATCGATTATTGCTTCCGTGGCCATTCCTGCAAGCCATTTGTGCTTATCGTGTGAAAATCTGGTGATTCACAGGATTCTGCACTTGTGATCCCCAATTTTCGCGAATCTCTCAACATTTCTTTCCAGACATGACATATGTGTCGCCCCCTATCGCCAAAGGCTTCTTCATAATATACTCCCCTTCTTTATATTTCTCCTTAGCGCCAGGCGCATGTTCTGCGTTGACACGAATTTTTTTGATCACTACCCTCAAGGTCATGCCGGAGTCCTTTATTCACTTAATTTTCAGGGGCAACTCACGTTACTTCTATAGTGCACCTCAGATCACTTGTGAACAGTGCATATGCTGACAAATTCGACGAGTTTTTTTTTTTCACTTTGAGCTTGAATACTTTCTGTTACCTTCAGATTCGTAATCTACACCAGAATAGTTCTGCATTCTCTCTTTCAACGTCACAAATACTGTCTTCTTTTCAAGAATAGCAGCGTTACACGAGGCTACTTGTGAACGGTAGCCCGTAGGGCTTTATCCGCTGAGACTGCTGGAGCGCGGTTTCGTTGATAATTCTTTGCTTAAACGCCAAATAATTTTATTCAAAGCTCAGGGTAATATTATCTCTCATGAAAAATGAAATAATGAAAGCGACGGATTCCTTGATTAAATGCGGCCGTCTTGATTGGCGATTTTGTTTAGAATTTTGTTATAACAGAAAGGCAAGTAGTCCAGTGCTTTTTTTCCATGAAGTGCTGCCCAATATTTTCCTTTTTTTGTCTTTCCCAGAGTGTAGGCACACCTTAAAAGAAAAATTTACAGTATTGTACTGCGCATATCTTACTTTATGTGGCTGCTTATGCCGAAATTTTAATATCGAGAAGAGTTTCAATATACAGGGCACAAACAGTTACCATCTATCTTGATAGACTAACGGTCAGACAATGAAATCTGCCAGCACTGGAATGTATTTTTCTAGCTTGTATCCTTTTTCTAAACTGCGTTGTCTTCTCACGAGCCTGAATAAAATAATGGCCTATAGGCCTCTGCTCTCCTCATTGTAGAGAGGTCAAAAGACACGTCTAGATCAACCAATATGTGTGTTCAGCAGCTCCCAAAGCCGCTGCGACAAGAAAGGAAAAAAATGACCATACAATATTAGTAGTTCAACTGCACATGCTTATATCCAGACTATTTTTAACCAAATATTACCTCTAGAATTCACGTTTTCAACTGAAAACACGCCCAGAACATGCTCTAGAAAAGCGTTTTGCCCTCTGTAGAGTTCTCTCATAAGAGCAGCAAGAAAAAGGTGCATTAGGTGTGGCGGCGGAATGCAGCACTACTTTGTTGTGGAAACGTCTGGCCCAATCTGAAATTTATTTTTAATATTTGCGCATCGTGCTTGCTTGTGCCAATAGCAAATGACTGGAGCTTCAGGGCAAGTCAACTTCGTACGCCTTATACTGAAGCCCTCTTCGAACAAAAAACTTCTACAAATATGCGCTGTTCCTTTCAAACTGCTTGATATCCGATGCACCAGCACGGCAGCTTGCTGTTTCGCAAGTCGAATATATTCAGGCATAGCATTTTGAGGCTTCTAAACCTACCTAATAACCTTTACGGACGATCAAGCTGGAAACGTTGAAAAGGGCAGCTGCACCCTAGGGCTGCCTGTATTTTATATAACTGTAGCCTCAGTGGAATTCATCCGCTTTATGTTGTGGCTTACGTATTGTTAGATTTGATTGTTCTATTTTTGTGTTGCGTTCGTCATTCTCTATTCTTTATAGGTTTGCACGTGCGGTCAAAAGCTTCTAGCAACGCTCCCTACCCTCAATGCTTGCAAGACTCTTTGCGCAAGTTTTCTTGACATTTCATTGAAGACTGCAACGTGTTTTTTTTTGCTTTCTCACTAAGTAAAGCTTTGAAAGCGAGAAAAAGTAGATATAAGATATCCTCCTTTTAGTATTGGTCATACTGATCAAAATTTCAATTTTTAATGAAGCCTTCTAGGCTGAAACGTTAAAAAAGTTTGCTAGGTAGGCACTCGTGGAAATGTGCAAACAGACCGTCCAAACAACAGCAGCCCACGCGACACTTTTTGAAGGCAGTTTCTCCGCTTGAACCCGCAGCGTGAGATTATTCCAGCAATTTTTATCAGTCCTGGTATAGATGGCTGATGATCCATAGAACCTTCAGTAGTGGTCGAGGGTGATAATTTTTTTTTATCTCTGTTTCTTCAGAGATGCATTTACTTCCAGAGGTGCAATACATGGCGCCGAATGCAACGAGTGTTCACTTACACAGATAGCGGACGTAGAAAGTACCAAGCATTCGGCTGTTCAGTAAGTTTTCTATTGCACCACGTCACAATAGTATTATTGAGGAATTAACGATAGGCGCATTGATAAGGTACTAGGCAAAATATTTTCCAGCGAGCTATACGGTTGTAGTGAAAGCCTTTGATTTAGTGATGCTGTTTTCGACAGATACAAGCTAGTAGGAGACTAAGTAAGGCACAGTGGCACGAACTGATATCTTCTTATCGAAACACGGATTCAATTTTTATACGCTGAAAATTTCCTTATGTGCAAGACAATATGAAGCGAAGCGTGATAAATCAGGAACATTCTGCTCTACTCACACGCCGACAGTTGCCCTAAATGTGGGAATATACCATTTCTTCCCAAAAATAGTTGAAAACTGGGAATCTGCAAGATGAAAAATTTGCTCTCTTCATTTAACTTATTTCTTTCTTGCGACAGAACCTCGTGGTTTATGCTCTTTCCCTAGCGGCTTCGGATAACAGAGCGGCTTTTCATTAAAATGCTGCTGCTTTTACGCTACTAATTAAGTCCCCTCTCCTGTCTATTAAACCAAATTACTTAGGCGCTCTTTGAAAATGACCATTGATGCAACACCCTTCTCCTCGACTGCGTAGGCCTCTTTTCTATGAGCTTTTGAAACTAAGGGTAGAAGTACGGCTGGGCACAAGTGTCACGTCTTCAAAGATACACAATCCGTGGGTTTTTACATAACGAAGCGTTTTTAATAGTAAAGCATGCTGTCGTTCTAATTCAAGCTACAAAGCTCGACTTTAAACATGTCTTGTTGAATACTCGGAAAGAGATGAAATCGAAAGCCAGCACCCGGTACACGTCAGCTGCATTCGAGAAGCCAGGAGTTGTGTGGATGCAATTGAACAAAGACGGTTCCTAACAATTTCAAACATTTTATTGACGCCCTGCTCTCTGTACATATCACAATTACTTATATTTTATGGTTCTTCATTGTGGTTTTTGCTTGTTGTTCCTCAATGCATACACTAATATCGTTTTCATCTACTCTAATATTTTTAAATTCTTGGTACTGTTTACATGTGTAGTTTTCTTTAATTTTTCTTTAGCAAAAAAAATGCTGCACTCCTTTGTTCTGCTTGGTTGTTTGTGTTAGTGTTTTTTGTCGTCTTCCCCCTGCCTCCCCCTTCAATGTCATTCTCTGCTGGGCCCTTAGTGTGCACTGAAGTAAATAAATAAAAATTAACTACTTCCTTGAGGATAACAGAAAGTACGCATACTGACATCCTCTGTTTGTTCTGCCGTGCATTTATTATTGCGAAAGCTTGAATCTGGAGCTTGAGAGCCTTTCGAAATTGTCTCTTGCCGATTTGCGTCCGGTGGTTAAGTGCCTGGCAAAAAGAAACATCGTAATCCAAGACTGGCAGTCCAACCTGCGGTGGCAAGAACAGATGAGCTTCAAAGTCCAGTGTGTGGGTATTTTTTGAACATGGCGTTTATTACACTGAAAATGTGTTATATTTGCATCACCTATTTGCAAAGTTCTAGGAAGGACATATCAAAAAGGCAAGGTAATAAACACACCACAAGACGGGAGGTAATGCAGAGCACCTGACCAAGTTTGAATGCCACACCATTTCAAAATCGGTTTGTTCATTCAGTTCCCTCAGCTGACCAATCATTTGGCAGAAGTGAGATTTCGTCGAAACAAATGATTCACAGTGCCGATCCATCATTCTGGTTTTTCATGAGCTCTGCTGTCCACTCAGAAAAAAAAAACAGCCGAACACGCCACGTGTTAACCTGCACCAGACTCGCGCTGTGCACTGCATAGCGTCTTCGTCAACTTCCTTCTGCTTCGTCCCATGGCACTGCCCGCGCAGAGGTGTTGTTTAGCATCCGTAACAATGTTTTTTGTTAGTACACCAAGCTCTATTGTGCGCGTTTGACATGAAACCTGTCTTTGGGCTCACTAGGGAACTCAGAAATACGCTGTTGTGGTATGCCCTTCCAAAAGGCATTCGAAAAGATTTAGCATTTCTTATTCAGCTCAACGGAGATTGTTTCACGAATCTCGATAGTGTTCTGCATACGGGAAAGGGCATCGAATCAGGAATCACGTCACGTTTCGTTTTCGAGTGCGGGCTGAACGTGACGTTTTTCAAGAAGGCTTGCACTCCCCTTGCCGTATAAAATTGACTAAAGGCTGCGAAAGAAAGAAAAAAGAGGCCGTGAGAGAATCGACTGCATGATAGGGAGACCAAATTTAATTTAGCGCAATGACGCTCGCCTTTTAGAGATAGCTGGGCTGCCTTCCAGTAAAAGATTTCTGTTTTTTTTGTTCATTTCAGATAGAATTGCAGCATTCAGAAAAGCAATATGAAAATTGAATTTAGAGGCGAAACCTGAGCAATGTTTGTTTCCCTTATAATTTTTTTTTACCTACTAGCATTGGAATCGATCATAGGCTCAATTAAACTGAAGTCAACTTGGCCGCAATGCGACTAAATGGACGTATGTTGAAGACTGACTTTAATATTCACACCATTTAATATAACATTGCGATGAGAATTCGCCAAAAGAAAACTTTTTAAAGGTAATCAAATACTTCGCAGAGAAATTGTCTTTCTTATAGGCCTAATTTAAGGAGGACACTTGGGCGAGAGTGCATGCGTGTTGCTGCGTATTGCTACGTAGTGATCACCAACGTATCATTTGTGAACCTAGAATAACGGGACGTAATATTAATAATAATCTTTATTAAGCACCCAATAAAATCAGTACAGCAAAACGGGCCCATCTAAGCCAATAGTGGCTTCTGTGGCGTGGCCTGGCATCGTCAGCTAAGCGATGTGGTTGCATTTGTACATGCACACATTGAAAACCAACAAAGAAAAAGGAAACAAATAAGAGTGATAAACGTAGATCAGGTTTCGAAGGCTTCGAAACAAAAGCATAGAGTAATGACAACTTAACTGCGACAAACAACAGGAAAATAAGTACATACATATGTATTAAAACATGTGCAATAGACTCTTAAATTTTGGCTGAGAGTCGACAGAAAAATATTCGTTTGACAAGCTATTAAATATCTTGAGGACATACACACAGCCTATTAGTGCTCCGTATCTAGTCGATATGCTAAGTACAACAAAGTGCATTTCTTTGCGCAGCGGTCACGGGGAGACGTGCGGATGCTTAAATTCATCCGTCCAGAAATGGCGCAGCACAACCGTAGAAATGAATAGATTGAAAGGACGCGAAACCGAGATCATGAAATATGTCTTTTTTTGATGGTGTCGAGTGATTATAAGCCACACTTTTTAATGCATTTTTTAAGAGGTTATCAAATCTGTCCTGCCAACGTGTTGGGAGCAGGAAGCGATAACCTTTATACCATACCTTCAGGTGCTGTATGCAAGGAAATCTACTGTAATTTTTTTTTTGGTGTGAAGCGGCACCAAGCTTTTAATGTTAAACAGTAAGCATGCAACAGATCTCAGTTTGGAGCATACATACGCCCCATGATTATGCTAAGACAAGTCACTATCGAAATCAATGCCGGGATACTTAATAGAGTTTGTATTTTCGACTGGAGTACACTTACAAGATAAGCAGCCTTGGGTATGAAGATACACTGGTATGACTGTGGTTCCAATCTTCAGGGGATTTTTGAAGCATATAATTTGTCTTTTTTTGATTGACGGTAACTTTGTTTTTAAAAAGCCAGACCATAGCTTCATGCACCGATTGCAGCAGACATTCAACTGCCTTTTTTAAATTAAAATGAATTTTTAGAAGGACGATGTCGTCCGCATACTGGTACACTTTACCTTAGAAGTAAAGTGTTGTAGAAGTTGTTAGGGTAATAAGTGTTCCGCAGTTCATAACTACTGCCATGGAAAACAGCCTCGAGTGTTAAGCCTCATACAGCAAAAGGTATCTCCATCGTCTTACTTTTGCGTCATGCTTGTTCGCTCTTCCTCTAGTAATAGTTATTATGGATATATCATTATTTCCGTACGGGCGAAGATATAGTTGCAGAGCAATGAAAAATAATTTGCAGGGGAGCATTCTTTCTTCTTGTAGAATAACGTTTACTGAATTCGTTGTGACAAACATTTCATGAAAAAAACAGGATTCATTGTGGAAGTTAATTTAAGCAGCCCTTTTACGTTTCTAAATGACATGACTGCACTTTGGAAATTAGGGAGTTTACAGTTCACAGCGGCCTTCCTGTTTTTATAGACTTTTTCACTGTTCCCAGCTTTGAGCGCGCTTGCGTGTTGGACTGTGCTGCGCGTGCGCAGTAGACGAATGTATCAAATCCGACAACTAGAACGCTACTGCCACAGTCCAGTGGTAATATGGCTACGCTCAAACCGGCAAATGTGAAAAGGTCTATATGCATGCACTTTTGGCTTCAAGAAACATACAAAGTACATTGATACGTTGGTACAAGGAGCAGCTTTGCAAATGTGTTTCGCCAATGCTTTAGTGATTTCCAGCGGCTTAAGAGATTGCAACAATAATTGAATTTTCTCGTATTTTATCGTGGTTTGCTAATACATCCTTATTAGGAACAGAGTATAGTCTCACACGACGCTATTTACAATGAGACCTAACGAAATAAGCCGTGAAAATGCATTCCTTAATGAACTCACTTACACGCTTGAAAATACAAAATACAGCCCACACAGGCAGAAAAAAGGGACACATCGAGCAGCATTTGTCGTAACATCTGCAAACAACAGGAGAAACCGCCTCGAGCATTCATGGCTATTGTCAGTTCTTCCGTTCCCGTCACATCGAGTTTCTGGGAAGAGTCGATTGTTGTTTCAGTGGAGTAAGTCCGTGTAACTGACCTGAGGCAGACACAGCAGGCGCCTACGCTTCCGGCGTCCACTTCAACTCAGCGCATGTCACGGGAGATAAGTCCTCGCTGACGACAGATGTCGAAAGAGCCGCCCAGAAATAGCAGGGTACTAGCAGAGGCATTTCCTACAAATAAGGGTTACGATTCGGAAGGCGGTAAGTACAATGTTTCTACCCACGCGCTGCCTCTCAATAAGAGGCTTCCAGGCGAACTGCCACAACTGCTCGGGAAGTGTCTCCCTATTAAGACTGCAGATATTTGTGCGTTGTTCTCTGTAGGAAAATCTGTTTAGCACCGCCTTTGCAGTTAGCTCTTCCTACATTGTAACCTTGCTGCTTAGTATCTACATCCGCCGCTACAACATTTATTAGGGGCCAATTTTCATAATTGAGATTATTGTTATATGTTTCGAAATTGTCATTTCATAACATTACAATACGACGCACTGTTGCTGAGCATACACCAAAAAAAATAAGAATGTTTGCATTCAATAAAGACTAATTTCTCTCAAGTTGTTTATCTTCCTTGATGCTCTTATATCAATCATCGTTGTGGCGGACAGTAGAAAGAGGCTGTAACACTAGTCATGAGTGATATCAAACAAATTATGTGCTATTCTTATATATAAACAGGAAATATTGTGCGAAAGCAGTTTTTTGCAGGTGGAGAACACCGCCGTGTATCTGAAAGCGGGATTGAGACGTCGACTGACCCAAGGTGCCAGTTTGCACGTATTCAACTTTTTCATCGGCAATGCCGATTTTCTCAATGTGCGCAGGCGACCTATGCTCCAGTGCCGCGCTTTTGCGTCAGTGTTGTAAACTACAACTCGTATTACTGTACGGCCGTGTTAGTTCCATAACATTCTGCACGCCAAAGCACGCAGCCCACTACCGCCACCTAGCTGAAAGCGCGAATATTATTTTGATAGCAGTATTAGTTGAAACCACCGCGGTGGCTCGTCGTTATGGCGCTCGGCAGCTGACCCGAAAGACGCATGTTCGATTCCGACCACGGCGGTCGAATTCTGATAGAGGCGACATTTTAGGGGCCCGTGTGCTGTGCGATGTTAGTGCGCGTCAAATTGCCGGTTGTCGAAATTTCCGGGGCCCTAAACTACGGCGTTCCTCATAGCCTGTGTCGCTTTGGGACGTTAAACCGTCATTAACCTTGTAGTATGAGCTGAAGAAGACGATGTGCAATGCACAGCTTACTAAGGAGAAGAAGAAGAAGAAGAAGAAGCGGGACAGTGTGTTACAGTTTGACACCAGGCATGATCGGCTGCAGTGATAGCATGGTGCTCTCGCGCACTGGCCAGCAAAGCTGATCTGTTCGCGCCGCCCTTTGTTTGAATCGAAGTCGCGAATATTTATTCCATACAGTTCTACCAAATTATTTATTTCATTTGGCAGGAACTCCGAAATGTATTGCTGGGGGGTTACGTATCGGAATAGGGCTTTCGCAATATTATTTGACGCTCTAGCGCAAAGAATGAATGCACGTTTTCTATAGTGTACATTTGTCTACCCAATGAGCAATTCAATGTAAACAGCCGGCCAGTTATTTTCCAAGATACTTTACAAAAAGTCGTGTGCTTTGATGCTTATAAGGAGCAATTAAGGCAGAAAGAATTATGATAAGTTATGTAATCTTTTTCGAACAAGCTTATATATAAACAAGCAGTTGGAGGCAAGTAAAAAAAAACTTGTAAATCTAACGGCAAGGCAGTCTTGGAGTATGGCGCGTTACAAGTTCGAGCCCCTAGAGGGGCTTTTAAGTGCAGTTATAATAATTACAAACACGATACCCACTTATGAGCAGTTATAACTATAGCATAGAAAAACGATCATGTAACTAGGCAATAAGAGGGCCATATGAGCTGAGCTTTTTTCACGACAAGCAAAAACAACAGAGAGTACTTATAATGAACGCTGAGCAATACCTTTATTCGCATACCATTTTCAAACCGCTAATAGCACAATTTTAACTTTAAAAATCAACGTCAAGATACAAAACAAAGAAGGTAAAGTTTGCAAACGCACTCGGTTCATGCGAGGATAAGCCAATGTTTATTCCCAGGATGGTAGTTCTGCCTCTAGTACATGACTTAGACCATCTTCCTGACGAGTTTAGCTGACATGTGCCAAAACGATGCGAGTTTAACTTCTGTGTTTGTAAAGTTCGATGGTTTGTAGTTATGTCTGTCGACAGGGTGTAAGCGAAATTGGCGCATTTTTTGTCGGCAAACCCTCATAATCTATGTAAGCGTCGCTAGTTAGATGACCTTGCGCTTTTCGCTGCGCACCTGAAAGTGTCGAAAGAACTGAATTTGATCACTAAACATCAGTTATTATATGTACAGTACTCACGGATTGAAATAGGACATTCGGAGCGCGTGGCCGTCGCTTCATGGAGCGCCGCCCGTAGATACTCATGGAACCAAGGTGGTGCATTGTGGTATGGCGCGAGGGGGAGAACATCTACAAAGCAGAATTGTTCCTTCCAGTAGCCAACGAGCTGGCCTGTTGTTTACCACATGCCTGCGTGGCACTGCAAGGGTGGCGCTCCGAATGTCCTATTTCATTCCGTGAGCACTGTACACGCTCATCAGAACCAATCAAAGGAACCGGAAGAACCACGCTAAGTCAGGCTAAGGCGCGCAGGGAAGACTAGAGCATCACTATCATCATGGTACCACAGCAGCCAACTGCACGCTTCTGGAGCCTTCCACTACACTCTTTCGGAGAATGTGCGTACCTTTTTACCATTAAACCCTACATACCAAGGCGTATAGCTGAGAAGTTCTAAATGATCTGTTTGCGTTAAGCTCCGTTCGCTACTCACTACGGACAGCTGAAGCTGATTTGTGTGGTTCAGCCGAGGTGGGCCTAAATAAGTGCAAATAGTTTTTGAGAAGTCTTAAGATATTCTCATGCCATATGTTCGAGCTACGCTTCGAGGCTTTCATATCGTATAGTAGGCAGTGCTGTAAAATATTCGTTAAGAAGGGCACATCAAAACTGGGATCAAAGCTAGTGATGAACTTCATTTTTCTGAAGAGCGCACTCGATGGTCCTCGAATGCGCCCTTTTCACCAGGATTCTTGCCTTCCTGTGGTGGGATACGAACAGACAGCACGCTCTAAGTCGACTCGTTTACTCCACCGAACTCTTTGCGTTCACTGTTTCTGCTTTTTTAACACCGCAAGAAAACTGCACGGTTGATGAGTTCAGCACTGAAGCTACGTCTCGGCTTTCGCTTTCGTGTCGCGTTGCGCAACCACTTCTTTTGGCTAGTGAAAGTGAGCGGAAAATTGAACTTTTCCGAGAAGAGGTCGCTACGCGATTGGCACCGCTTGTTTTGTGAAGCTACGGCAGCGATGGCGGCTTCGTTTTTCTTGGCTTGTTGCTCTCAGCGTCGAAAGGGCGTCAGTATTGAAAACCGCGCTTCAATTATTTCTCGCTTTCGGGTTCCTGTTGTAGGCAGTCTTTCTGAAAATATCGGCAAACACTTTTTAGTGCGTAGAGACATAAAATTGCTTCGTAGTAAAGCGCTTTTAAAAATTTTAGGTAAGATTATTTTCAAAATTTTACTAATACTTTTCCTATTACTAGTTTATATAACCGAATTTTGTTAGCCAAAAATTGGCAACCTTGTTAGATAATTACTACGACCTCTATTTGACTTCCACCTGTTATTATGTATATTCCTTTTATATAGCCATTTGTGTTGCCTAACTCCAAGCCATGAAAAAAAGTTTCCCAGAGCTCCGCGGTTCCCCGATTGTTGTAAACAGAGCCCAGCTTCCGACGCGCACGCGAGCGCTCGTGCGCAGGCGCGGATATCTGGCATCTGGCATATATGGATACCGCGCCTGCTCGCGCGTCGCGCCTTGCGCATGCGCAGACAAGCTCCAGCGTACGCCCGTGCCTGTAGGCGCTCCACCCGTACGCCTAGGATGTGTCCATCGAGTTGGGGCTTAAGGCGGAAGCTAAAAGATGCACCATCGGATGTCAAACAACAAGCTTATAAATCAGTAGTAAGGCCAACTCTGGAATACGCAATATAATCTGGGATCCGAACCAGCAGTATCTTGTAGACAAAGTGGAACGTGTTCAACGATTGGCAGTAAGATTTATATTTTGGGCTTACCAAAGAATGGAGTCTTATCAGCACAGTTACCGACAATGGCTATTCGTTGAAAAATTGCTAGGATAAAGTTTTTGTTATCAGCTTTATCAAAGTATGTTCAGTCTGGACTCCACCTTGTACTTCCGGCCACTCGGAAAACTTTCATCACGTTCTATTCATCCTTTTCCAGCAATTTATTTTTTATTTATTTATTTAACCATACTGCAGGCCAATGCTTTGGCCCTAGCAGGAGGGGCATTTTACAAAGAATGCAAAGTAAAAAGGCTACACAAACAAAAGAAAAATGTCCAGAAATTCAACACCAGTAAGTCTGGCAACAAATGAATACTTGTCCACAATAAAATTTGGAACAAAACTATACAAGAAAAAGGACATCAGTCCAAGATACAAAAGTACAACGTAAAGAGGCATTAATATAGAAAGAGTGAGAAAATGACATGGTACAGTACAAGAATACAGTGCAATCAAGGCGCCTTTACCTGGGAAAAAAAAAAAGACTTTCCAGTTCTGATAGAAATTTATTCGACTCAAAAATGCTCGGTGGTAGTTTGTTCCATTCATTCACTGTTTTGGGGAAAAAACTGTTCTGGTAAGAATTGGTTTTTGCAAAAATCGGAGCCAGTGTGTATTGAGTAGTGTGCCTTGTTCGCCTGGTGGTAGCTTTCTGAATGCAATCTGGAAGTTTAAACAGGACTTTACTTGACAAAAATTTATGAAGGAGCAGAAGTCGATTTATTTTCCGGCGTATTGCTAATGTTGGAATTTTATGTTGTTGCATGAGTAGTGAAGGAGAATCTAGTCTCCTATATTTTCCAAATATAAACCTCACTGCTTTTCTTTGAATGCGTTCTAATTTTTCTATGTCCTTTTTGGTGTAGGGATCCCACAGCACCGACGCGTATTCCAGTCTCGATCTTATGCATGTGTTATAGGCTAAAAGTTTTGTTCTAACGGGAGCATTTTCAAGCTTTCGTTTCAAAAAGCATAATTTTTGAAAAGCGGAAGCACAAATATCTGTGATATGAATGGACCATGATAGATTATTTGTGAGGGTTATTCCTAGATACTTATATTTATCAACTACAGAGATCACAGTCTTGCCTATTTCGTATGTGAATGTCTTACATGACGAGAGTGGATTCCTATAAGTTTTTGTTTCTGCCTAAAACAGTTATAGAATGGAATAACCTTGATCGACACGTATTCGACAGAACTTGTTCACTTGAAACTTTTTTTAAAAGAGCTGGAATTGTGTTGTATTGACTGATTATACCATTCCCAGCCTTTAACAGCCCGTAAGGGCTAACAGTATTTGGAAATAAATTTAACAGCACACTTTTTCTCTTTGGCATGCTCGAGTTCCTTCGCTCATTGTAGTGAATTTAGCGCAAAAACATGACACGGGAAGGAACACTAGTGAACGCGAGCGCTACTAGCAACTGAAGCTTTTTTGTAAACAACGAAATAAATCAATATGAAGATACAAGCACACAACAAGCACACATAATAAAACATAAGCTACTGGAGCTAGGTGATAGGTGAAGGCACTTTTAGCTATCTAGGCGTGTCATTTCTTTAGCTAGCAAGCTAACTGAAGGTGTGCTGACGTAGTATGCGCCTTTTTTGCTGATTATGAGGGCTTCTGTGATTTCGGGCGTCCCCTGATCGCGATGGGTCATAAGCATCTTCAGCCCCAGAGGTATGCCTACACCTCTTCTCTTGGCAATCCCGACTGTGAAGCGTAAACTTGGTTTTGGGAGCGGATGCACTCAGCAACTCCGCCACTCCCTTAGGCGATCAGTGGATTACCGACCGCATGTTCTGCACACATATTGTTCTTCCTGGTTGTCACAATGTTGACAGACAGCGTCATCGAACCTTCAGTTAGATTGCTAGTTAAAGAAATCACGTAGCTAAATAGCCTAAAGAGCTTTCACCTATCACGTCCGCTAGCTGATATCTTCTTGTTTTTGGTGTGTTTGCCTCTTTTGCTGTTAAATTTCTACTTGTCTTTAATAAGCTTCAGTTGTTAGTAGCGCTAGTGTGTTCTGCTGTTCCTTCTCGTGTCTCGGTTTACACCAAATTCTCTTAAATGGAAAACCAACTGGCCCAGCTTAATGCGCTTGAGTCCTTCCGTCATATATGTTTCCTCTTTTCTTTTCCTTTTAGCCGATGTTTAAACCCATACACTTGTTCATTGCGAACTTGTAACGATGGTAGTGCGTTTATGACAGGCTGTGACTTCTGCTGAGTGTTACTAGTTTTCTTTCGTAGCTTTTCAGAGGGTCGCGGGACCCCTGAAATGTGGCCACGCTATGGCGTCATTTTTGAGCGTTTCCGCTCTAGCAGTATCTAAAGCGTGACGCCATTGGAGCTTGCTTTCTTTGTGCAAACTTTATTTTAGTTGCTGAATTGGTATCACTAAATATGTTCGTACAAACTATTTTAGCCTCCGCCTTATGTAATGGCAACGGGTCCTCGAGTTTTCTTTCAATAACATATAATGAAAGAGAAAATATGTCATCAATCTAGTGCTCGGCCATTCAGTCCATAGGTTCGTTCGGAAACCGCTCATTCATTTGTTATTGAAGCGAAAGCTTCACTACGCTCGGTAAACCGATTTTGCCGTTGCGTCACCGGTTGACATTCAAGAGAGACAGAGCTCAAGTGTCGCTACAGGCCTTACCATATGTGGTTCGCCTTATTGTCGCATCACTTAACGTTTGACGTTGACCTTTGACCTTTCGATTCACCGGTAGAAAGGGGTATAATTGGCCGCAGCGTTCATTGGGGGACCAACCTCTCGCGATCAACCATTAATTTAACTACCACCTGCTAGGGTGGCGCCGCCTACCCAGTGTGGTGAACGCACTCAACGTTACAGACGCCAAGCCGCGTCTACTTGTCCCAACACCACAGCTTTCACTCTCTAACCAGGTTCTGGAAAAATAATGCATTACAAGTCTAGGTTATGCTACGTGGGCAAAAACTTCGGGCGAGATATCGAGCGAGAAAAACGAGTTAATGATTCCCAAGCCCGGAGAAACAGTTAGCGAGATCACTACCAAACCGACCTTCTTTGGGTTCCTAGAAAATATTCGTCCTTTTATGATGGTGCAATCGAGTGTGAGAACGAGTGGTGTAAAAACAAGCGGGCTGATAAGGACACTCAGCGCAAGACACTGGGCGCCCCATACGGGACACTACCCAATCAGCTGATCTGCAATTTACAGAATACTTGAACCGTTCTATTAATTTTTTGGAAGCATGCTCTGGCGACACTATTTGCATTTTCTCCTTCATCGCAGAATAAAATAAATTAAATAAAGTCAGGCATTCCTTTTATTGATATTGGATTGTGTGACTGACAGGCTGAAAGTCTGGTAATCAGTGAATCGCCGTGGCCATTTTCTAAAAGCCGTAACCGCACCGAGCTGTGACGTCTTGAAGTTTACTTTATCCTGTGCGTTTTTGGAACGATACAAAATTGCGTTAGAACGAAGCTCCCTGTGCCCCTAACAGAGTGGAGGGCCCTATAGCGGTGCTCAAAGATGCTACGTCCAAGCTGAACAATGGAGACCCATTAAACGTTCTTTCCCGAGTTCCACGCTTCGGCTCTTGAGGGGAGCCCTGAGAAATTTCAACCGAGAGACACCAAGGTTCTAAAGGAAATTTTTCTGCTCAACAAATCACAAGAAACGAAAGCACCTTTGAGAAAGCCGGTAACAACTTCCCTTATGCTAGGCAGCATTTCAAATATTTATTTGAGCGTAATGTCCTTTTGAATTAATAACTCTAGGACAAGTGATCAGTGTTCCTTAGTTTCTTTAAAAACTAATTGCATTTCGAGGCAAAAGCACAGAAGTTCGCTACCATGTTTTATGCATTCTGTTCTTTTGCTTATAACTCAGTACACATTCCAACTTCTGTTAGGAGGCGAAATGCTATGATAGGAAAACATAATTACGCATTGTTACTTTAAAAGGAGGCTAAGATTTATCGAGACATAGAAGGAGCACAGTCTTAAGAGTATCTTCAGCCGAAGCCGCTGGGCGCATTTGCGCGCAACCGAGATGTGTTTTCGAGACCTACCCAGTGATGTACTCTTGGACACACACAACGTACTGTTAAAATTTCGAATTGCGGGTTTTAATGTCTCGAAGCAACACAAGAACTATTGGGTCGCCGTTGTGGAGGTCTGGGGTTAATTGAGAGCATATGGGGTTCCCCAATGTTGGCTGCGTTGCATTGTAGACAGTCGACCATGCACTTCGACTGCACCGAAATGCGGCCGTCCTGACAGTTAATCGACCACCCATGATTAGGTAAGGTGTCTAATGCCAAAATCAGGCAGCGTGGCAGCTGACATTGAGTTGATCTCAATCATTGGCAACCAATGTTCCCGCGCTCCATATGTTTCCAGAACGGCGCGACTGCATTGGGCTTCTGTGCCTAATATGTGGCTGGATATATTCATCGTGCATCGTTTCGCTAATGCTTGGCAAATTCACTTCCCTATGCAGCATTTCTTGGTACACAGAAGGCTAACACAAGGTCTGTTGCATACAGTTTAATAGTACTATAAATACCGCGGAAGACAAGACAATGTGCCTTCCGTCATACATTTAAAAATTTTAAGTGGAGTTTTTTTTTTAATTTGTAACGTAACCAGACAAGGCGAACCGAGAAAATCTGATCATGTACAGGCATATCAGGCCAGCCAAAAGAGATAGCAAATGTCTGAAATCTAATCCAAATTTAAACAGTACTGTAACGTCCTGGCTGACCATATAATAGGCGTTCCTTAAAACAAGTCTGTAAGCGCACACTATTTTACACACGCAAAGACTTCTTCGCCTGTCCGCGTCGTCGCTTTTGCTCGGCGACAGTGCTCAACGATTGGCGACTACACTGGAGCAGCAACCTCATCTTTGCTGATATTGAAGCACGCCTCTCCTATGACGTGATCCGCCGCACCATTTTCCCATCATAGCGCTGGCCGACAATTCTGCAGCAGTAATATCAACTTCTGATTCTGATTTGTCTCTCACGTCTACTCACCTACACCTCGGACATTCACTGCCTCTTTCGGAAAATTTTACTCGTTCCTCCTATTCTACTGCTAAACCATAAATGCACTGCATGCGCGCGAAACGGCCAATTGTTTTCTTAACTGTGTAAGGCTATACCCGAAACTAAAGTGAAAGGAGGGTTGACGTAATGTCACAACTGCAGGTCAGGATGAAACACTGGTGGGAGCCAAATATAGCGAAGGCCCGTTTCAAAGCAGTCAGACGCTTGGATACAGAGTGCGCAAAAAATAAAACATAACACGGAGACCTTAAGACGACGTACTAAACGTTTAGTCGGTCATCTTCATCTACGCTTTCATTTTTTGTGTTTTATGTACAAGAGGAATTACAGCTAGCCCAGACTTGTACTCTAGCATTCTTCACTTAGATTACCTGTATTTGTAGATTTCGAGATTAGGGACTTGCCCCGTAGAACACCAGATTAAATGGCTGCAGGACCAGTGAGCGAAAAGCACTGATTCCTTGCCATGCTGTTCTAGCCATTGTGAGCATGAGGCGGAAACAAGCCAAAAAAAGAACATATCGACGTCATGGTCAAGTATTAAGAATCCACCTGCCCCAACGGTACTGATATAATTGCAAGAGTAAGAAAAAACCAAATTGCTTCTTGGTTTTCCCGAGATGCTGTTTTTTTCTTTTGGCGCGAGACAAACCAGGGAATTGAGATTGCTATCTGCCTCATCTACAATTAATGCCTATAGGCCTGAATTCTCTACGCTAACAACGAACTCCTCACTTCATTATGGAGTGCCCTGTTCCGAGCAGGAAATAAAATATTCAATACCAAGGCAGACCAAAGCATTGCTCAGTTCGGAACAAAATGACATGTGTACTGGACTCTTTGTTCCTTGGGGCAGCGGAACTGCGCCATTCAAGTTCACGAAAGTCCTTTTGAACCGCTGCTGTGGCACAAGGCGACATAAGGTAAAGGCAGAAGGCTTCTTGTGTGGAATAAGGCGTGAACCCCGATTAAAAGACGTACACGAGGAACTAACTTGTGAGATCGATAAAAACTTCCCTAGACGCGCTTTCATGCCTCCTGTATCCCGATAAAAGATATTGTTCCTATGGTTGATTTATTGACGCGAGGCAGGAAAATAAGATTAAGTTACCCAGTGCTTGGTGCAAAGCGCAATCGAGACGGTGACCGATAGTCCAGACACCGGTTTTATTTCCTGCTTTAAATTTATAGCCGGCAGTGCCATTAATGGATGAGAAAACGGGAGCCGAACGAAGACGGTGAAGCTACCAATAAATGGACATACCCTAATTTCCGCACTACAGTACGCGAACTATTCTTGTGTAAAAACTGAAATTTCGTGTCATGCGGACTATCTACGTGTGCGGACTATACATGATTTTATTTTTCTAAGATCGTTTGTCAGAGCTGGAGAAGCGAAGTGGTGGGAATGAAAAAAGCCAGAAACGCGCCCCGAGTTGGCGCCTACGACATGTTACCATGCCAAATAGCAAAGTTAAATCAGCTCCGATATGCAAGCAAGTGCGCTCGTGGTAACGAAAAGTGGCTGCTTTCCAGTGCTTGTATTTGTGAGCATATGCGAAAACTCTGATTAAAATAGGCAATAAAAACTCCAACGCATTATTGTAGATCTAACACCAAGGCTCTGGCATGGAGAACGGTTGCGATGGCTTCGAAAAGATGAGCCTTATTTTATAAAAAAATATTTTGAACCGAAATTAGCCCCTGCGGACTATATACATGGCGCGGACTAAATAAACAAGAAATTTCGATTTTTAGCCGAAATTTGCCTCTGCGCACAATACAAGGGGAGCGGAATATAGTCCGGAAATTGCGGTAGTTCCAGATGAGTTCTCTCCCTTTAAAGCCCTTAGATTTTTCTTTGCTTAGATTGAACCGAGGAACGATGCAACAATGAGAACGCGCTGAGATAGTGAATACAAACCAGCGCTGAATTTATGGTGTTGGATGGCACCTATATAAAAAGAAGCCGTCGTCATTAAGAATTTATTGTTAATACTGGCGTTGCCTGTTTATCACCTTCGCTATTTCTCATGTCAGAACATTTCCAGCGCATCTGCGTTGCAAATCTCTGCTTACTTTGTAATATAACTGCGCATTTTTTTCTCACTAGAAACTACCAAGAGTGTCGTCATAAGGTGCTCACGAAGGTCATGTACAGTTCCCATATTGAGCGTAAGAGATTAGTGGATAGCGGCTGAAATGAGGCAAGCATTGGGCAAAAACGTAGGCGTGAAAAAAGTAAGGCAAAAATATATGTCTCTGAATACATTGCATTTCCCTGACTCTAGCATCTTGTAGAATTGAATCACGAAACATACTTTACCCATGTGCTCTAGTCTTCCATTCGCGCGACGCATCATCCAGCCCTCAACATCACCGTCATTGCGCATGGTCATCGTCATCTTTACGCATTCTCCAACAAAGAGCATTAGATACTTGCAAGTACACACACTATATGAACCAATATGTACAGTCTTGAAATGCGGTATCTGCAGAAAATACGTCAGATAAAGCTTCCCCCCACTCCTTAAAGTGGCAAAGACTCAAAAAACCAGAAAAGAACCAACAACAGAACCTCTTTCACGGGCGCCAGGAGATGACTTCATGAAATTTTTAGCCGCAGGCGCTGAGAGGATCAAAATTTGATGTTTTTGAATGTGGTCGGAGGACCGACTAGTCATTTTCGCCTGCATCTAGTGATGTTAAATTCCACTTGCCCCAATTATTTTGATCTCACCGAACCCAGCGGTTGTTCGCAGGTGCAACCAATGCTTGACGGCGATGCAGACGACACCATTAGTCTGGTAGTTCAGGTTGACCGGTCGGCCGTGACTTCATGGTACTCTCTAAAGCTGGCAACGACTGCGGCCGGAACATCTGGTGCAGAATCGTTTATGATTAATTATTCATGCGGCGCATGGGAGTCAATAATAGTAATAATTGGTTTTGGGGGAAAGGAAATGGCGCAGTATGTCTCATATATCGTTGGACACCTGAACCACGCACGGGAGTTGCAGCTCATTTTTGTGACTACCATGCCGTTAGGCCTCTTTCAAAGCAAGAAAGAAAATTGGAGGCGACACTTAAGCTCCGCCTTAAGGTTATAACGCGGCAGCATTAAAGGGTTAATGTCCATACATGCAGAACTGGTCATTCTCAAGCTTACACTTATAAATCCCTGGGAGTCTTGATGCCCCTCATGGCACAGTGGTGCAGCCGTTAAGCGATGCTCCACTGTCCTGCAATTGCAGGTGCTGCCACCGGCGAGGCTTGTGCAACCCAGGTTGCTATTGCCTATAGTGAACTAGAATACTAGAATACCAGTATTCTAGTTCACTACACTATTCCCGAGCAACCTCTCGCGATCAGCCATTATTTTAGCAGTCATTTGCCACGGTTGTCAGTTTTCTCACAGTCCGGCGGCAGGTTGCGATGGTGCCACAAGGTCGCGTGACCTAGATGGCCCACCTTGGGTACTTTTCTGGCGGTTTCGTCTGCTTGCTCCGGCAGTCAGGCATAAACTGGCGCCAGCGCCGAAACTGGTCTATTTTGCCTACATTGGGGTGCTGCGCTGTCACGTTAAAATGGCCCCTAAAAAATTTGTGTTCTCGGCCCTTTAAGTTAGATCAAAACAAAACTCATTTCCGATTAGGAGAGTTGCGAACATCAACCAACAAAGTACTTAGGCAGCCGTCGCCAAAACAGCCAGCAGCAGTTGTTTCAGTCAAGGAAAGCTGCGCTTGAATGGGGAGGGACCTAATTAATGCGAACCTTTTCACGCTTCTCAAAGTTGGTGACGTACCTCAGCACATTTGGCTCTAGTTCTTTGCGAAATAAAATTTATTGATTGTGTTTTGAGCGGCCGAAATTTAGAGCTGATGGAAGTAGTTGGCCGGTAAAAAAAAAAAAAGATATGTGTGGCGTTAAGAGACCGGGAGCGGGCAGAGTGGGTCAAGGAAGGAAGGCGGGTTAATGACATCCTAGTCAAAATCAAGAGGAAGAAATGGCCTTCGGCCGGGCACGTAATGCGAAGGCAAGATAACCACTGGATATTAAGAGTAACAGAGTGGATTCAAAGAGAAGGCAAGCTTAGCTGGGGGAGGCAGAAAGTTAGCTGGGTGGTTAAGATTACGAATTTTGAAGGCATAGGGTGGGTACAGCTGGCAAAGAACAGGGAGACATGAGAGGGGCCTTTGCCCTGCAGTGGGTGTAGTCAGGCTGATGATGATGATGACGATGATGATGATGATGATGATGAGGTGGAGGAAAATGTGGTGACGAAAAATTCGTTTTGGGGGAAAAATGCCTTCATAGCATTTATCGCGAAGCTTGCGGACGACATAAGCTACCCTGGTAATTAGGATAAAAGACTACCTGGGAATAGGAATAAAAATTGAGTGAGAAAAAGACAACTAAGCACCAATATTTCAAGTTCGTCATCTGTATTGCACTGGTACCTTTCTTCGCCTATAGATCCCCTGATATCGCGTAGTCATAAAGGCCGGCAGTGTCCCATGCACGCTTATTCTGCACAGTACCGTGGCCAGTTTGTCGCGCATCCTGCCACCTCCGCCGTCATCGGGTGTTGTGAGCGGTCGTTACAGGATGCCGCCAAATGAGTGAACACGCTTTTAATAGATAAATCTTAAGATTTTGTGAAATCCTTTCTCCTCAGTACATTTTCTATAGCAATTTTCTATCATATTTCCTGGTGACTGTAGTGACGTCGTCACGAAGTCCAAGCAATTCTTCGACATCGCACTGGTAGCTAGTCTTTCAAAACAAATCCAGCGATGATTAAAACTTCATAATCATATGCATCGATCTTGTATTCATGAGGAACTGGAGAGTAAAAGCGATTGCTACCTTAAGCATTTGCTTCTTTGAAACCAGCTCAGGTATAATTAGTCCGCAAAAGCCAAAATTGCACAGAGGCATTAAGCGCAGCGGCCAAGTTCAATACTACGCACTCTCGTCCAATATAGATTAGAAACAAATAAGCCGTAAACCCACTATTTCCACCACAGAAATCATCGTTATGTGTCTAATTATTGTTTTATTCCTCGTTTCATGAACGAGTCAGCGCCCATACCTTCTATCATTTCGGTTAGTGCCCATGATTTATTTCTACAAAATTCTTTAAGGTTGGTATGCGTTTTACCCGAAGTTAATTGTCTAGAAGGTTAAACACGCGAGGTCAAACACAATTTAAACTCTTCTAATTAGTTTGCTCCACCCGCACAAGATTAACAAAGCTGTATTCACACTGAGGAAGCTTCTGAGGATAAGGTACGATTTAATACTCTCGATCACCATGGCAAAAGCACTGAGAGGATACTGATGGACCGGATGTCAGCGGAATTGGTTGTTGCCTCAAAATATAGGAGCGTGGCACTCAAAATGAGATAGGTGCACTAAATGTCAACCACACCTCCTAAAGGGGAAAGGTGGTGACACATAGTTTTCAAATAAAGAAATTGCACGACAAATAGCTTTGACAGTTCGTGCATTTTAAAAATCAAGAAAACGTCCCGAAACCACTCCTTCACTCTCGTCTC
This sequence comes from Amblyomma americanum, assembly GCF_052857255.1. Lineage (NCBI taxonomy): Eukaryota > Metazoa > Arthropoda > Arachnida > Ixodida > Ixodidae > Amblyomma > Amblyomma americanum. The sequence goes on from NC_135507.1 coordinate 40,017,234, forward strand.
GCAAGCTTCCTATTTTTTTTTTTGTGCACCAGTTCGCAAAATCGGTGCGCCTTTCTGAAGAATTCCAACCTTTTCAATAGGTCATGTGCAGAGAGGTGCCTTCTTCTTAGCTGATGAATGTTATGATTAAATACTTCGACCGCGCTTAAGTGCCCAGCGTTTGCGCCCAGAATTTGCAAAGTACGAACAAGCCTCCTGTAAGATAAGCTGCATAAGACTGCAAGCTGGAGACTGGTTTGCCCGTTTTGGATAGCTGGGCCTGGATGAAAGAAATCTCCACCTTTCAGCGAGTACATTCTTCGTTGCTAACGAACTGCGTTAATTAGCTACCGCCAATCACGGAAGAAGTGCCGACGCAAACACGACGAACCTTTTCCCGCTCTGATACGCGTCTCTTCCCAGGGAACTTGAGGAACACACGTGCGGGAAGCCCGGAATCTGAAAGGAACACTCAGCGCTGGTGCTGAAGCGGAACAAATAGGAAAAGAAAAATGTCAGACACGGGAGGAGGTAGTGTCAGAAGCAGCTGCTAACAGGAGAGGCGTGGATGCAGCAGCGTGCTTTATTCAGCCCATGACGCTTCCATACGTTGAGCTTCATACTTCAGCACTTCTCAGCTAATTGACCACCGAGAACACCTGTACCCGACGGCCGTGGTAAAAGCGCTTGCATAAGCACGCGCCGGTAATGACGTAGAAGTGAGATAATGCACGGAAGCACGAGTGCTCAAGAAATGGGGTGATATTTCGTTAAGGTTCTTTTAGTGTTCTAGTCTTTGAGGCATTTGTAAATGGTCAGGCAGACCTCTGATGCCAGAGTAGGAGAAATGTAGTCCTTACAACCTGCCAACCATGACGTCATAGGCGACTGCGAGCAGTCTTACAGGAAAGCAAGAATTTGTCGGGAACTCAATCGTTATAAAATATTGTAGCTCATCAGGATTAGAAGGGTGACAAAATGTTAGTAAAACGGACGTCATGATGAGGTGAACTGGAGAGAGAACACATACTGGGTCACTGCGCATCAGATGCACGTGCGCCGACATGACTAAACGGAGCTTGGTCGGCAGTTGTTATTGCAATTGGGCCAGTCTTTCCCGAACTGCAGAACGTGTGCGTCGATGAAAGACCGGAGCAGAGATCAGTAGCGTCTGCAAGAAGCATATGCCGAAAATTTCCATAGGATACCACATAATGGGCATTGTAATGCCTCGTAGGGCTTTGTTCAGTCCTCTTCTTGAAGTTACTGTGCTTCAAATCTAAACGAACAGAGCCTGAAACCGTATTTTATAAAATAAATAACACAGAAACAATACTGGCGATTATTAACGATTTAATCAAATTTAAATTAAGTGGCACTCAAAAGCAAAGTCAGCATTCTCTCGGTGTGCATCTGATGCCAAGACGCGTTGCAATCCTCCTCGGAGGGTAAGACGTGCGGATTTAAAACTGTCCTTATCGCTGATTGAATTATTACCAATGTTAACTAGGGCCAGTATATTAACCGTCATGGACACAGATAAAATCGGTGTTTGAAGGCGAGAGTCTTTTTTTTTAATTTCATATAAAGCAACAGTCGAAGTGTTAGAAGTGGTGGTGGGTGTGTGTATGGTTGAGTGATATAATCTCGTTGTGATACCGTAAAGCATTCATTCCATCCTCAACGGGAACACACCGGGTAGTGTCCGGTGTAGTAGGATTGGAATTTCTACTTCGACGCAAGCGGAAAGGATTGCAAGACGAGCACGGCGAACCGAACGGCGCAGTTGTGACTTTATAGACTGAATGTTCTTTTCGGCAGATGTCTATAAACGCGTCTTAAACTATTTGTGTGGCGTGACACTCAGCCTGTGCGAGTGTTCTGTTTCGAGTCGGATATGAGCTTTATTAACCCCTATTCCAATGAGTTGCTCGCAGTGACCTTTCTCGACTCGGTAGAAAGGAAGTTTTTAAAATTTCATGCTGAATTAACTAGAAGGCATAAAAATTGCAGGGCGGTCCAAAAGTGACTGCTTGTCGTGCGCTGGGATGCGGGAAGTGCATACCGAGGATACAAAAAGAACAAACAGAGTACCGATGTAATCAGCTTATTTACGTCTGAAAAAACACCGTCAAGCATGTGCCGAGTTCGCAAGAACTGCATGCTCCAAGAAAAAAAAAATGATCCAAACGAGCTTCATGCACCACATCCCTCGGTCTCGGGCCTTTTTTGAGTTTTAATTTACAGTTAGGACACAGCAAAGAAACGTTATGCTTTCCGAAGTATCAGCAGAATGTACATACTCGTAATCTATAGACGACTACGAGCACCGTAAGCAAATTCGGCAGAAATGAAAAAATGCACCCATCAAAGAACCTATAATTCCGCCAGGAAGGGTTTCAACGCTAATGATGTTAATTTATTTGTGAAAGTTATTTCTGCCCGCTTTCTTCACAACTTTCTTCTATGACGTGCGTCATAGGACAAGCTATACCAGCGAAATATGGCTATACTAGAATGAACTGTTTCAAAACGGTATCATGTCATAATACTATTACTGCTACTTAGTTGTGCACCGGCCATGTACCCATATTTAGATGCATAATGAGGAACTTCATGTTTTTTTTTTAAATAAACGGCATCCCTCCTTCGTTCCGCTATAGGTTTGTCTGGCGGAGTTTAATTTTAAACTGGGGCATGAAACGCCGCCAGCGATTCTTTTTTTATATAATTAAGAGCCACAGATCTGTGCTTTTTGTTAAGGTGCATAGGTGGTCGGAACATGCGAGGAGAACATGACCAATAAGGGAGAGTAGACGTCGTTAGGTTTATCATGCTGAGGTTGATAGAGCAGTTGCATATTTTCATTGCCAGCCATCCCACAATTACTGCCTCTGAAGAGTAGTTTTCTGCTCAAATTTGTGACCGGCTGGAAATTGACGTCTATTGCACCATGAAAACTACCTCAATGAGCGATTGTTGACACACGAGAAGCTCGTAGAACAGCTTTGAAAGAAAGTCATAGGCGCGCGCATTTGTGCCACTCTCAACCCATTCATTTCTCAATCTTGCAAACTCATTTAGAAATGAGGCCGCCGCGGTGGCTGAGTGGCTATGGCGCTCGGCTGCCGGCCCGAAAGACGCGGGTTCGATCCCGGCCGCGGCGGTCGAATTTTGATGGAGGCGAAATTCTAGAGGCCCGTGTGCTGTGCGATGTCAGTGCACGTTAAAGAACCCCAGGTGGCCGAAATCTCCGGAGCACTTCACTACGGCGTCTCTCATAGCCTGAGTTGCTTTGGGACGTTAAACCCTTATAAAACCAAAACCATTTAGAAATGCATCTGTTAATCTTGGAATCTGCTTTTAGCTCCTGTAAAGACAAAGGATGCACCAACTTTAATGGATATAGCTGAGCATGCATAGTCCATGGGTGAGGAAGCAGCATCCAATAACATTCGCGTTCTAATGTAGATTCCGCTACTGTGGTCAACTTGCTTCAAAGAGTGTAGAATTCTTTCTGGTAAAATATTGTACGCGCAGTTCAATGAAAGCTTGCGCTCGTACGAGCAAACATATCTGTATTTGATTAAAACAGCAGCCATGCCACGATGGTAATTCGCTGCACCACACCGTTCTTCGTTGCTTGCAGTATTTATTAGGCAACCTAGCAACACCCCCGCTTGTTCCTCTTTTCCCCTTGTCGGAGTTGCTGCCCCTGCGCCGCAGAATCAGCCTCGCCACTGCACAACTAAGACAATTAAACAAAAGCAGTCAAGACGACCTTCAAGGGCCACGTTCTCGCGTTAGATACTGCTCATAATGCAGCAGTGTTACTTCGCTTATTGTGCAAAAACATCCCCGTCATCAGAAACCCGTTGCAGAAACGCGGCACGCAAATAACGTCACCGTTCCTCTTAGAGGAACAGACCACGGTTTCACACCTCCTTGAGTCAGTGAACACATCAATCACATTTTGAATACGTGGCGGTGTCCTCACCACCATGTACCTCAAAGCTCGTTTGAGGTGTCTACTGATTCAGGGAGCCAGTTATGTGCCTTTCATTTCCACAAAATAACAATACAAAGCTTCCGCTCCTTTTCAGATAAAGAAAGACGCATAACTGCCTGAATTTGTAGGTGCACGGTGTGCTGTGCGATGTCAGCACACGTTAAAGATCCCCAGATGGAGGAAATAAATCCGGAGCCCTCCACTAAGGCACCTCTTTCTTCCTTTCTTCTATTACTCCCTCTTTTATCCTTTCCCTTACGGCGCGGTTCAGGGGTCCGCCAATATATGAGACATACAGCGCCATTTGCTTTCCCCAAAAACCAATTTCACGCTACCACCTACTCACAACGAGATTGAGAGTCCACTCTCCAAGTGAGCCATATACATTCTCTGGCATTTACAGTGAACCGAACTTGGTGCTCTTTGTGCAGCTGCATTATGCATCGGAACAAAGAGCACCAAGTTCAGTTCACTCCTTCTTTCGTTCTGTGTTGTTAGGACGTTACGAAAATAAAATTTCCTCTGCGGCTATAGAGCTACTGCTCCGGCTAGTGTTCTTGCAACGAATTCATCAGCGCAATGTTTATATCATAGAAGCATTGGTTTCATATAATCGTGACTGGGTCAATAGGCCGACGAACCAATCATAGCAGATTAAAACCGTCCTGTCCCCCTTGTGGATAGTGGTAAAAATATGAATATAACTATTTATGGTGAAGCAGTCTAGAACACACGCACCTCTCCAAAAGCGCCAAGGAAGAGAGGAAGCAATCATTATTAGTAACTGGAGAAATGCGCTGTGTGCTCAATACCGTAGACGTATGCTTCATTACGGCTGATTCTTATGCTGCCATTCCTCCGCCTTTCTTTACCGTGTGCCTCAGTGTGGGCGCACTATTTGTTCAGTGCACTGAAGATGTACTACTGCAAGTCACTGCATGCGTTTCTAGCGAAATGAACTGCATTTTTGCTGCCTGTGGCACTAAAGGACAAAGACTCACACCATTGTTCCCCTGACAAATTGTCTCGACATCGAGAAACCGGATGCTAGCCACGAACCAACCACAGATACTGTAACCTAACGACTGCTTTCACAAATAGCCTGTCCGAGTAGTGCGGTTACTAATGACATGCGACCAACGAGCCATGATTCTGTCCAGGCCTTTCTTGTTCCTTCCGGGCCGGTACGTTCTAGAAAAACCACGCCGAGGAGGAACAGATGATTACGATAGAACGATTCTTGCAGGAATCAGAGATCCAGAAGGGCACACTTTTTCTAACCGCGTCCTTTAATAGGCTGATTGCTTGGTTCCAGGGTAATTAGGCACAAGAAAAATGTTCTCTCCATCGCAATGCAATGTCCTTGCAGCAACTAGCCGGAATTGTGAAATGCTTCAAAAAATATATTGTCTCTTCAGCCGCAACTACTTAAACTTATGCGTTATTAACGTGTGCATCAAAAGAGCACCGAATAAAAAAATTAAATGCCTTACAGCGCAAACTCTCCTTTCTTTCGTTTGCACTGACGAGTGAGCCTATATTCTGATGTGTTATGGCGCTGCCGATAGCGATGCTCTAAAAATGGTTGTGAGGGGTCCAATAGCAGGAATTTTTGCATGTGCACTTAAACTTAAGGCAAGTTTATTTTTCTTTTAAGGAAGGAGGAGAAAAAAAGCTGTACACACAGCTTGACAACCTAGACAGCAAGACAACCTTGCTAGACGGACTTTGATTTGGTTGGTTGATTGATGTATCTGTACCACCACCCATTGCTCGATATCTGGGGACCTCAGATTGAATTCCTTGCAGCTAAGTGTCGTTTTTTATAAAGTAGAAAACGATAAGCAACCTTCCAGATTTCTGATAATTGCGAGTAGATTTTCCTTTTTAAGCCAGAAAGGAAGTAAATCGAAAGCAAACAGCTTCCTGTCCTTGTTTTCTTGCTCTTGTGCCTCTGTCTTCCTTTGCGCTTCACTAACCTGCCAAGAATCTTCCATATCTATGTACAGTTGATGCGAAGCCTGCAAAGAGCGATTGGCTGGCGCACTACCTTTTCTCATAAGTCGACACCTTTGCTCCTTTTATGAGTATTTGAGACAAATTTTGCTCGAAAGCAAATTACACAGACCAGCATCTACTGCAGCTGGAACCAATTATTTGAAAGTTATGCGCTGGTGCATAATCTTTTATTCAGTGTTTGATGCGGACAGGTGTAATGCTGTAGGACATCAGAAGCCAACTGGACTTTGTGAAAATACCTATTAGCCATAATTTTTTTAAAGGAATTAAATTTAAAATGTTGGTATGGAGGCTGGCACTATATCCCTTAAATGCAGGTTCTGTTTAGCACTTTGAAGACTCTGAAGGCATTTTAAGATTCTCTTTCCTGAGGGACTCAAAAAGAATATAAGAATGCGAGGCTTTAAAAAAGATATCGTTATTTATATTTCTAATAATAATTTTCATTTTAGGTGATCGTACATAACGATACAAAAGCGAGTCATATGACAGCATCTTTTAGAAGGCTCACGAGCTAGCGCCATGAATTAGAGAACAAGAGCAAACTACTTTTGGTTAGAATTTATTCTTATAACATTATATGGATGAAAGCTACAAAATAATTCCAGTTAAGCTGTTAGCTAGCAATCAGATAACATTCAGAGTCAATTCCTCTAGGAGCGGCCTTATATTTTCTTAGATGATTACTTACACACAAAATAGCTGAAGTTGAGTAAATTTAACTTCAAAGAACAACGAGCACTGTGTCCATTCCATTTTGCTGACTTTTTTTACTGAAACAGAAACAAAATTTGCCGCGCATTCTGAACTATCGTCAATATTCTTCTTCCTACTTTGTTCATCGCACTAATAGTTGCGATGTCCACCTTACAGTGTATAACTTTCAAAACATCTTCAAAAAGCACATCAAGCTTGTTTGCTGAAAAAGCTGGGTATTAGTGGCAGTAAATATTTATGATTATTGTTTATTATCAAAGATGAGCTATTGTTCTCGACAACCACTTATCGTATCTGTGTTAGCTTTGTCGTAATGCGAGACAGGCATTCCCGGTCGACTCGGTGCCGTAGAAAAGCCCTCAAAAGAAATTGCGACGAGCGCCGGCGTTCTTGAGCAAATCGTTGGGATGAGATCAGATCAGATATATTAATCCCATATGTTACCGATTGCGAGGTGGCGCGGAGAAAAAAATTTACGTTTCTTTCAGTTTTGTTTTTGTATTGATGCAACAATAGCAGTGAGAAAAGATTCAGCACTATTATTTTGATGAGGACGTTGCCTTGAAAGACTGTTTTACTTTCAGAAAACACTACCCTTCCTTGGGCACATCTCTTAATAATGCCGCTGTAATTCAGGTGAAGGGAGACAATGTAGCGGACTCCTCTCCGGGCTGCGATAATAGAAGCGGGACTCTTCGGAGTGTGAGTACAATTGGGTTGAAGATTGCGCATCACCTCTGCCCCCTGGAAAACGGGCCTCAATAGCATGATACGGCGAATGCGCAGATCATCTTTTGCCCATTCCTCATAGTTGTTACACTATTACAGAAGCTCCGGAAAAATTCGTCGGAAATACGCCAGGAGCATTGGATACGAGTGTTTGTCGATTGTAGTGCATGTTGTATGCTGTTATTGCTAGATAAACTTACTTAAAAATTTGGGGGTGGGGGGACAATTCAAAAAAGACAGACGCTCTTATATTAGTTTTTTTATTATTCTTTGGCAAATTCACTCTCATTCTTTTGACATTATGTTTAGAAGGGAATGATAGACAATTTTGCAAGTAGGCATGAGATGTTGCGTTCGTAATGTTGCTCACTATTACCAGGAGTTTGTGGTTCTTTCAGCGTTCCTGTGTGTGGGCGAAAATTCCGAGTTCAATTTACAAGTTGACTCATATAATTGCCGGGCATCTGAAAATTGTGCACGATTACCCAACACTCTGGCTTTTCTTGCGATGATCCTGTCTCTGCAAAGAAATGTTTGATGAAATTTACGAATGAAGATTGAAAGGCGCGCTTGGAACAACTGTTCATCAATACCAGAGTTCTTGCTAGCGCACACAAAGACTACACAGTAAAGAAGGATGTAGACGGAAAAGGTCATTGTGTTCGCTAAACAGAACTCTGAAAATAAACCCACAAGCCCCAAAACGAATATTACTCTTCATGATTACACAACGCTTCCATTTTTGTTGTGAAGTTGAATGGCGACCCCAATGTTGGACAAAGCCTACATTTGAACAGCACTTCTTTGTGCTGTGACTTTTTTTAGGTGGTTTACCATTTGTCTGGAAAAACTCTCAGGGCAGAATATAAGCCTTTCTGACGACGTAATCGAACAACGGGAGCGGCTGGGAGCGCTTGCTCGAATTAAGACGTTATGTGTGCCTCCTTTGTTGCTGCTTCTTCAAAAATAAGGACAGGCAATCGAAGCACTTTAGTATCTCTAAACAAGCTAGTATTTTCAGTTATTGAAGGAGCATTCGCGATGGCTCAATGGTTACGGCGCTCGGCTGCTGACACGAAAGACGTGGGTTGAATCCCGGCCGTGGCGGTCGAATTTCTTTGGAGGCGAAATCCTACAAGGCCGTGTACTGTGCGATGTCAGTGCACGTTAAAGTACCCCAGTTGGTCGAAATTTCTGAAGCTCTCCACTATGGCATTCCTCCCAGCCTGAGTGTATTTCGGATGTTAAACTTCATAAATCAAACCAGCCCATACACCCTGAGCTTCAAATCACACATTGCAATTTCCCCAACGCTGTCGTCCTTGAATCGCGGTAAGGCATCACAAATAATATGAACAGGAAAGCTGTGTGAAAGTCTGCCGTCATTTCTTCCCAGGCGCTATCTAAAAATTCAAGAGAGGGGGGGGGGGGGCAATTTGTTGAGCAAAACATCGGTGAGACGAAAGCCTTTAGAGCGGTGTTGGTGCTTGTGTCACTGAAGTGTGGTTAAGGTTTTAATTAAGTACACAATTGTTTTTTAATCTTAAATACTGGAGACACTGTAAGGTGTTTTGGTCGCATCCGTCTGATTCTATGCCTTTCTGCGAACACTCTGCAGCGTCCTAGACAAGGAGGACTACATAAGCATTGGCAGGAAGTAGCATAGTCGTTAGCACGCTCGGCTGCGGAACGGAAGGATGGTAAGGCATCGAGTTGAAGGGCGTAACGGACGGACGCGAGCATGGGCCATTAAAGGCCTTCGCCTTAATACCACCTGCTGAAATGCCTGTGGCATTGGTAACGCGACAGCGTTAAGGGTTCCGCTCAGCGGAGAACCTGAGGTAGCTCGCGTCATGACAAGTGTGTGCGGAAATACCACATTGGTCGAGAGAGCTGTGACGTCACATGCGGAGCTGCGGTATCAAAAGTGATTAGAATATTAGTGAATCGGTCTTTAGAAAGTGGCAATATGACTGAAAAGTCATGAGGACATGTGGAATATGAAATAAATGAATTGCGCTTGAAAGCAAATGGAGGCATTAAGTCCGGAATGTACGCAAGCAGTGCGAATGATTGGCCCGATATTGTAAATGTACTGGAAGATGCTGCACCTTCTAAGGATTTGTAAATGTATTGGAAGACGCTGGACCTTCTAAGAATCAGTGTGAAGCCATCTTTTTCCAATGTTGGGCCAGTTACATGTCCTGCTTGGGTAGCTCCTGGCTCTTGAGTCGTGAGTCAGACACGCTACCTCCAAGTCACGCAGGCTTCTTTTTCTTCATTGCCTATACCACGCAGGTACGTTCGTACTGATCAGTTAAAGCGGTGTTTTATGTGTTTTCTGATTTTTCCCACAGAACCGAAACAGCGTCCACGCTCGTGGAGGAGACACTGACGTGACCCACTAAGGCTATCGCGACATACCTTTAAGGCGGAGCAAGTTTCGTCCAAATTTTTCACAACCATCTAAGAAAAAAATTGTGTCGCCGTACTCATGCTATAGTTTCACAAAATCACTTTTCGATATTTTCAGCGTAGTATAACCAAACACTCCGCGCAGGGCAGGAAAATAAAATTTTGTTTATTCATGTGCAAATTGATACACGCGTGACACTGTTTTTTATGTTCCGCAGTGGGAAGCAGGTCACGGCGACGTTGAATGATAAAAGGATAGCACTGGCAATTGTATTCTTCAGTATATACATTGCGTTACACTCTTCGGGAAGAAAATACCTGGTTCGTTTTCGTTGAGGACTCGTTAAATCCAATGAAGTTACTATTGTGCCGTTGGATGGCTTCACAAGAGGTTGTTTGCATATGTTAGAAGCTCTGTCCGTACTTCTCCCGGGGAAATCTGTAAGGCGCAAGTCTGTATCACTGACGAACAGAATATATTTTTTTCTTTTACCGAGTTTGTAGCACAGGTCTTGTCAAATGTATGAGTGGACTCAAAACCAGGTGGTGTCGTGAAGATCTTTCCTTAATTACCTCTTTCGTGTTAGCGGAAATTCTGTTTTGACACTGCGTTAATACTACTGGGCATTAAGTGTCACCCTTTGTCGCTCGGTACCGGAAAGGCAAGTTTCGCCAAATTACTGTTGATGAAGCTCTCAGTTTGAAAAAAGGAATTTCATGAAGTAGCTCTATTTGTGAGTGACTTGTTTTCTTTATGCATTTTGTATTGCGTATTGTGTTTTCACAACTACGGCTCTTATCGAAGCCGGCAGTGTAGGTATTTTTATTCCGATTAGGAATCGTATGACGGAAGCGGCATATAAAGCAAGAACAGTTAAGAAAATACGCAGCACAATTCGGGGCGCTCAAGATCTGCTGCCATTTGTATCTCCAGGAGGAATTGGTGCTCGGTCACACCATTGGTGGGCATTTGTATTGAGGGCTTTGAGGTGTAATAAGCTGTACTAGACGCCGCATTAATCATAGCCTTCTAATTTAGCGCACAAACGCCTACACCAGGTAAGAGACTTATCCCCAATCATGTTTAGATACTGAAGGTCCCTGCTATTTTCGACCAAAAGAATGGCCCTTTAACTTTTGTGTCCTTAGCTTTTGTAGCGATAGCTACACTGCGCCACCACTTCGAGACTTCAGAGTGGCCATCGTGGGCACCGTGGCTACCCCTGGCCACGTGGGTGGTGACGTGGAGCGGAGCAGCTACTGCTTCCGGCGGCGTGGCGCGCCGGTGACACCGAGCTGCAACAGCTGTGCGCATGCGCCGTGTCAAGTGAGACGAAGATGAAGAAGGAACGCCCAAAGAAACAAAGCGGCGAAAGACTGACTTTGCAATTTGATTGAGCGAGCTCCACTCGGCCGGATGCAGCTATCGTGCCACTCCAGGTTTAACCAGAGCTAAACCACAGCCATTTTTTGTTAGCAACCAAATTTTCTTGATTGGTTCAACTGAAAAAACCACTGATAAGCTAATGTACGAATTCTATCCCGAAGTATTTTCGTCAGAGTTACTACATCTTCACGCCTCTACAGTTGTCATCAACGGGTTAACACTGTGTGGAGCATGATATTACATTTGATCCTAACAAGATGCTACTTCCTGCAGGGACGTTTTCGACAGCTGCTTTCATGAAGGAGTTTATTCAAGAACTTGCCGCACCAGCCCGCCCCCTGCAGGACTACGCCGGCCATAGAGCAAGCACTTCAGGTCAATAACCTCCGTTGCGTTCAGCACGGAACGCTTCTTTGATCTACCGTCCCGCTGTGCTGTCAGATGCCGTATTTGAAAGCGTGTCACCAGCAGGCATGGTTCGCACTGGCTTCGTGCTAAGAGTGAGCATACATCTTCTGGTAACTATGGTTAGTTACCGAGAAAATTCTTGCTGCTACGAAAGTCTTCCAATCATTTTCCATTTGAGGCATCGTGGCGAATGCAGGTTGGTGAATCTTCGTGAAGTATTCTGATTTTTTTTTTATATGCGTGCTCGTTCTGCTTGTTTGTGCGTTCTTATTCTGCTATCAGATGATGTTGAGGTGACCCAGGCGATTGAAAAGGGCAAATTCCGGCGTAAAAACAGGAGCTTGCCAAACCTCATCCACAGTCGAGTCAGTCATGGGTTCCGATCATTGACAGATTGAGTTAAAGTCAGCTTTCAAAACGTGGCAGCTGCAGCGTCACAGTTTAAATGAAAGCTGGAAAAAATTGGTGGTGGTTTAGCTCTCGTTCAACCTGGAGGTACGCGATAGCTACATCTGCCCGAGTGGAACTTGGTCACGTGACCAACCACGTGACGAACCACGTGATCAGCCACAACGCCGGCAGCTGCTCCGCATCACGTAACCAACCACGTGACAGCGTATCGGCGCAGCCATAGGGTGGCGGCGCCGCCACGCTGAAGGCTCGAAATGCTATAATGTAGCCATCACTATAAAACTTGCTGAAAGAATAGCATGCCTAGAAGAAACCTTGCGGGTGATCGCATGTCTTGAAGAAAGTTGAATTTTTTTTTTAATTTTCAGGCCGAGTAAGCCGACAGACAATAATCTCGTAACAGTTTTTCTTGTTTTTGTCTTCGTAACACAGGAACATAACCGTCAGTTTAACTGGGCTATAAATGAGGCCTTGTACGTTTTTTCGTGGTTCCATAACTTCGGCCCGGCTTTAAAACAACTCAGTACTGAAACAGTGGCCAGGCCTGCTCGTTTTCAAAATAGTAATAACCGTACGGTATTTGTTAACTTCTGTTTCAATAAGCACAGAAGTCTGTGCCTGCAGTAGAGCATAAAGTGAAGTCAACTAAGCTTGAAGTTCAAGGACATACTTTCTTCCCAATACTACATACCAGCTAAAAAACATTTAATTTTTGCAAACCAAAAATTTTCTGTCTTTAAATTACGATATATAAATGGTCACCTAATGGATGTTCTTTGTATGAAGATGTATTTTACAGTCTTGTTCTTTCGGAAAGATAAATATATGAAAGCGGCAATAAATCCATGACAGAAAGGCGCCCGCGAGGCTGTAATTAAAATTCCGGGCGATAGAAAGTAGCATTCAGCATTGGACGTTTTGCCCATAAATTGCCGCCGCATCAGGTATAAGCGGTGCACTTGCCAGCCTCATTTCTCTTAGTGCATGCTCATGCAGTTATTGTCACTAAATATTGCTTAATTATTTCCAACCGCATTTGAACCACACAGGAAATTTCAGGACGGGTGCCGTACAGTAGTTGTCCGTCCGGGAGAGAGAACGTACAGATGCGCTTTGATTGAAACCAAGGAACGGTCAATATGAAATGGTATGGCGAATACTTTTGCTTCACGATTGTATGATAGGCTTCGTTCCTCTCTGTGGGGAGACACACTTTACTTTTCCAGTGTCATTTCTTCAAATGGTTCAGCACTTCATATCGTTCTCTTAGAGTAAATGAATATGAATTTTTTTTGTAGCCTGTAGGCGATATGCAGTGCATTACAGTGTGACGCTAAATGACCATTTCCTTGTTACAGTGGTATGTGTTATATTGAGGTTCTTCCACATTACAGTTGAGAACCCTCTTTGCGTACTGCATGCGAACACTGGACAGTGTCAGAGGTGCTGGGGACCATTGCCTGTGCGTTTGGAGGCTTTATATTTGTGCTTGTTAACTTCATAAAAGAAACATGTCAGTTTTCGTACTGTCACAAGACGGCATTCTGAGAGCACAACATTCGAGCGAAATTGTCGGTTGACCCACAATTCTGATTCACAGCAGGCAAACACGATAATAGAGGGCGGCGCCTTTTTTCCACTATCCACGCGTTCTTGTTGACAGCTTTTTCTTCAGTTCGATAAAGCATTTTCTTTCAAATCTTTTTTTGGCTACAATTTGTCGGCCGCAATGTTTGGCTACTCTTGGGATTGCGCTAGCGATGGCAACGGCGGGATCGATCGAGATGTTACCAGACTGACATGACCGATATCCTAGAGATCGAGGCTACGCGGCCAGGCGAAAGCTGGGATGACACGTGATCGATGAGTGCGGGCCAACGGAAAGGTCGATAACCATCGACCGAATGGGCGCCTTCTTGTTGGCTTATTGCTTCGATGTTTTGCAGAGATACTGTTATAAAGAACATACTAGCACAGCGACACCACTTACGTGGGCAGCGTTGGATGTCGTAAATGAAAATCCCTGCGTTCACCTTCTGTCGAGTGACATATTTTCGGAGCTCTTTACACGCTGTTTAGATATAAACTAGCGTGGAGGGCTAGGGGCTCTAATTCGTCTACATAAATGCATAAGTAATGGCAAATGATAACTAATTAACATTCCCATAGCAAATAATTCAGCAGGAAATTATCGTGAAAAGCTATATCCTTTGAGTTTGACGCCGTGGATTAAAAGAAAGAAAAGAAACAGAAAACTAAGTTAGTCATGCCAAAAAGGCCGAATGATAAATGAGTAATGCTATATTAGGATAGCACTGATGCACGGTAAAGAAAAAAAAAGCATTACTCGCACGCCGAGCTCACGAGGCGGTGGGAGCTTGCAGTGTCCCGATCTAGGGACGAGGACCAAGAAGATGGCATTCACCAACTGCGCCGGCTCATCCTCTCTTGTTAATTAATAAAGGTTTGCTATCACTCTCTATTAAGGTAGACTTGTACCAAATAAAGGCCATGTGGGGTGCAGAGGACGCGGTTTAAATGTTGTACTGTCTGTAGGAATGGCACTCAAATGATATGCTATTACGACGTTGCTCTTGCATATGCTTTGGTGTTTGTAGAAATGTTTGCCGTACAGGCCTAAGTACATTCCCTCATAAATGCAAGTCGAAGGAAGCATTTGAAACTACTAGAATTAGCTCTTGAAGCACAGAGTTAAAATATTTAGGGTTAAAGCACTTAGAAGCCTTGCGCACTTGTGAGGGCTCAGTGCATTTTCATCATACTCTCCAAGGCATTGCACAGAGGGCTCAAACGTGCCTAATACCTCACTATAGGACTAGGAGGCTTTCAAGCCATCTTTTTCATAATAAATTTGAACTATTCTCCTTTTCTACGAAATTGCTGCCTGCGAGTGCGATTCTAAACCGCTTTCACCCATCTATAACTATGGAAGTCCAATCCCCTAACTTCGTCGCCGTGTTTGCTTTGAAGTTTAAAAGTGGGCCTGCATGGTTTCACTAATGCACGCTTGCTCGATGGTTATTTGATCTGCCAATTGCGCACCTCCGCTGCTCCAACTGAATGTGTACACAAAACGATCCTTCCAACTCAGTTTCACCAAATATTACGGCACCTCGTCGTGCACGTTTCATCATACGTTTCGTTTGATAATCCTGCGCTTTCGCTGCACTTACGCTAGACAAACGCTCGGGGCCTTTCGTTCGACAAACTTTTCAGTATTCACTGTGATTGTTTTTCAACCGGATGCGTACGGTTTAAGCCAGAACACCGCGCAAGTCATAGCATGGCAGAAGAAGTGTATTTTCATGGAAAAGCCACCGCGGCGGCTCATTGATTATGGCGTTCGGCTGCTTATCCGAAAAACGCGTGTACGGGATCAAACCCGCGTCTTTCGGATAAGCAGTCGAGCGCCATAAGCACTGAGCCATCTCGGCGGCTCAAGTGGGAAGAGAATGGCGCTTCTGCTCTCTCTCAGCACGTAATGGCGTATAGGAGAAATAGCCACAGATAGTTCAGGGATTAGCCTGCGTAGACCACTCTACGTACTCCGTTCTCCGCATTCGTCTGAACAACGCTTCTGCGACTTCTAACTTGCAAGTGCTACATTTAAAGTGCACCACTGGCTCAGAGACACTTGGGTAGGAAGCCGTGGGATCTTCCCCTGTTACAAAAGCGCGCCATCAACAGTAATAAGAAACAGCAAGGATAAGTGGACGCCAAGTAAGCTTTCTGTTACATAGGTGCAGATTATGCTACCTTTTGTTGAAGATTGTAGTTATCATAAAGTATAAAACATGATTGTATGCAGGTCAAAAGTAAAGGGGAATCCCCCAACATGGAATAAATTTGTAATAAGGGGGTTAATTACTCATTGACATCCACCCGAGCGCTGCCATATGGCTACAAAGGAAAGCTACTCAACTTTCTCAGAAACTTCGCCGCACTTAAAAAACAAAAATTCATCCCCGGTAATGCGGTGGTGCCGGGTTCGAACCCGGGACCACCGCTACACCTGAGCAGTCACTCTACCAACTTAGCTAACCGGGACAGCAAGCTTATAATAGGGCGAGAGCTAATTGACCAGTAATTCGAAGTGGAAGCATTGTTGGTAAGATGTTTAGAAAAATTCCCTAAGGTGGAGTAAATTTGTAATAAGAGAGTAATTACTCATTGGCATCCACCCGAACGAAGACATACGGCGACAAAGGATAGCTTCTCTTTGTAGCCATATGGCTGCGTTTGGGTGCATGCCAATGGGTAATTACTCCCTTGTTATGATTGGATGAAACTGCGAAAACAAAAGACTAACGGCGTGCAACTGGCACGGTATGGTGCGTCACAAAAAGAATGAAACGTGGAATCTGAATGTTGAAGGAATTTTTTGTCATCACTGCTAAGCAAAAAGAACAAGGCAAAGGTCACAAAGATTACCAGAAAATATTGGTTATATAGCGTGTACGCATAAATAGCTCGCAACTTTTTACAGCGTGATGCATACTATGACGCATATAGCAATAATCTACCACAAAATTTTGACTCTTTAAAGCCAGGCTGATCAAATTTTGTTTTTAGCGAAAGTTCACACAGCGAAGGCATTATATTAGGGTTAAAAAGAAAAAATAACGACGTATAATTTTTCCTTGCTTGAATTTTATACTGACGACCAGAACTGGCACCATTCTATTTGTTCAGTTGGTCCAATAATTATAAGCGCCTATTCAAATCACAACAAACTGTAGTCTTTCCTGCTCTAATATGACCTTTATGCGTTGTACTGATCTTTATTCTATGACTAATGAAAGTGAAGCATCCATTTTTAAACTTGAATTTTGACCACTTGTGACGGCGCTAAACTGTCGTCAATTGCTCTCTGCTTTCCAGTTTCTTGTTGTGAGCGCCGAACCGCAACTATACTTACGAAGTCATTTCTCCGCAAGTTTTAATTGTGGTTTCTGATATCACTTTTGTAAACGCGACTTTACGCCTAGTTTGGAATTTTCTTTAAAATCATTCCGCCCACTTCCTGTCAAATATTTTGCCTCTTGTGTCTGTGTACTCGTTTCTTTCCTCGTAATATTTAACGCTAGTCGATTTCAGAAAAGAGAAATGGCCTCGGTTGTGGTCGTCCATCAAACTGGCAGTTTTCGGAGAAACGTGTTAAAGAAAGCGAAAGGCGGGTCAAAGTCCCTGTCGTATGACCAGCGTTGTACATTATTGCCGTACTGTTCTCGGGAAGCATGCCCATCAGCCATGTGGGTCACGTATGATTGAAGTTCCTTTACGCCACCAGTAATTTTCAACTCACCGCTGCCGCAAAGACATTTCTGTTCCCTTCACAGTCTCACTGGCAGTAGTTCTTTATCGGTTGCTTTATTTGCTCACTGGGTGTGAGTCGTATTCAGCTAGTTTGGAGCTTCCTTTACTGACGTCAACACGATGTGAATGCGCTTCAAAGAGCAATATTTTTCATTGGAGTGACATTCTTATTCCAATAACAATAAAAAAATAATCAGCGCAGTCCATGGGTGTAAGCGACAAATCACCTGACTCAGATGAAAGATTGCTGGTCGGAGAAAAAAAAATCTAACAAAAGATTGCGACGTTATATCCACTTTGTCATATCTCCTGCGTAGTAAGGTAAGAGAGGGAAAACAGATACTATGACGAAATATTACCAATCTTTATTAAGACTTCTACCTATCGGCTGTATCGTCTCTTGTCGAGGCCTGATCCTGTTACACATCTACATGCAATTTCTGCGCATGAGCGAACTGTTGCTCGCGAGTTGTGGTAGTGACTGCACGGCGATGAATTGATAAGGGCTATGATTTCGGAGGAGGCATTACTGGGGTGCGGTCACACTCGTGGGCGGTCAGGACAGGCCATCGCGATATACATGGACGAAGCGGCGGCAGCTTAAAAGGAGGAAGGCAAGACAGAAGCGGCATCCCCTAAAATTGCATCACTGTTTGTCGTGAGCGGCCGCTGCGCGAGAAGCTTGGTTTGTTTTATTGCTTCGAGCCCTTATCTGTGCCGCTTTGCACTATTCCCATCTCGGTTAGGTTCTGTTCAACCACGCTCAGGTGTCAGGTTTATTGGAGCCATTGCATTGCACTCAAGAGAGCCTTATCTGCATTCTATGCTTCGCTGCTGCATTCCATGTTGTGCCTCTTTCAGAGTGTTGGTTTCGTCCGGCATAAACTGATGTATTTTATTCTGACTTCGGATGTCCCACTCGTCCAGTGATACCATGGCTAGCAAACCTCGTTCGCTTAGAGCCCCGGCCGTCAGGCTAAAGTAGAACCGTTGGCCTTACGTGATTAAAGGCAGGTGACTTACTGCCAGCCAAGATCTAGCCTGTCCGGATAAAAAAAAAAACAGGCCTCTGTGCGCTGCATCAAAACGCGTTTACGTTCATAGCAGCCGAGATTTATCCGCAGTTTCGATGAAATACCTTCTGCCCACAATGCTCGGTTTTAAGCCGTCGAAAGCAGCCCTCATTTATTTATTTATTTATCCGTGCGTACTGCAGCCCTGTTGGGCTATTGCAAGGGTGGGTGTAAACAACACAATGTAGAGAAACAAGGAGCACAACAATGGCAAAAAGCAGAGACAATATGAGTAGAAAAAAATGCAAGAAAAGGCGAAACAATTCAATAGCCGCTAAAAACAGTTTTAAGGGACGAGAGCGAGTACAACCAGGTAAGCAATCCCAGCATTCGATTGAGGAAAAAAACTGTACGTAAAAGTGTCCGTGCGGGCAAAATAAGGAGTGATGTTTAGGCTGTGATGACTTCTAGTTTTAGATGGTATAGCTTGGATTAGATAATCATTTGCAGAGGTCCGGCAAGAAGAGTTAATAGTACAATGCAGAAATTTTAAAGACTCAGCCCTATGTCAAGCTGAGAGCAGTTGTAGGCCCTGTATTGAAATGCTGTGGAAGGCGAGAAATCCCTACCAAACCTGTGGTTCATGAAACGAATGGCTTTTTTCTGGACTGCCTCGATTTCGTTAATATCGAGTTGTTTACGCGGGTTCCAGACAGGAGAGGCGTATTCATGTAGCGGATGGATTAGCGACTTATACATTAGTTGTTTCGTATCTCAAGGAGCAACTTTTATTGTGCGACGCAAGTGTCCTAACTTCTTAAGTGCCTTTGAGGTTAATAACTCTAAATGTTTGGAACATGACATGTTGGGTGTAAAAAGAAGACCAACGTATTTGTACTGATTCACGCTTTGGATGGGGGTATTGTCAATTTTGTAAGTAAACACGGAAGGTGCCGTTCTGTTAGTGAGTCATAACCACGGTTTTGCGGATGTTAATCGTCATTTGCCATGTGTCGCACCAAGAGCTGAATTCTAAGAATGATTTCTGAAGGTGTAAGCAGTGGTTGTCAAGGCATTTTTTTTTATATAACACGCAGACTTCGGCATACAGACGTAGGTGAGAGGTGATGTCACAAGGTAAGTCATTTATAAAAATCAAGAAAAGCAAGTGACCCAATACAGAACCCTGTGGAACTCCTGAGGGCACGTCTGCGACTCTAGATTTAGTTTTGTTGAAAGACGCAAGTTGAGAACGATTAGAAAGAAAACTTGAAATCCAGTGGAGAAGGCGGGGTTGTTGAGGATGGTGTTAAGTTTACACATTATATTCGAGCGGATCACTGTATCAAACGCCTTCGAAATATCGATGAATATTGTGTCTATTTTATTTCTCGCATCTAAGTCATTGCAAATATTATGAGTGCATTTGTTAAGTTGTGTTCAAGTGCTGAAACCGCGTCTGAAGGCTTGCTGAGCACATACAAAAAATGATGTGATTCGAGGTATTCCATGATGTGTTTATCACTGAAACTACAATTTTTTTATATGGTAATGAGAACAACTAGCCTCACCTTAAATTCCTTACTCTTCATTTTGCGCTACGTAAATGCTGGCTCATGAGATGCAAAAGCAATGTAAATTACGTGGATCATTTTTAAGAATCGAGCACTAGCACGGTCCAGACAAAGTCTTCTGAACTTTTTGCTGTTAGATTTCTTATTCTCTAACTTCTGGATTTTATACTGCTTGTGGAAAACGCACAATTCCCAATAGATTGCTTTTTTTCTGGGGTTCCAACAGTAGTTGATGGAATTTGATGAGAGCAGCTAAACGTTGATGCGGGGAGGATGTTGTAAGTACCTTGGCACTTTTTGGAAAATAGTTACTTCGTTTTTCTTCGTTTCGCTCTTCTCATTAGTCGCGGAGCACGATGGCAACGACAGAGGCCGGAAATAATAAAAAAGAAAAGAAAAATTTACAAAAGGCCCGACAGATGAATACGCAAACCTTCAAAGCAGTTTGGATACCGCGGTCGCTGCAGCAGTTTCTCCCTTCGATAATCCTGACCCCGGTGGACGCCAGAAGCCATTGACACAGTTTCTGAAACCATTAATAAAGTTTCTACAACTGGTCGTTGCCTCAATTTTCTCGTTCCACATTTTCACCCCAATAGATGCGAAATGCCGTCGACGTACCTTATGGAGAGAATGAGCACAAAAATTCTCTAGCCCCTTTTGTTCGTAGAGCCAAAATGAATTATGCACCTGCTCTATGCGTGCATTGCCCCTCTTCCAGACAAAATTGATCGTTACTCTGATAACCCCACTGTGCACGTTTTGGAAGCGATGCTGAAAAAAAACTGTTAGTTAAAAAAGAAAATAAGGCACGGCAAATATCGCGAGGGATTAGGCCCAAGTCTCGAGAAAATTTCTTCGCCGTGCATTCACCTTGCCTTTTTCATCCCACTATACTAAGAAGAAGGGTACCCACCTCACTTTACGAGATAACCCTTAGTCAGTGCCTACGCGAATGCGAGCGGTTCTGCAAGCGTTTTAGTGCACACCTGATCTACGGAGTAAGTCTTGGAAATTCGTACGGAATCTCTTCTAGCGAATTAAGGTCAACGCACCGACTGCTCTCATTTCAAGCTTTCATATAAGCTTCCGTTTGGAAGCTTGCACTCGGGAGAAAACCACCGAGTGTATCGCCCCACCAAGACGTCTCCCTTCTTGCGGGCACTGCGCTCGTACCAGCAAAATATCCAGCCATACACGGCGGTTTGCGTAACCCGATGTGGTAAGACAGGAGTAAACAGAGAGAAACTTCCTCAGAGTTGTCCCAGTTTGCTTAGTACGAGTAAGCTAGCAAAGGTAAACAGCAAGAAGCTAACCAAGGTAACGAGAACACATGCGACCAAGGGAAGAAAGTCGGGTGCGGTTGATGTCCTGTGCTTCATTCCGAAGCTTGCTCGGCAGGAACAAAATATCAGGTGCAGCCAGCTCCACAACTCGTTCTCTTTCAATTCTTTCTCAAGACTGCGCTTCTCCACCGTATCGTCTTGCAACATTTGGCGTAATGACCACCGCTCAGTAACTTATTATTCTGACTTGGACGTCTTAGGAGTCAATGAATCTTGTTCTTAGCTTGCCACTCAGGTTTTGTTTACAGAAAGTTTCGCTGAATCGACCTTTATATAAATGTTTCGGGTTGTTTACCCAGCGAGGTTGTAAGCTCTTTTAGTGCTTACGGGGAATCTTGTCGTAGCATACTCTGCTTTGAGGGATTCTTGCAGCAGAAATTAATGATGATTGGTTTAAAATGGCACAAGTGGAGCTTATGAGACAAATTTCGCCATTTTGAGCCGGCATTTGTACGGTTCAAGGCGGGGTCACAGGCACTTTCTTGAAATATTTGGGCGAACATAATCAGAGCAACAGGCTATGGAAAAGCTTGTCCCCATTAAAAGCGGCGTGTAACCAGCGGATTTAGGAACGATATCACCACCTCACAGATATGAGCCAGATTCTCAAACCCCTCGACCTCTTGTGAGCTCTTGATGTCCCGGGCGAAATCGGTGTAGTCGGATTCATTCTTAACTCAAGCTAATCTCGAAGAAATAGGCTCATAGTTTCTCTGTGATCTTCCTTAAGGTCGCATTTTTCCGCAACTCTCGTAATCTGGCCTGAGCCTCGCCCTACGGACACATGGACACTAACGGAACGTTCTGTTGTTCTAGTGACACATCTCATGAATTTCCTCTAATCCCCGTGCATTGCATTGTGGGTGATGAACTGTAACATAAAATCAAGAGCTGTGATTGGCCTCTAGAGAAAATATAAGATCGCCCCATTCTGTTTCAGACGCGGGCAGGAAAGGCGGGTGCTAAACAGAAGTTTTCGCTTCCGATAGTTTAGTATTATTGCGTGCTTCAAATGAAGAACGTAAGAATGACGTCGTGATGAGCTATATTTCTTTAGACTTACTTTCGATGTTATCGGGGGCTTTCCCTCTGAGTGAAATCGGACGGTTTTTTCGTTGCCTAAATGTTCACGTTACATTCACTTTATCGCTGGCTCACTACTTGTCTTCATTTCGTTCTTGTTGACCTCATTTAATCAAAGTGAAAGTGGTATTTAAATTCCGCCCAGAAAATTATTAATACCCGTAGGACATTTTTTCTTAACGATAATTTTATGCTCTTGTGAAATGCTAGAGTTTTACTTCGCCTGCAGGTTCATTTCCAAAATTACGTATTATTTATTCAGCTTGTGCCTCCTTTTTCTAAGGCTTCACAATTGTTTAAAAAGATAGTATTGACATCATGAAACATGCGCTTGCATATTTATGCACAGAGAAATGAATAATCGTATTGTAGAAATCAGGAAAGATAGGCTGAAGATTCTAAACATGGCACATATGCGAAGCGCCTTATATATAGCTTCAAAAAACTTTGCTCTTTTCATGAAAGCCTAGTGCATTTTCCTCTCTCAGCCTCAAATTTTACGTCACCACTGTATCCCTTTTCATAATTATGACGTTCGTTGTATTTTTTTATGCAAATCCCTAACCACTAAGTTCGCATAACCTACACCTCATATGTTTGGGTTTTTCCCGCGCAAGAATTTTCAGTTTGGAAGCTTTGTTGCACATACAACGCGTTTCTACTGATGAGGTTTCAGACATTTGTTTGAAAATGTACTGCTTACGCTGCACTTAAGAAGAAAAACACGCGCTTAGTACACAAGCCACAAAAAGAAAACACTTGAAACTCAGATCCACAAAACTATTTTTCTTAGGCTGCGCATTTTACTATGTACGAATAAACTACTCAGAAAAGTAGCATGTTCCGGGATGTAATTTTTTTCTTGGAATTTTTAGGTAGCCTAAATGGTTCATGAAAACTATGCATATGGGTGTGCTAAACATGATACAACTAACTATACGCGGAATGTATACAACATTATGTAACGCACATGCAGGAATAGTTACGCGACAAGGCCATCAGACACAGTCGGGTTCGCTGTAGGATTGCCAGAAGATCAGCTTTATTACCGTCATTTTAAACCAGCTATTTCAATGACACAGAATCAAAAAGCGCCTTTTCGTAGAGGTTGCAGTCTCCTATGTTTTGCTGATTGCAGACCCGCCGCGGTGGCTCAGTGGTTAGGGCGCTCGACTACTCATCCGGAGTTCCCGGGTTCGAACCCGACCGCGGCAGCTGCGTGTGTATGGAGGAAAACGCTAAGGCGCCCGTGTGCTGTGCAATGTCAGTGCACGTTAAAGATCCCAAGGTGGTCTAAATTATTGCGGAGCCCTGCACTACGGCACCTATCTCTTCCTTTCTTCTCTCAATCCCTCCCTTATCCCTTCGCTTACGGCGCGGCTCAAGTGTCCAACGATATATGAGACAGATACTGCGCCACTTCCTTTCCCCAAAAACCAATTGTTATTATTATGCTGATTGCAGCCGATGAAAGAGCAGGTCGTAGCCGTCATTGCAAAAGCTGATTGAAGCTTCCGAACAATGGTTCATTTCTCGAATAAATTTGCCGTTTGGAGGCTGCATAGCAACGCCGCTCATGTGTGGACAAGCCTCTCGAGTCTCGGCGAAATAAATGCAGAACTTTCAGAATCGAATAATTTCCTGCCGCTGTCGCGTCCATAAAAGCACTTAATCCTCCAGTTCTCGCATCACTTTTCCTCTTGATGACCTCCGTGCAACATAATCGTGTGCCTCATTAAATAGTAATGAGGGCTAGTCTCCTCTCTAAGCCTCGTTTCGTTTTACGCAGAGCAGTGTCCAGAGCTTAAGCTTGGACTAAAGGCAGCTAATGCCTAACGTGTGTTTCTTGTTATGAGGGCTCTTTGGCGCCCAGACATGGTCGCTGCTATTGCACGAGAATGGGAATGAGGGCTCAGTTCGCGCGTTCTTTTCTTTGTTATTTTTCCAGTTCTGCTTTCACGCCTGTTCTGCGAGGCCTTCTGAAGCACAACCAATCACCGAAAAGCTTTCCGCGAGGCAGCGTAAGTTACTGCGGCAGTCTCTTTTGACATCTCTGAGAGTTCATTTGAGAAGAAGCTATCAAGAGATAGCTTCCCGGAATTTCAAAGAAGAATCTTGGGCAACAGCAGGAAAAAAAGCATTTGTGCTCTAGCTTTTATTACGACAAGTATTAATAGCGCACGGGCAGGGATTAAGCGCCGCCGTTTTACTAAAGCTAATGACATCCTGCAAGAAGTGCGATCAGATACGGATAGGCCGCCTCATTTGGGTTTTGCCGGCACTGCTACAGCTACGTTGCGGAGTTGCACTGCATCGTTCGATGCCTCGATCATCACGTGCGTAAGAAGTTCTGAAGGCTCGGGCCCCTATGCGTGGGTTGTACCCGTTCAGCACATAATTATGCTAGTCTTACTAGATGGTTTATAGAGATACTGCAACAACTGGTAGTAGGCAATTGGGATTCCCTTATGACACACAAATGACAGAATGCACAGCTTCTTCCTGCTACCATCCTTGCAGTCACGTAGGACTCGGAATGTTCAACAATTTTGTGTAGCGGATATTGTCTTCGATTTCCGCATTGCCTATTGCATAGCGCATACTGCCTATTGTCAAAACTTGCGGCCCCCAAGCAGCGATGATGCGGCGCCAGCGCTTAACGGCGCACCGTTGGTGGCCGCAGTACTCGCTGATACTGAGTACAATGGACCCTGAAGTGTTAGTTTTGTGAAGTTCATATTGATATAACTTCAAGTTCTACATATTCAAACCGAGTTTCATTATGTTTCTTGAACTTCATATTGATATAACTTCAAGTTCTACATATTCAAACCAAGTTTCATTATGTTTTTTGAACTTCATATTCGTATGCCATAGAATCTGCTACAGAAACCAATCCAAATAGTTTTCGGAATCCTTAAAACAAAAATATCCTCGGTCTTAGAAGACGCTGCGCATATCTAGCAACAGTACGCGCATTGCACTATTTTGTAGGCATCCTTTCTGACCAAGCGCTGGTTAGAAATAAATATATTACACCTGAGCCAAGTAAAACATTGAGGCCCCACTTCCTCTCGTGCGAACACAGTGCTATTTGAAGAGTGTTCTATCTCAGTACGCAAATGAGACCCTGCAGGAAGCACTCTGCGTAGAATTTCAATTTTTGCTCAAAGAGACAGTGGTTTCAGTTATTGCAAAATCTTTACAGGGAACAAAAATTATCGATGGTTCGTGGCTTTAGGTTCAAAGTAATTTAACCGTAATTGTCGTACAACGTGAGACCCTTGCGAATACTTTGTTCTGCGGCAACAGACGGGGGGTAGATGCTTTTTCCGCCACTTCCCCAAAGGAAGTCGTCTTGCAGATTTGGTGTTGTGACGGCCCTGAAAGGCAAACTGCCGCTCCGTTTCGTAATTTTCCTGGTTACATTACAATTCTGCACTCATGACGAGAATTGACGCTGCCAGCGTCATGAGCCTCCGGGACATGAATGTTTTCGTGCAGTGGGGCGACGCGGATGCCGAAGGACCTGCGTGTCCTAAACTCCCCTGTTTAAAATAGTTTTCACCAACGCTCGGCTTAATCTGGACTCTACAATAGAATTTCTTTGCCGCTGCGTATCAGCACATTTGCACTTGGGTAATTGCGCATTCGCATCGGTGGTTTCGTATGCTTCGTGCGATCTATACCTGTGGAAGACGATAAAACGGAATGCTGAAGCGCTTCCCTAGGCCGTTTGTATTCGTTCTCTCCTGACCATTGCTCTCCTGCTGGTACCTCGTATTGCTTGCTTTTCTACGTCTTAATAATTAAAATAACAGCAATTCTCACCTTCGAAGTGCGCGCACATCCAATTCGCTTCTATGTACGATTTGTGGGCATCTAGCATGCTGCTCCTGTCCGTCTTCACTTTGGAGAAGCCTTCGTGAATGCGTGCGCAGATCAACGGGGGAGGTCTGAGAGATTGCCGTTCTGTATGTTTCAATTAAGAGATCAAATCTGAAAGCGCGAAAAGCCTCTTTGTTAAATTTTTCTCTTCTCTGGCCCGCAATATTTGTTTCAAATTGACAGTCATTTCGGCAGCTCTCGTTGATGATGATAATGATGATGTCCTCAGTCTGAATTTCAGAATATGTATTTTTTGATTTCTTTTCTTAATAGTGATATCTTCATCGTTTTCTCAGGCTTTTTTCCTTCAGAATTCTCCAGCTCCCACGGTATCAGCCATAAATATGTTAGCTTCCTTGCGCCGCAACTGCAGGGAAAAGAAGAGTCAGCAGGATAAAGCGATGCAGGGTCCATGCAATCCAAAGAAAATGGAAGAACGCAGTCAGATTTCCTGAGCCGAATTAATGGCCGGGTACTGAGATAATACAGACGCTGTCGTGGAAGCCCGCGTCCAGTAAGCGGTATAAAACAAAGAAAGGCACCGAATGGCTACTGCCTGAAGCTGGGCGCAAAAAGAGGCTATAAGCAGGATTGCTGCATAATACTTACAATTTCCGGGAGGAGCCAATTACGTCACCACCAGCACGCCGTCTTATGTGTGGTCAAAAGTCTAAGAAAGAGAACAGTGAGTGAAGAAGGGCCGTGGAAGAGATATGCATTTTGGTGAGGTTATGGGGTATCGCAATTTTCAGTTTTTTTTTTTGCTCGCTCACTTCGCACTTTTTTGGTTGTGCACCCTAATACAGGGGAAGTTATCTTGCTTAGAAGAACAGTAGCAAATCTTTTTTTTTGATTTTTGGCTTTGTCGGGATACAGTACAGCACTGGACTGATCTCTTTATCTAGCTGATAAGCGTCAGGTTAGAGTTTCAGTTCCTATTGCGTCGCTATATAGATTTACGTTCAGATGAAACTTTGATGTGTGATAAAGCACTGCAAGTAGATGAAATTAAAAATCTAGCCTTAACTACCGGACGCCCCAAATAGCAATACACGGCTTGAGAACCTAAAGTCTCATCACATTCATCGCAATGGGAAAGTGTACGTAATTCACGTACTTGTATTTTCGTCAGTGTATGGATTTTTGAGGTCGGCGCCATCATCCGCTGCAGTGCAGTCGTCAGGGATGACATCAGGTCGGATTGGCTGCGCATCGACTATACGTTGCAAAAACTGTACATGACTTTGAAAATGTGGGTGTTCGACAGCGTCCTCCTTCGTTTCTAGGATCTTAACTATTGTCTTGCCGAAGCAATTCTTTATGCACTCCGCAGTAATATCTATCCAAGCAAACTTAATCCACTGCGGAGATTAGAGTTATCCAAACTGGGACTTCGACACCTGGTCAGTCAATTGCAATCCGTCTGTAGCGATAACGCAGCGTAAGTAGGACACCTCGTCCACGTCATTATCACTGTGTGAAGTGATGGTCTGGCTCGTCGCGTTCGGTCTCCGCAGTCGCCACAGTCAGAGAAGACAGCACGTGGTGCACCAAACGTTAATCAAAGTGCGAACAGGAAATTCCTATTTTTTTTAATACACCCCACGAACAAGCCGCCGATCATCCTGACACCCCCTCTAAGTTCATGCCTACTGGCCGACCAATCGAATGGCACGGATAACAAAAATGATCAATAGGGCTCCATCTTCCACACCAGCCATCCTCCCTTCCTCGACTTTAAATAAGGAAACAGATGCTCGTATAAGTCTTTTCTTTCATCAGACACGCACGGCTGGTCAGAAGTAAAGGCTCTGCGCTGTTTACGAGAACTGATTCAAGCTGTTTTCGAACAGAAGACGATGTTAAAATCTAAAAATTTTAAAAAGTGATTCGCTTCTGCAAAATTGCGCAGCATTCATGCATGAAACGGAAAACTGGCCATTTATAAAAGAGAATGACATCGGCTCATCGGCTTCCTAATCCATCAGCTGTCAAAAGCAATGGTGCTAGTAAATAGAACAGCCATCGCTAACCATAAGTCGCTTTAATGGGTCGTACAGAAATAGGCCTTCCGGAATAGCCTATACCAATGATATAGGAAAATTTTGAAAAAGTATTCCACAACAAGGCAGGAAGAAGTCGGAAGAACGTGAATCTTTTTTGTGATTCAAAATATTGCGTTGACCAACGTTCTGCCGGCCTTTCCTTGTGTCTGCATTTGAAGAAAAAAGTAAACATACTAAAACCTTAGCCACAGGAGAGGGTTAGTTTCCTTCTGGAGACACCCATACTCTGAACTCTGCATACTATGGCGTTGACTTCAAATTAGTCTGCAACCTTACTTGGCAGTCTGTGTCCACGAGTCTATTTCATGGTGCGCGTAAATGACGTATGCTGTAAACGTACCATAAGCGTCAAATAAAGCCCGATTAAATGAACTCAAGCACTGGCACAAAGAAACAAAAATATTCGCGGTTGGAGAGGAAAAAAGACGTGTAATATTAACACTTCCAAAGAGCGGACTTTCCGTCCTCGATGCGAATATCAGCCGCCCTTATATTCTGATTTACTTGTGCAACATCTTCGAGTTTTGCAGTTAGTGCTTAAATTGTCTTGTTCGCGTTCCATTTGACGCTGATAGTACATTGTCTAACAATAGGACAGAAAATTCAAGATCTACAAGAAGAATATCCAGAGGAAACATTACTACACACTTCTTGATTAACTGGCAGGAGCAAGAGGTCAAATTGATATTCTTTCATCTGGAAAAGCATGTTAGCGTTGCACAAGCCTAATAGCAGACACTCCATGCGGGCCGTGGTTGTTTGGTGTGTCGCGTTGGAGACAGTCTCGAAGTGCTACACGTCCAAGCAGGAAGCGTCTCGACATTGTTACCAAATTGTCTTGCACAGCCGAACGGTGTCGTCGATCCTTTTATTCTAGTCGTCGGTTTATATGACATTTTATGATGCAGCATGTGCGCAAACGTGCCTCTCTCTCGCTCTGATGTCATTGACAACTTTCCGCATTCCCCTCAAAGACAAGATCGCATATATAAGTTAAGTAATTAAAATTTCAGACAATCCAATTTGCTTCATTCTTCAGCTAATTTGGCGCTCAAATTCCGGAGCTGACTGATGAAGGCACGCAAAAATTACTTAAGAGGAAATTTCTCCTGAGTACTTGGATGAAAGGTAAATTTTTTACCATGTCTTATTGGCGATAAATAACAAGGCAAAATGAAATTTGAAAGAATCATTTGAAAGCCAATTGCATTCATGGTCGTCCTTGGAAGAAAGATGTAAAGAACACTTCTTTCTAAGGAGCCTAATGAAGTCACCTAGGGCAGCGCCATAAAGAATGGGTGAAGGGCATATAGTTTTTTATTAAGTTCACAACCGCAGTCAAAGTCAAGTCAAAGTCAAATTTATTTTTCTCCGAGGGGAAGAAAGGGGGCAACGGAAAAAAGCTGCACATGCGCAGCTTGACGAAGCCCGGCCCCCTTGGGTACAGTTGAGCAGCAATTCAAGAAAAATAAACAAAGGACGCCCAATGCGGCAACAAGCATTGGACAAGATATATACATATGGACGACAATGTCAGGGTTTTATACATGAGATGCAAAAAGTAAGTTGCTGACATAATACAATGCACGTGGTACAGGGCGTAGTTGCAGCAATATGTAAGCAAATATGTCGTTAGCTGCACGATATAAATAAAAAAGGAAGGGATATAAAATCAGACAGGTGGGCAATAGCGCCGCGGAGGATAAGAAATGAAGCCAGAGACAATGGTGAAGGTATTAACAGAAAGCGGATGCATTACGATCTAATTTTTTGAAAAGTGAGCGTGCAGATTCTGTTTTTGTATCAGCACCAACGCGACTGAGTGCGTTCAAGAGGACGGCGATGTGGTACGATAAAGATTGATTGCCATATGTTGTGCGGCAGAAACGTTGACCCATGAATTATTGTGTCTGGTGTTATGGCTATGACTGCGCGTGTCAAGGTTGAATAGCTGAAGAAAATAGTGATTATTAGTGCGAACAGCAGTCTTGTACTGGCAAAAAAGGCGGAACGAGTACATGGTTTCAATTCGAAGTATGCAATAGGATGCGAAGTATGCGGACGTATGATCACGGTATGAAATATTCGCAATGGCTCGAATTGCGCGTTTTTGACATATTTTTAGTTTATGAATGTTTTCTTTGGATGTGGTCACCCATACAAGATGACAATAATTATGTGCAGATAAAAATAAGGCGTTGTACACCATCCTTTTTACTTTTGTAGGTAATATATGCCGATTCCTGCTCAATATTCCTACGATTCTGTTTAATTGGTAGCAAACGTGTTAGCCTTTGTTACAGCAACTGTACGTGAAGCAAGGGGAAAAACATTCATTTTTGTCGTTCGCATTTCTAAAACCCTTAAATTATTACTTTACCTCGCGCTCATCATTGATGAAAATAAGCTAGGAATAGATTGGTACAATTTTGCCAAAACAACCAAGTGCAAAAATTTGCCACGAAGTAATTGTCTCATCCTAGAGCGGCAGAAAGATCACGATCCGGTAAGAGGAGGCGATAAGAACGTAAAACGTGTACCCCAGGATTCGTTTGCTATTCTCGCAATATAATTGAGTAGTTACGCATCTGCGCTTCTATCTATTTGAGATTACCATTGAGCGCCGAGGGTAAGCTAGACTTCGGTTGGGATATAGTATTGCAGTTTGCGAACGAAATTTAAACAGCGCAACGTGTAAATTTGAAAAAAGCGTGCATCTACAGTTGTGATATAAGGAAAACGTCGCAGGTTGCTCCCACAAAGTCTTACCAAACTTGCGTTACAATGGTGCGTCTACGAATTTTAACGTAAAAAAAAACACATTCAGCTTAATGACAAAAGCCTACAAGTTGACTCAAATACAGCCTAATTTGAAGGCTCGAGCAACATTAAAGCGACAGTTTTTTTTAGCAACACGCAGCCACCCACCGACATGCGATGCCGCTTCTGCATTGCCGCTAATGCAGCCAGCGTATACGTCCCTTCAGCTCCAGCTGCCGCCGGCGTCACCTTCGACCTCGCTGCCGTCTACCACTTAGTTCAGTGCATGCATAACACACATCCAGACGCCCTTTTCCAACCAGCTCAAGCTATGAGACCGCTTCGATCTCATCAATACCCTGCACCAACTCCACGATATCAGGCAATGTACGAGCCACCTGGCTTTCCTTGTGCACAGCTTCCTACTTCGTTTCTCTGTCTTCACATGCACATGCACTTAATGGAAATCCATGCCCGTTGCGAAGCAGCCTGGCTCGCCATCCTGTACTTGCGTTGGCTCTCCGACGGCCGTACACGGACTTACTAATATGATATTGGCCGGCATTTCATTTTTACTTTGTGCCTGTGCTCTATTGTGTCCTCTACTCTCATAACCACAGATCATCTCGCACCAACTCCTTGTTCGCGCTAGGCGGAGGGCGAAACGAGGTAACTGCGTGTCTACAGGAAAGCGTCAAGCGCCTGGCTACTGTCACGGTAGCCGCTCTTGCAAATGCCACACCGCCTATTGTGATGGTTGGGGTCACGAATGAATGAATGCGGCCGCCACGTTTCTCGCATCACTGTTCATCACAATACAATACCGCATCATAACATACCGCAGCACACCATACCGTACCATAATTTTGCATACGATGCTGTACCTACCATACCATACTATACCATTTCATTCCATACCACATCATACTATACCATTCCATACCATTCCATACCATGCCATACCATGTCATCCAATGCGCAATGCCATGCAATGCCACACCATACCATAACAAACCATGCCATACCAGACCACTCTATACCACACCATACTATACCATATCATATCATACCATACCATATCATATCCTATCATACCATATCATACCGTAACTAACCTTGCCATGTCATACGATACCATAACATATCGCGCTTCAGGCATCATCCAGTTAATACCACAAAACCACAATTGCACGGAAGGGAACGCAGAACGCAAAGCTGTATAAAATAGATCACCGCTGTTAGGAAGTTAGTCTCTCTTTCCTTCAGATGTCCCTCGCTAATGTAACCATTTCTGGGAGTCAACATTTTCTCCCCAATCAGGACTTGCTTGCCTTCTTGTCATAATTTTGTTACCTGAGTTTTCGTACTCACACGATACAACTTCTATGCTACCTTTCCATGAAATCTGCCAATTGGACGTACCGCTTCTAGCATTCATTATTTATTAACTTCGCCACTGAAATCGAAAGCGTTTAAGAGGAGGTGCTTCCATCCAATTTATTGTAGTACCGAAGCAATATTCAAAGTGTCGTCGTGCTGGTTGCTCTAGGCTAAATAAAATTAATGTGATTATATTCAGGCGTCTGGAACTCTTTTCAGCAAGGCGGTCTTGATCTTGTCGATTATTTGTGATTGTTGCGATAATAACATTACTAGTACAAAAAGGTAATATCACACACGCATTCCTGAATGATCCCCCGCGGAGAAAGGTTTTTAGCTTTTTCTTTTTCTGCATTTTTGATAAACCATCAAGCATTCGTGATTACCAAGAAGCGGTGCGCATTCGTTATCACAGATTAATAACCTTAATGAAACAGATCAATAGTAATTAACTAAAGCATCGTTTTTGTATAACGCATAATTTTAGCGTGCGAAGCTTAAAGCAAGTTCACTTCAGGGAGCTCTTCAAAGAATACAAAGCCCTTAGCTTGAAACAATGGTTTGGAAATAATGGCGTAAATAGAAATCGAACTGGTTGCCTGCTAAAAGCATCTTAAGCAGCTGTTCGGCAGCCTCTGCAGCACACCGGTTACTTTGTTCAGTGCCGATTCATACCTAAAGGATCCCATTTCCAGAATGCCAGTTATGATTCGCGCTGCCATGTACAAATATTCTTTCTCAACTTCTTTCTATACCTGGTACCGCTTCCTGTCATGTGTATTGTCTCCTCCACATTGCAAGTTAGTTTGTATGAACGAAGACGCACACCAGGTGTTTCAGTGCAGCGCCGCCCCTACTTTTTGAACATAGTTTTTTTCGATAAACAGTTTTTTTAACATAATTATAATTGTAGAAGTTTTGCCCGACGTATGATAACAGCCTTATCATGTTAAGTAGTTAAGTGTGTGACTAAATTCTAATATAGTTTGCAACTTTTAAATATAGGCACCAGATTTCAATCAGGCTTGTAGCCGGCCCTATTAATAGTGAGATCAGCTTTTATTACTTCGAAAACGGGACTACGCTCGCCGCTGTCCCTCGAGAAATTTGGGCCGTAGCGCTAGAAATTAGAGAAAGCAGAGCGCCTGAGGACAGTGTGAAGCGACGCCGATGAAAAGCGTCAATCCGTGACGCACGTGCAACGTCACCTTTCCTACTTGCCGGGGCAGCGATTATCTCCAGTCCTCGCCAACTCAGTGCTACAGCGCGGCCGGAGCAGAGAATATGACGTGACACCTGCGTCACGGAGCGACGCTTATTGATGAACGTCGTTCGTTGCTTTCAACAGGCGCGCGAGTTTCGAACTGCCCGATTAATGGCTAAAATTTCTTGAGCCACAACGGCAACTAAAATCGCATTTTCGAAATTGCAAAACCTAATAAAAAATTTCTAACGGGAGGCTTCAAGTCCCTAATTGCCATAAGGTGCATATCAGTAATAATTTGGGAGATAAATAATAGAATTTAGTTAATCACTTTGCTAGTTAAAAAGATACGGCTGTTCTTTGACGTGCGGCAACGCTGTTGTTATTGTGCCTCATAAAGCTGCCGTCAACGTGCAAAAGCTTATTTTTTAAAAATAGTGGCGGGCTTCCCTGAAACGCGCGATAAATGTGTTACAGAAACGAAAGATGGTACAAGAATTCTAAATATAGATAATGAAGGAAAGTGTCGGATTGCCGGCAAAAAAACCCGCCTTTCTGCGAAAGCAACATGTTTTCACTTTGTTTAGAAGCGACATGCCTCAACGTTTACTCAGGTAGTACCATATCTAGGCCTAGACACCGGGAGCATGTGAACCAAGATTGTATGTAGCAAAGTAAAATTGCCCAGATATTTTGAACGTAAGTTCGGTTGCAGTAACTCACCCTGCAGAGCCATGGCTTCTACGTTACGTATTATTCGAGAAGAAAAGAGGAATTTCGAGCTGCGCATTTAGCCTAGTGCCGCTTCCTTTCCGCCCCATATACTGACGCCATCACTTCTTTCTGCATAGTTCAAGTTTTTCATGGCACGAACATCTTGGAAGGCATGTCACTTGTGCTTTTTTCTAGTTTGCACATCTGCTTTATTCGGCGCAGCGCCATGTCCTGCAACATTTACTTATGCAACACTGTTTCCACAGCCTGTCGTAGCCAGCTTCTGCAGATCAGGGAGACGGAGTGTCTTTCTCAGGAGAGGCCTGCAAGCCACAATACACGCCCACATACAGAATGAAGGCTACCTTTAAGAAAAGTAGCCGTCTGTTTTTACGTGAACCCAGAAAAACAGCTGTGCCTGACATTGGAAACCCACTTTCCACTCTACCTCAGTTCCTCCCGTACCTTCTCTATTCCACAGACAAGGAAAATTCAATTCAGCCGCGTGTCACCGAACGCTCGTCTCTGCGGATCATTCAAAGGCGGCGGCCCCGTGAAGCTTAAATGGTACGCCGGCTGCCTGCATCGGCACTTCCTCAGCCGTGGCAGGGGGCTTATTAGCGCATCTGATTAGCGAGCAGGATTCAATTCTCTTTGACGAGAATTGAAGCCTGTTGGCTAATCAACTTATCTTTGGGGAGATGGTGTCGTCTTTTGAGTCAGGCGCGGCTCTTGATGCGGACAGGCGGCGTTCGACTGTTGAATAAACATGATCAGTTCTGACCAGCGCGGTAATTTGCGCTTTCGTAGTGATCAGCTTTTGCGGCAAAGGTTTTTCAAAGAAACAGTTGATGCGTTGGTCCAAACGCAGAAAAAAAAGAATAAAAATGAAAATCACCTGATTAAAAACGAAGTAGACATAACTTTTTCATCTGTAGGAATAGTTACACTCAAAAAGACGTGTGAAAAGGTCATCATTTTTGTCATGGTGCAAAAGTAAATATGCGGCTTTAAAGAAATTTTTTCAGTACGTGCTTTTCTAACTGTAGTTCATTAATGTGGGAAATCGAAGAGGCTGGAAGGCAATAAGAAATTAAGAGAAATAAGGACAGAAAAGGGAGGAAAGAAGCACGAATAACGGAACGGAGGAAAGGACGAAAGAAAGAAGGCGACCGTTAAGTTCGCTACTTATAATGATGGAGGACACGGAGTAAGGGCTTCAAGCTTGGCCAGTGGGCGATCTTGATGCCACGACAGGGACAGTCATGAACACGACCGGCGGAGATGACATGATAGTTCACGGGATGTGGCTTTTGAGGACTATTTACCGACGAGGCTGAGAATTTTTGTGACCACCCTGGTGTGCACAATGGTATCGAGAGTGAACATGATTGCCAGGACAACGGGAAACCGCACGGTGGTTCGAGCAAACTTTTCTAGGAGTCCTGGCTAGCTTCTCTGTTCAGCTGTGGAAGCCCTCTGGAGTCTGCGGCGTGGGAAGCTTATTATTCGTGGCAGGGTGCTACAGGGCATACGACGCCATAAATGAAAGATGCTTATAATATTAGGGTGGCGGCCACGCACAAAGAAAGAGGGATAGCTGATTTCTCATTGCTGGGCTGCGCAAGTGCACAGACCTTTGGGCGAGTTGGTGCATTGCAATCATGTACAAGGGCAAAAAACAGGTACTAAGAAGGACTGGACAACACGAGCGCTTACTTCCAAATAAAGATTTATTGACAAACAAGCACATTCTTCAGCGCATGCAGGGTAGGGGCCAAGCATAGATGTCAGAATGTTAGAGAGATAATAGAGACAGATTTGATTATAAAGGGGGGTCCATCCTGCGTCAGCGTACCATCTGTCTCACTGACTAAAAACGAAATAATGTTTTCGTGTGCGGTCACTTGATGTCAGCAGTGCTGTAAGTTTGAAGCCCGGCAGCAGGGTGTATTTAATGTGCTTGTTTGTCAATAAATCTTTAGTTGGAAGTAAGCGCTCGTGTTGTGCAGTCCTTCTTCGTCCCTGTTGACTTGTACATGACTGCGCAAGTGCAGCGTTGTCTAGCAAGTAGAGCAGGGAAAAGAAGAAAGCGGATGCATTGCAGTTACTGTTGCTGCAGTCTTGCCGAATGCAGGGGGTGAAAACCATTTCCGAAACCTCCACACGTAAGCTTTCACTGAGTCCACTGGCTTGGGAGCACTAAGCGGATGTTGTTTTGTGGGCTGCATTAGAGGCATGGTGAACTTTGTTCTCTACAGAGGAGAGAGAGGATTTGCCACGGTTGTCAAGAGGACACGAGGATCTCTACCGTGCAGAAGAGTAGAGTTTGTGGGAAAAAAGGCCTGTATTTGCAGCGGCGCCGGCAACAAGAGCAGTGCGTTCAACTTATCTGCTGAGGTGGTCCACGGCGGATACTTTTCAGGGATTGACCGCCGTTGTGAATGACAGAAGTCCGTACGGTCGATGCGATGACTTCGAAAAGGTGAATTGGCAACGAATACTAATCATTGTTTTCTGCGTTTAGATGAAACACATGAGGCGACGTATTTCGCAGTGCTGGCCGAAAGGCACCGCCAGAAGGCGATTTTAAGGGGACCACAGGTCTGGAATCATCGTGGCGGGATCATCGTGGTGAGATCATTGTGGTGTGATCATAGTGGAATACCTACAACAGCTGACAGCGGAGAGAGCGGGGAGCAACAGTATAAGAACGTGTACTAAGTGCGATAAAAAAATTTTACCAGATTAAAAATGAAACGTTTGCTTACACAGTATTTATAACAAAAAAAAAGCGTTTTGAGAAGAAACGCAGAAATAAAGATTCGTATTATCTACAGATTCGGTAAAGTTATACAGAGGAGGGTTCAAATTCACCATAATTTATCTCAGCTCCTGTTTAAGCTAGTTCTTTTCTTGCTTTTGCTCAGTAGCTGCTAATGTTTTTCTTTTCTTTCTTTGGGTACTTTGCACCATGAGTACAGTGACGGGAAGATATCCAGATTCACAGTTGGTCACCTGTTTGCTGAGCTTTCAATGTGTCCAGAAAAAATGTTATCCTGTTGCGTGTTAGGATGTGTAACATCGATTTTATATGACACGTGGCGTTATGCAAAACGAACTGCAGTGCTGATAAAGCAGAAAAAAATAGCCACGAAAGCAGCAGATTAGAAAGCCGTCGCCGTAGCTCAGTTGGTAAGAGCACCGGACGTGATATTCGGAGGTCGTGGGTTCGGATCCCACCGGCGGCATGGTTGTTTTTTCTGCTGGTTTATAAGTAATTTTCTTTAAAAACCAACTGATTAGCATTAGAAATTAATAAAAAAATCATTCCCCTATGCACCTTAGTTTCGGTGACTGTTGGCTTCCTTAATATTGGCTTCCTTCCTTATTTCATTTGCCTTGTCTGCTAATATATATATATATATATATATATATATATATATATATATATATATATATATATATATATATATATATATATATATATATATATTGCCACGCTGCTGACTTTCTGCCGGCGCCACCTGGAGGTCGAACTGTGTTCCCGAGCGCGTGGCCGAACGTCTTCTTTGTCCAGAACGAGCGCGGCGGTGTTGGCAAACCTCGCCCGAGTGAACAGCTTTGTTCTCTGTATTTTCGCCGGTGACATTTTTGGTGGAGCCGTGCTGGGTATCATCCCATGTACGCTGACCGGGACGATAGCCCTGACGCTTCTCCCCGACGAGCAGACGCCACACCTGTCCACAAAGCGAGCCGTCGCCTGCGAGGCCTGCAACCCGAATTTGAGCCACTCACGATTCCTGCTCGGGCCATGACTTCCGCCACTGGCAGCCAGACAGGTCAGTCCTTCGGCAGTGCCCCGCCGTTCGTCTTTCTTGCACCTCGGTCGCCACCATCCTTCCACGGCGGCCGGTTCGAGGATGTAGAAGATTGGTTGGCCGGTTTTGACCGTGTGGCCGCGTTCAACCAATGGGACGACGAGCGAAAGCTGCTGAACGTGTACTTCGCACTGCAAGACTCGGCGAAAACGTGGTTCGAGAACCACGAGGCGTCCTTCTCTAACTGGGCAGCTTTTCGCCGCGAGGTGCTCGCCACGTTCAGTTCGAGCGAGCGAAAGGAGAATGCCGAACTTGCCCTTCGCTCCAGGTCACAGCAGTCCAACGAGAGCGTGGCCATGTTTATTGAGGACATGACCCGCCTCTTCAATCGGGCCGACCCAGCCATACCCGAAGCTACAAAGGTGAGGCACCTTATGCGTGGGGTAAAGGAGCAGCTGTTCGCTGGCCTCATGCGCGACCCTCCGAGAACTGTCGCTGCCTTTGCCAAGGAAGCGACGACCATAGAACGTCCCTTGCAGGAACGGAGTGCCCAATACGGCCGTCAGGCAAATGTAGCGGCCGCTCAGTACTGCACGTCCTTGCCAGGCCCCGGGGATGAGGCGCTGCGAGCGCTTGTGCGGAGCATTGTCCGCGAAGAACTGCGACACCTCCACTTGAGTGCTCCGTCAGAAAGCGTACCTTCGACAGGCGATGTTCTCCGTGACGAAATCCGGCGAGTGGTGCAGCCACCCCCAGCACCCCTTTCGGAGCCGCACGTAATGTCCTACAGCGATGCCCTGCGCCGACCTGCCTCGGCGCCGCAAGCGTTTCGCCCCGTTGCCGAACAACCACCACCCCATCGTTACGTGCGTCCCATCGAGCAGCAGCAGGACCCGTGCCCTCCATTCCGCAAAGCGTACGTGTGGCGAACGTTCAACGATCGTTCGCTCTGCTACCACTGCGGGGAGCCCGGCCATGTTCTGCGGAATTGCCCGTACCGGCGGATGGGTCTGAGAGGATTCCCACCGGACGCGCCTCGACCGCGCTATGGTGAAAGACCGCGGGACATAGAGGAGTACCTGAACTCTCAAGTGCCGCCCCCGACCTCACAGCGGCGACAGTCGCGATCGCCATCCCCAAGGCGCTTTGCTACGCCCAGTCGGCCCTCAACCTCCGGTCAGTTCGGAGGCACGTCCCCTCGGCGGGAAAACTGAAGACGGCGTCCTCCGGGGGTAGGGCCGCCGCCGCTGCACGAAGTCAACAGCCTCCACCCGACGATTGGACGCGACGGCCCGAGCGTCAAGGACCCGATCCGACGACCTCACCGACGTGCTGCGAACGATTAGTTTCCGCTGAAATTGTAGTAACCGTCGACAGTTATGAACTGACCGCACTCGTCGATACCGGCGCTTATTTTTCTGTGATGAGCAGGGAGCTAGCCATGACACTCCGTAAGGTTCTGACGCCTTGGTGTGGACCCGTGATCCGCACTGCCGGTGGCCATGTCGTGACACCAATCGGCGTCTGCACTTGCCGCATCCAAATCCGTGGTCTTCCTTTCACCGGCTCCTTTGCCGTGTTAGCTGACTGTTCAAAGGACCTCATACTGGGCATGGATTTCCTTCACGAGTATGGTGCGATCATAAACCTTCAGGAACTCATGGTATCTTTTTCCGCCCAGCGAGCCGTTAACACAACCACCGAGCCCTGTAATGTTGCGCATATGTGACGACCACATAACAATCCCTCCGCGAGCCAGCAAGTTCGTCACAGTCGAGTGTACTGACAGCACCGGCGCTCTTGGCATTGCTGAAGCGAACATGTCCCTGCTACTCGCTCGGCAAGTTTGTGTCGCCCGAGGCCTAGTAGACCTTGCCAATGGTCGTACCGAAATCTTAGTCACGAACTTTACTCGTGAACCGCAACATTTGACGAAGTCAGAAGTCGTCGCTTATTTTGACGAGCTTGGAGAGTGTACGAGGCAGTGCTCTTTATCCACCACGTCAGACCTCGCCGACGCGACGGCTACAGCCATTCCGACTGACGTGAACCCGCACCTCTCGGCCAGTCAGAAAAACTGCGTGCAAAGCCTAATCTATTCCTTCCGCGACTGTTTTGCGGAAACTTCCAAGGTCCGACAGACGCCGCTTACCAAGCATCGCATTGTCGTTGCTGACGACCAAAGACCAATTTGCCAGCGCCCTTATCGCGTGTCTTCCAAAGAACGCGATGCCATCCGCCGCCAAGTTACACAGATGCTCCAGGACGACGTCATCCAACCTTCCACGAGCCCCTGGGCATCGCCTGTTGTTCTCGTCACGAAGAAAGATGGCACCCTCAGGTTCTGCGTCGATTACAGGCGCCTGAATACCGTCACGAAAAAAGATGTGTACCCTCTGCCCCGCATTGATGATTCCCTAGACCGCCTGCGCCATGCCACCTTCTTTTCATCCCTTGACCTCCGCAGTGGGTATTGGCAAATAGAGGTCGACGAACGCGACCGAAAGAAGACCGCCTTTATTACGTCTGACGGTTTATACGAGTTTAAAGTACTCCCTTTTGGCTTGTGCTCGGCCCCTGCCACGTTCCAACGAATGATGGACACCGTGCTGTCCGGTCTGAAGTGGTAGACATGCCTCGTATATCTTGACGATGTCGTGATCTTCTCTGACACGTTTGATGAGCACCTGAAACGCTTGCGTGCTGTTTTCGAGGCCATACGTTCCGCTGGTCTCTCTCTCAAGCCAGAGAAATGTCACTTTGCATTTCAAGAGCTGAAGTTTCTTGGTCACATTGTCAGCGCACGAGGTGTTAGTCCAGATCCCGAAAAGACGGCCGCCGTAGCTGCCTTCCCTAAGCCAACAGACAAACGGAGCCTGCGTCGTTTCTTGGGCCTCTGCGCGTACTATCGCCGGTTTGTTCCCAATTTCTCCCGGCTAGCAGAGCCTTTGACCCGCCTGACGAAGGATTCTGAACCCTTCATCTAGGGCCAAGACCAGGACAGCGCCTTCACAGAACTCAAGTCCCGTCTGCAGTGTACGCCTGTGCTTGGCCACTTCGACGAAGAGGCCGACACTGAACTGAACACTGATGCTAGTAACGTTGGCTTCGGCGCGGTCCTTGTTCAGCGGCAGGATGGTCTAGAACGCGTGATTGCTTACGCCAGTCGCACTTTGTCCCGTTCAGAAGTCAATTATTCCACAACGGAAAAGAAATGTCTAGCTGTGCTGTGGGCCGTTACCAAATTTCGTCCGTACTTGTATGGCCGCCCGTTTCGGGTCGTGAGCGACCACCATTCACTCTGTTGGTTGGCGAACCTGAAGGATCCCTCGGGGCGGCTTGCTCGATGGAGTCTTCGGTTACAAGAATTTGATGTCACCATCGTGCACAAGTCTGGCCAGAAACACAGCGATGCTGACTGTCTATCCCGCGCCCCAATCCTGTGCCCCACTGACGAGTCCGACGACGATTCCGCTTTTCTTGGTGCTCTCACCACGTCCACCCTTGCCCAACAACAAAGGGCCGATTCTGACCTGCTGCCCCTCATAGAATACCTTGAAGGAATCGCCCCATCTCCACCTCGGCTCTTCAAGCGCGGACTGTCATCGTTTTGCTTGCGCGATGGGGTACTCTACAAAAAGAACTACGGCCCAACGGACACTGTCTATCTGCTTGCAGTGCCAGCTGCGCTTCGTGACGAAGTTCTGCGCGCGTGCCACGACGACCTTTCTTCGGGCCATATCGGGTTTTCCCGCACGTTGGCGCGCATACGCACCAAGTACTACTGGCCCAAGCTTGCTGCGGTTGTCCGCCGTTACGTCCGAACCTGCCGAGAATGTCAGCGCCGGAAGACGCCACCGACTAAACCAGCCGGGCTACTGCAGCCTATCGATCCCCCGCGCCTCCCATTTCAACAGGTCGGCATGGACTTACTCGGTCCGTTTCCGGCGTCTTCCATGGGTAACCGGTACATTGCTGTTGCCACTGACTATCTCAGCCGCTACTGTGAGACCAAGGCTCTTCCCCGTGGTACCGCCGCCGAAGTCGCAAGTTTTTTTATTCATAACATTGTGCTTCGTCACGGAGCTCCAACGGTCGTATTAACTGACAGGGGAACCCCGTTTACGTCGGCACTTACGAACGAGGTACTTCGACTCAGTGGCACCAGCCATCGAAAGACAACAGCTTACCATCCGCAAACCAACGGACTGACTGAGCGGCTTAACAAGACAATTAATAATAATAATAATTGGTTTTTTGGGGAAAGGAAATGGCGCAGTATCTGTCTCATATATCGTTGGACACCTGAACCGCGCCGTAAGGGGAGGGATAAGAGAGGGAGTGAAAGAAGAAAGGATTGCCGATATGCTTTCTATGTATGTCGACGATGACCACGCGAACTGGGACCGGATACTTCCTTACATAACGTTCGCGTACAACACTGCGCTTCACGAAACGACGCGCTTCACTCCTTTCCATTTGGTGCACGGTCGCGAAGCCTTGACCATGCTGGACGCCATGCTTCTTCCGGATCCTACTCCCTCTTCTGTCGTGGATGCCGACCAATTTGTCCGTGACGCCGAAGTTGCTCGCCAAGTTGCTCGACAGCGAATCCGGTGCCAACAACAACGCGACGCCAAGGGTTACAACCTCCGCCGCAGAGAGGTGATTTACACACCCGGTGACCAAGTCTGGGTGTGGAGCCCAATCCGTTTGCGAGGGCGCTCCGAGAAGCTTCTTCGCCGTTACTTTGGTCCGTACCAGGTCTTACGCCGCCTCAGCGCGGTGACCTACGAGGTGCTCCCTCAAGGAACTGTCCGGTCCTCTCGACACCCGACGTCCGAGGTCGTCCACGTGGCGCGAATGAAGCCGTTTTATTTCCGTTAGCCCCGGACCCACCCCGCCATTTCCTTTCGCCTTATTTTTTTTTCTTCCCCTCGCGTGCGGCATCGAGTCGATGCCTCTTAGATGGGAGGGGCAATGCCACGCTGCTGACTTTCTGCCGGCGCCACCTGGAGGTCGAACTGTGTTCCCGAGTGTGTGGCCGAACGTCTTCTTTGTCCAGAACGAGCGCGGCGGTGTTGGCAAACCTCGCCCGAGTGAACAGCTTTGTTCTCTGTATTTTCGCCGGTGACAATATATATATATATATATATATATATATATATATATATATATATATATATATATATATATATATATATATATATATATATATATATATATATATATATATATATATATATATGTAGATCACGTACCACTGCCGCCGTGTCCAAAATTAGTGCGAAAGATATGCGGCTTGAATTTTTTAACGACACTTTACTCATGAGGAGCTTCGACAGAGAAAATTCGAGCTAGTTCAAACTTTTTTAACGATATAAACTCTAAATCCAGCAGATGTATCATTATAGATTTTTAAAGTACCTCCATGGTTCCCGGTTAAGCCTTTTGTCTTGGGAAAAATTTACGGTAATGTCACTTCAGGCTTCTTTTCGAGTGAATAAGTTTCTGCCCTTTTAATGCTGCACGAAAAACGAAGCAATTTCGTTTTCTCCAAAACATGCAATGAGGCAGGCAAAAGAAAAGTACGATGCATAATCAAAAAATACCTCACAAGGGATTAAGATCGAGAAAACATACCTACTTTTTTTGTCTTTCGAGGGCGTGTAAGCAAAGCATTTACAGCTGCACCCTTGCTCCCACCCGTCATAACTACGCTCGGTTCATCACA
Source organism: Amblyomma americanum (assembly GCF_052857255.1). Classification (NCBI taxonomy): domain Eukaryota; kingdom Metazoa; phylum Arthropoda; class Arachnida; order Ixodida; family Ixodidae; genus Amblyomma; species Amblyomma americanum. Next base: position 40,061,228 of record NC_135507.1, read on the forward strand.
ATGATTCGTATGCATGACCGGATGCAAAACGGTTTCGATTGGTGCCTAAGGTGTTTAACCCACATTTTGATCTGACGCGGGACTATTTAAGAATTAAATGGGTCACGAATGCGAAATCAAATGAACAGCGTTAGCTAAGTTGTTTGAGGCCAAACTCGTAGTTTGCAAACAACGAAACGACGATTCGATTGGTACCATCCGCATCCCTCTGCGACCACTGCTTCGCCAGCCACAGCCCCCTGAAGGTCGCCTTCTGTTGCAGTTTCGAACACCAAAGGTCGTCGGTACGAATCCCTCACGCGCACCAGGCTTTAAGTAGACTAATAACGTTTGTGCGCAAGATCGTGCTAATTTGTTTGCCACCACTCCGAATCCTCTGCGCCAAATGGGAAGGCCACAATTTTGTCACCAATGGCGACCTCAAGTGGCGCCAGTGTGGCGCTCCCTCAGATGGTACGTATATAGCGGAACGCCAGCATAAGGGAGGTCCGGACCCCGTAGAGTATCTGTTACGGACCAAATTGGACTTATTTTTGGAAATGTGGCGGAGAGTTTCAAGGATGCTTCACTCCCGCCACCGGTTGGCCCGGTATTGCACTACCTCCGGGATCGGCTTTGTCTTTAGCGCGTCTTTACTATCCTGTCTTTCTATTCCATCTTTCAATTCTCCTACTATCTGCAAGTGGTAGCGATTGTGGCTCGGCTTGAGCCAGTGAGTAGGCCTGTGCACTTTCAGTTTCTTTCTTCCTAGCAGCAACGGACAGACAAGCATAAGAGGTGGATGTGGTGGTTGGTTGGTTGTGCACTAGATAGCATAACCAACCAACCACCACAATTCATTGTCTCTTCGTGCAATGCTCGAAGGTAGACAGTGTCTTGCTTCCTGCGGCAGGTGGTCTGATCATTCAGGTTTTTGCAAGTGCGGTTTTCTCTAGAGAATTTAGCGAGTGTAACGCCGAAGCGACTATGCAAGGATCTTGTTGAGCAGTTGTTTCCAGCTCCACTGTACAGAACTTTATACGGGGAAGGCCCTGGAAAAGATGTTCTCAGGAGAGTTAAGAAGATGACTGTTGCGCCTGGTGTTAAAACATTCTTTTTCAAATTGCATACAGGAACCCTACCAGTAAAAACATCGCTAGAGGAATGGGGCCGTTTTGTTCTTTGGAGCTCAAACTGTCTCTTGTGTAGAAAGCCAGAGACGGTAGAACATGTGTTCCTGGATTGTTAGGATGCGGTGTTCTACTGGGATGTTTTGCAAAGCACCGTAAAAAAAAGACTTGCCATTGACACCGCGTGGAATTCGGTACCTGACCACTGAAAAATATGTTGCACAGTATGACCAGATTATGTTATTGGGCCTTCAGAGCATTTGGAGGAGTAGAATGGCTTTTAGACATTGTGACTTCGATGCACGATTGGTATGTGATTATTTTGTCGAACATATGTATAAATTAAGAGAAGTCCTGAAGCAGCAGTACTATGTGGATGATGTATTGAGTCTGACGGACCAACGTGTTTTAATGAAGGTCCATTATAGACGGTTGTCTGCCAAGGGGCATGGCAACTATGATATTTTATTGTATATTCATGCAATAAAGAAAAAAAGTGGCGGTTGGTTGGTTTGTTCTGACTTAATATTTGCTACGGGTCCCATCTGAACCCAATATATTATATTCGAAAAATATTGCGGAGTGCTAAAAACCACTGGCACGGGTCGGCCCGGTATTGCACTGCCTCTGGGATCGGTCCAGGATATAGCGCGCGCGCGTCTTTCCTTATGCTTCGTCTCTATCATTCGACTCTCCTACTTTCAGCACGTGGCAGCGGTTGTGGCTCAGCTTGAGCCAGCGGGCAGACTCGTGTACTTTCAGCGGTTATAGCTCAGCTTGAGCCAGTGGGCAGACCCGTGTACTTTCAGCGGTTTTGCCTCAGCTTGAGCCAGTGGGCAGGCCCGTGCACTTTTCTTTTCATTTTTACTGAAGCAATAACAGCAGTAGCAGCAGCCAGCGTAAGAAGTAAACCGGCGTGCCGTGCTGATCCGACGACTGCATGTGCGCGGTCACGTGATGGGAGTCACATTTTGCAAGATTTTACATCAATTTGACATATATGACCGGTCGCCATCTTGAAAGGAATCCCGGAAGGGAAAGAACTAGTATGAGCTAAGGGAGATAAGTTTTGGGCTGTATATCAGGCGGCAAAGCTGCAACGTAAGCAGCGTTTGCTTGGGGCGAGGACAGCCTTATACGCTTACTAGTAAGAAAAATGTCCCTGTACATGAAATTGAGCAAGGATAATATAACTGCCTTCATCTGTGAGTAGAGATGCAAGTTCACAGCATTCCTTTATTGACACGAAGCCCACTCAAGCAAGGTCAGGCACGTGCTGGCCCAGAAGTGGTAGCGCAAGATTGAATCTTGAGCGTTACGGGGGCTTAAGTTCTTGACCCTTCTGAACGTTCTCTTGGGAAATGAACGTCGTGATGGGGGCGTGCATATTTACTCATCGCTTTATTAGAGGGCTCTAGGAAGATCTTCGCCTTATCTATGGTCTGAGCCATTGACCGGGATGAGAAATGCGGGGGAAGTATTTGTGTGCACGAGCAGGAAGTTCTAGGCTGGACGCGATAAGTGTGGCGAGACGGAGTCACGAAGGTTCGTCTCGATCCTGTTTATCCAGGTCGAATAAGTAACGGCAGCGCGGATCTGTGATCATCAGACGCAGGCGAGGATGCGGGAAATTGCTGGACGCATCTCTGTTTGCTAGCTGTTTGGTTGGGCGGGATATGTAGGTCAAGGCGCCACTTCAGTAACGTGCCGCCAGGGGGACTGGGACACTATGGCAAGATAGGTGGGTTTTTCTTACCTACTCAGTATCAGTTAAAAAGTTAATATTTTCTGAACAAAGTGCAAACAAATTTTACTTAATTAACAGGACTTTAATGAGCTAAAATTAACTCCTAGTCAATGTAATCTCCCTTCTACAGAGCTAATTCTTTATGTACACTCGTTCTGCCTAACAGGTTTAGATAAAGGGAGTCTATACTGCAGTGGTGTTGAGAAAAAACTGCTCTTTGATATTTCTAACGCGTTTTCAACGCGACTCAAGGAATCGTTAACGCGTCTTGGTGGGAAAAATATTAATTGCGCAAAGCTGCCTCAATGTACTAGTTACTTGGAGCCGTGCTCATACGCATACCGAACACACTTCATAATATTTTTTTTTCTTAAGCTACTTTGCCAGCCATGCCTCGCAGACGAAATCATTCGGCGCAGCTTCGAAATTCCGAATTCGAGGAACGTTTTTTTTCGTAGTCTTAATCGAACATGACGCCGCCAAAAAAGCTGACCGACGAATGTCACGGACGAGGTTTAATGAAGGTGGCCAAAATTCTAAGCAAAAGCAGGCTAAACAAAAAAAATACACAGGAAGGGGAATGCAATTGAGTTCGTAGGCAGCTTAGCGCAATATACACAGTCGAAAAGCTGCCGGCCTGAGCGGGATGTGTGTTCGCCAACATCCGTGCATTTTTGTCGTGCCAAAGGAGGCGTTAGTAGTGTTCTGATCGGAATATGTGATGTTTTATGTATGAGAAAAAATGCTGTCTCCAGATGTTTTCTAAACTCACGACTTGCAGGTATTTATCGCTGTCTTTTGTTTACTTTCTACGAGAGCAACCTGTCTAAGAGTGTATTTCCTCTTTGACGCGACTTGAACGGGAACCAAGTATGTGCCTTTAGAATAAATTAGTTTCTATTCTGAAATATAGTCATGAATACGCTCGCCGACATTTGCAGCGCAAGAGCTGTTCGGGAATCTGCTTGTCAAGTCCTTCTTTATATCTGGCATCTTAATTTGCATATGTAATGCACACAAGCATCAGTCGCTTGTTCAAAGTTGTCTGAGGGGGTAATGCGCCGCGGAAGTTCTTTTGGTGCCTTGGCTATAAATAAACTTGAACGAAGATGGCTAGCAGTTTATTTGTGGGTGATTAGGATGGCTAACAAAATAGAGAAGGTCAATCACCTTTTTTTGCGTTAACTGCGAAAGTATCACATTGTATGATATAAGCAAAAAGTTGCGCATCACGAGAAAAATAAACTGGTTTTTCGTTTCGAATTTTGTTGAAAACAGTGTTATATATGCGATGCTGCCACGGGATTTCGGTTTATGCTATGTAAAGAAACCGACTGGTAGGTGATGGGTAGTTTTTTGAGGAAGTCGCTTCAAGGAAAATAGGAAACATATTGCAACGATATAACTAACGTGTGGTTGTCCACATACAAAATAAAGCGCTCCAAACACTACTTATTAGTAGTACTCCAGCGCAGGCTTTTTTAATGACATGCGTAGGAAAGATTTATTCGTGCAAAAGCTGCATAATGACGCGCTATTGGCACAGATTAGTAGTACCAATAAAATAACGAAATCTGGAGATACAAAGTGTAGAAAAAGAAAACATAAATATTTTGATAAACAAAAATTGACCACAATAAATAAAAAAAGCAACTCGCCACAGTTGTCTCGAACACAGCAACGGACTTTTCTTTTTGAATTCAAAGATTAAACAAAACGCAATTAAACGTTAACCACTGTGTACACCTAGATTCAGTGATAGCTCTTCGCGGTAGTAAACCTAACGTAGCTTATTCTTCGTTATTTGCCTTCATCTCTATTGAAGTAGCGTGACTTCATTAAGTGCAACTCGTGACGTCACTGCGTTGGGAGCATTATTTGGCTTATTCCCACCGTGCGTTGCAATCACAAGGTGAGTTACGTCCCTGACTGCTGATCAGTCAGTCTGATATGTTAGAATAGCTTAGAGCCGAGAACCGTGCCTTTAGGAGGTGTCGCTTTAAAATGGTGCAGGTACATTTGAGAGAAATTTTCCAGAAGCCTTGTTAAAAAAAGTCGATTAATTATCACCAACTTTTTAGAAGCAGGGCCTCTTAGCTTCAAATTTATAATACCCACGTGACGAAAAAGTATGCTGCTGAACATCAGCGTATAATACTTGCGTAATAGAGAACAAATAAAAGCAGGGATCCATAAAGCACCGCTGATGCTATGAGTACGTAGCCAAATTGTTTAATAGCCCTCAATAATTTGAAATTATATATAATGAATGCAACCACAAGCTACCTGCTAAAAGATAACGATAAGTTCAACGATAAATTAGTGGAGAACATTTTAATTCCAAAACACAATGATTTGTTTGTTTTCAAAATTACAATTTGGTGCCCCCAATTCGGTGTTCGCTATTATTTTCTGCAAGGTGTATTTTTCATAGCTAACGAAATTCTAGAATTCAATTCGTATGATCTTACCTATAAGAACTGAAATATCATTATGTGCCCCTTTTGATTAGAGCTTGCTGCAAGCAACGAAGACTCATTCGTTTTGTGGCTCAGGTTTATTACTGTAACTGAATTTTCCTTTTATGTTGAGTAACAATTGCAATCTATTATTTTTTTATTGAAATAGTAATCTTGACAATACATGCCTCCAATTGGCGACATAGAATGCCGTTTATTACGCGATTTTCTTCTATGTTGCCAGCCGCACGTTCTTCATAGAAAAACCTACCCGAACACATAGTTTCAAGAGCGCTCCTTTGATGCCACAAAGTCTTCTCAATGTCGCAAGCATAGGATGCTTTTTTACCACCGACTGTGTAAATGTTAAAGGGATTTGCGTTCCAACCTAAACTGATTGGGTTGCTTTCAATTGCGTATTCTTAGTTTGGAACATTTGTCCGTTTTAAATAAAAATATCGTACGGGCCGCAGAGAAGGGTCAAGTATTAACGATAGAAAGGGCTTGGTTTCCAGATGAAAACTCGTTCTGTTGCGCTCGGTTCCTCTCATTAGCCGTGGGACAAGGTGAGAAAACCTGGCGAAAGCATTCTTCAGTTCGCTAGCTTTGTCTACGTGCTGAAAAGCATTGAAAGTCCAAAGTGCTTAGCGAAATGGAATATTTGATGTATCCTCTTTATTTTGTAAGCGCTTCAACACTAGTAAGTTCGAGAGTAGGAACTGCATGTACTCAGGAACTGTAGCATGGTAACGGTGGTCCTTCACTGCCAATGTTAGTGCAGCATCTATCGGCGTTTGCAGGTTCCCTTGTGGTAAACATAAAAATATACCTGTTGCGTTACGTGTGTTTCTAGGGGCGGCAAATGCCCTTTTTGAAAGAAGTAAAAAACACTAGGGATTGAAAAATGGGTCTTGGGGGGCCTCAGTGAAGTGGAATGGAACCCTAGGATATTGTTGAGCAGTTTATGCGTCTACTTGAGGGTCCTGGTAGATGGTGTGGCACAAACTCGCTTGCCAGACACCTCCCATTAGAGCCGTTCATCTATTTAATGCCATTGTTTTAGCGAATTGCGTTCGTTAAAGGTGACGCGCGTTAAGAGTTCAAATGCTGCCTTGAAGCACGTTTCGAAATCTTTCACGCCGAAGATTGCAAGGAAACCCACTTAGCCCATATTGCTTATATTTCCATGCTGATTTTCCTGTCAACACTTGTGTTTCTCATTGTCTTTAAGCAATTATTGACAAAAAAGAAACTCGCACAGACACCGCATGGCAGTCACCAATCTTACACCATCCATGTAATAGAGTAATTCCACTAATTTTTTTTTACAGTAAAGAAGCATGCGCGTACAGTTTTTCATTCCCTCACAGATGTCTATTGGCTTCTGTTCTTTCCGCCTTCCAGCCTCCCGCTGTTGTGTAAATTTCTGAATTGGCATAACACAAGTGAGGTACAAGACGTTATCTTTCAGCTTCCAACTATGGAGAAAATAGGATAAAAACCTTAAAACTTCGTAAATGCAGAAAGGACAAGGGAAAGGTGGATGTCAGAGTGATTTACCAGAGAAAAGTCCAGAAACGAAACGAATGCAAGATATAAAAATGATGTGGTGAGTGAAGTACGTCTCCGCTAAAGTACTGCGTTTTCCGCCGAGCTTTTTTATTTATTTATTTAAAACAATACTGCGATTTAGTACAGATCAGCGCAGGGTGGGAAAAAAAAACAAAATACAAGCATATAAACACTCAAATTCATAACATTTGCAGGCACTGTGTCGTAATCACCAACGTCTGATCTGCGTCGGTTTGTCAAGCGATTCTAATATACCCTTCAAAATGGCAAGGACAGACCGGACTTTGACATGTCACCAGAACTAGTTTAGCCAGCCTGTTGACCTCCTTGTTTGCGGCTTCCAGTTTTGCAAAGCAGAAACAATGACCCTAAATTGTTTTTGTGGTCGTTATGACGTGTACATACGATTTCTCGGCAGGGTTTGTTTTTAGTGCTGCCGGACAAACATGAACTTACCAAGAACTGTCATTAAAATCAGCTTGTACTAAAAACTGAAACAGTGTGAAGTTGTATTTAGTGTCAGTTTAATGACAGGTTGCTTTTTGTGTCGATGTGTACTAGTATACGTGCAGTCCAGATACAAAACCTGATCTTGGTCATGTAACATATCTGCGCTTCTTTTTCCGTCGTTTCAATTGAACGGTCTTCTGTAGTAGTTAGGCACTCTAGTTGAAAATACTTTATCTCAAAAATTGTACTTAAAGCGACTTTGCCTCGTTTATTTTAATGGACACGAGAGCCTCACATGTGCAACCAAAGGCATTGGGGATTTTCTTTCGAGTGTGCTTTCGAGGAGCGATTTATGCATCAGGTAAACATTGCTGTTAGCGTTACCACTTTGTCTACTGAGCCCCAAGCATTTGAAGCGCAGCAACTAAAGGGGTGAGATTTCCGAGGAGGCCATATGCGTTATCGTGAGTCTCTATGCTACGGCAAAGAGAAAGTAAATAGTTTGCATAATTGTTTCACTCGGGCCATAAGGGGATACTGAGGACAGGCACCTTGTGCTGTTTTTATCACTACGTTTGTAGTGGCTCAGACAAAAACGCAACGTCCGTGAACATAAGTTATGCAAAAAAATTCAAGGTCTACTTAAGATGTTCATTTTGTATGAAAGAATTGTTTACCCATTGCCTTATTAGGACTTCAAGAAAGACTAGACGTCACAAGTGCAGAAAAAATTTCATTCTGCGCCGCGATTGGACAAAGGTATTCAGCTCTCCGCGCCGAGGACGCGAAAACTCGACCGCTGCGCTGCTGGTTTTCATAGTCAGGTAAGTTACTTCTGGAGGACAAAAAAAAATAAACACTACCTCATAATACTGTTTGCTTGCTGCCATTTTTAATTGAACTTCATGGAAGAAAAGAAAATGACCTACTTATGCAGCACAATTGTTGGTTCCTGTTTTAAGGGGTTTAACGTCATAAAGCGACCGAGGCTACGAGGGACCGCGTAGTGGAGGGCTCTGGATAATTTCGACCGCCTGGGTTTCTTTTACGTGCACCGACATTGCAGAGTACATGGGCCCCTAGCGTTTCGCCTCCATTTAAATGTGACCGGCGTGGCCAGAATTGAACCCACGTCTTTCGGGTCGGAAGCGCGGCCACCATAACCGCTGAGGCCCTACGGCCGCTGCCACGAATACTGTGTCTTGTGAATTTTCAGTGGGAATTTAGTGAACATAGTACGCACATGTACTGTGCGAGGTCAATGCACGCTATAGGGCCCCAGGCGATCGAAATTTCCGGACCCCTTCACTTTGTCGTCCCTCTTATCCCGAGTCGCTTTCGTTCTTTAAACCCCATAAGCCAAACCAAACCAGACCCGCACTGTTAAATGTTTTGGACGAAAACTTTCCCAGCATTAGATTGTATACAGACTTTTAGGAAGCTATATTTCGAGCACTTAAGGCTGATTGCTCAATAATACAGCAAAATTGGCTGCTCGGATGTCCGTTGATTCTATTTGCACGCATACTCTCACCATCAGAGGTATCGCAATTGTCTGAGGCAGAACGTCTGTCCACGCCATTAATTACCAGCGTTTGCTTCGACCCATTTCGTTTGTATTTAAACTAACCAAAGGAAAGCAGAAGGCACTTATTTCAACACTGAAAGCTACGTCAGTGTCAGCTTGCACGGGTATCCAAATTCCTCCTCAGAAAAACCGATGTCGTAAAGCCGAGGTTCCAGACAACGGTTCGCGGCCTTGTCCAAATGCCTTCTCCGCTTGTGACAACACCTCCCTAGGTCTGAACGGCGCAGCTCGTTGGACCATCGTGTCGTGCGGTCGCCAGTGTCTGTCCTCCAAAGTGACAGCCAGAAATGTGGTCGTTCTCTCTACAGGCATGCTTTTCTTGTGACAGCCGAAGGACATGTAGAATTGGCGTTACGTGTCTCCTGCGCTGTCAATTTCACCAGCACTCGGTTGTTTTCTGTCTATTATCAGTGCCACCGTCGAAATGTGTTACGCAGACACGCTGTGGCTGGAGACAGCGCAACGGGGTATAATGGCTAGCAGGATAGCGTTTCGCCTCCGTCTGCATCAGCCTCTTTGTTCGACATAATATCAGCTGGGTGAAAATTTCATTCATGACCTAGATGTAATACGTAAGGAGTTGTAATTATGCACTTGACTGTAAAAACTGAAATCACCATTGACTGCCACGAAATCTCTGCCTGTGTGATGTGAAGTTTAACAAAACCGGTCGTATTCAAGTTCAGTTGCTGGCTGGATTAAGTGCATGTAGGTTACGGCTGGGCTAGGCATTCTATTTTAGAAACGGTGACGTGGTATTTTAAAATTCTGTGAGCCCAAATTTTAGAGAAGTTTCATCGTACTCATTGCAGAGCTTCGCAGGAGCAAATTAAATTGCTGTGAAGCTTTAGTCACAAGGGGTGGGGGTGGAGAGACAAGTACGTGCTAGAAGGAACAAATGGCATGCAACGCGAGAATTGAACCACGACTAGCAAAATAACAAGGTACTAGCCCAGGGATCCGCAAACTTAGTAGAGGGTAGTTCTAATCACAAGCCTTGAAACGCTTCCCGTATGAGTAGTTAAATCCCGCTTAAGTGTCCCCTCCAAGAGCTAATGTGTTGATGTCCGTGTGTTGGAAATTGTCCTCTTATTCGTGATTCATTCGTTGTTGATAGAACACAGAAAAAGATTGGCAGTCATATATAGTTTTTGTTGATGACAGCCATTTTCAACTGGCGCAAACAAAGGGGCATATTAGTAAAACATGTTAAAATAATCTTACTAGAAAAATTCTGGGCAGGAATGGTAAAACTTGCCCGTTAAGAGAAAGCAATGCACCCGGACAGTGAAGTTTTCAGGCGTACACTTTGATATGAATAAGGTTTTATAAAGCAGACCCAAAATAAAGAAGTGTTACTTGAAGTAGTGCACTTCGCGAGCACTCGATGTGACGAGTTTCATGATAATATAACGGTGGTGCAAGAAGCTTCAGATATAGAAGATATAAACAATGTTATATTCCTTAGCCGGAGTAACAGTGGCAGAGCCCCGTATAGGCACATAGGTAGCCGTCCTGTGAGCTTCTTTCTTTTGCTTTCACTTTAACAATTCCACTAGTCCTTTGACAACCGAATCTGGTAATCGTGTCGGTGGCGCACTTCTCGCTGGAGGGGATACTTTTTATGGTCAACTCGTTTGCTGCTTGGGTGGCTCAGGGAGTTTGCTCCTTACCTAGTTCAGAAATATTCTACATCTAGAGCTCTGGTCTGTTGTCTTCCTTTTATTCAAAACACAAAGAAAGTTCATGACAAGCTGTGAGAAGCATCATTAGGGGCAATGTTTTTTGCTGCTACAAATTTTGAAGCATAAGCATCTAAAATTATTTGCTTTGCGTACGCGTTATACATTTCGTTTTTGTACTTAATTCAGCTTATTTGCTACAAACATGAGTGGCAGTTTATCTGCTCAAATATTTTATATCCTATAAACAGGTCGAAGCACTCAGCTTATTGATAAGATCACTGATGTGTTCGTAATAAAAAATTACGACAGTTTATTTCGCACGGCTTGAAAAAGGCATTCTCATAAAAAGCGAATTCTAGTCTCTTCGGTACATGACCATGCGCCAAATTGTTCAGATTTAGGAGTCACCTACATATTCAGCACAGCTGAAAACGGAACAATATGTACGAAAATTTATCTAACTTTCCTAAGCACAAATGCATCAGTATCTGGATTTGCTACCTCTGTCGCCCTCTTGTTTATTGTATCATGCCTCCCCACAGCTAACTGGATTTACATGCTCGTCGACGTGAAGATTATAAAGTCGCTGCTTATATCAGTGAACTTGTTTCCGCATAGGTATCTATGTGCTATTTTCGCAGCTCGTTAGTTAGTGAATAAATGGGCGCAAACTGGTCCATGTCGCAGCTACAGCTGTGCCCCGAAATGATGCTACTCTAGTTCACCAGCGTGAACAATTCGGTGCTATTTTTCCGACATTCTCATTTGCAATTATGGCTGGTGAACAGTTGTTCTTTGATGTAAAGTCGTCCACCTTCCATCTTGAAGCCCATTTCTCGCCATGACTGAGGGAAGTTTAACCACTATGGGGTTGCCACATAGCAGACATGTGGAGCGAGTAGTAGCTGCGGTCAACAATATACCATTTGAGGCCATGCTCCGGATGCATTGATCCGGAATTCCCGGTTTCGAACCCGACCGCGGCGGCTGCGGTTTTATGGAGGCAAAACACTAAGGCGCCAGTGTGCTGTGAGATGTCAGTGCACGTTAAAGATCTCCAGGTGGCCGAAATTATTCCGGAGCCCTCCAATACGGCAACTCTTTCTTTCTTTCTTTCTTCTTGCCCTCCCTCCTTTATCCCTTCCCTTACGGCGCGGTTCACGTGTCCGCTGATATATGAGACAGATAGTACGCCATTTCCTTTCCCCAAAACCAATTAATATTAATATGCTATTACTAATTAGAGCATAATTATATATATAATTATTTTCACCAAAAAACAGTTATATATATATATATATATATATATATATATATATATATATATATATATATATATATATATATATATATATATATATATATATATATATATATATAACTGTTATAATATATATATATATATATATTATGATCTCAAATGAGCTTGACAGTAACTTGATGCACGGGACCATGTAGCAGGGTGTGGTATATTATTTTTCTCCCTTGGTGACTTCAGGTGAGGTTTGAAGAGCATGGAAATGTTTTCGTCTTTTGGGGAGGGGGGCGGTAGTCGGAGAGGGGACGGAGTTTCCATAGCAGTGGTTGGCACATTAGGTACCCAAGAGATTGAATTTTTATATCTCGATGGTAGTGCTTGCAAACTGAAGCATGCACAGAATTTAGCTTTACCTGTGTAGGAAGTGTCGTATGCTTTTCTTCTAAATGACATGTATTGAGACGTATGGCAAGTGAAAATGCATTTAAATCTCTCGTTATTATTGGGCAAAAATTTTTAAATCTATTGCACGTAAGTTGCTTCCTCTTTCCGGCTTTTTTTTATTTTCTCTGCTTCAGGCTGACTAACTAATGTACTTACCGCCGGTCTACAAATTTGGCCCGTAAATCTGGTTCGCTCGTTAAGTCTCTTCCTTAGAGCTCAGAAAGTAAATGCTTACAGCCGCTCCCTAACTTCTTTTATCTAACTCTTGCCTTCAGTGCGTTACACCACAAATTTATAGGATTAGATTAAGAGAGGAGGGATTTTGAAAAGTTTGGAACTTCTTTTTCTTGTACCTGTTAAGAAAACTTGGCTGCATTTTCTAGGCCATTCATGATGCGTATTTATTTTTATTTTCACATCTCTCTTGCCTTCCCGGAAGTGCGCGTTCCAGACATTTCTAAGTGTAGGGCTTCATAATCGGAGCTCCAGTGGAGCTTACGTTCATTACTTCATTTCGTTACCTCATTGGCACTTGGTAACATTGTGCGTGGTACCGCCAGACCTAGCATTATCTTTGTACAGGTATCGAATCTTCTTTTCATTGCTTTGTATCTGTTAGCGCTCAGCTATCATGAGCTTGACGTATGTCTTTAATGAACGTCAGCCTGCACGTTTAGAAGACCTGCATGTTCTTCGAAGATATCTTCTGATTACTGCAGCTTCAGGAAGAATTGAAAAACCCACGTTCTCTACTAGAAGGCTTTCAGAAATATACAAAGAGGCGTCAATTTGACAACTGATTGCCGTTCTCTAAACAAAAAAACCGACACCAGTGTGAAGGTAGAGTAAGCTTCTAATTAGCAAAAATACATTTTTGCTTATTCATTACACTTTTTGCGCAGAATGGTTTAATTTGTGAACGGTGGCACATATTAGCAGAACAGAAACCCTCAGGAAAACGGTGATGTCATTAATCCATTCATTCCAAATACATATCAATGGCTGATTGCCACGAAGAATAACCGCGATAGTTTAGTGGCATAGAAGATATCTCTCATCTTTGATTTACACTACTGTCTGTCTGCTACGATGGAATTTTCACTTAGGATCAACACAAACGACCGGAAAAAATAAAAAAGCTACGTCAATATAATCTTCTAATATTACTTTTATTTTGCGGAGGCAAAGAAGCTATATATTTTGAATAAAGATGCTCAAGGTAACCCATGTATTCAATTTTTTTACATCAGAAAAACAAGAATATGGCCGTTCATTAGAGCTCGTTATTATGCCATTTGATTTTTCGAAAGAAAGCATTTAAAATGATGTCGCACAGCAAATAACTTAGGCCTTTATGCTCTAACCACTTCAATAAATTGTTTCGTCCTGTTCCACAATTTATTCCAGTAGTATACACTTCTTTAATACTTTCCAAAAGGCCCCGCTGTTGTGGACATTTCCATACTCCTAGATGCTCTTTACCCGCGCTGTAAAAGTATGTGAACAAATCAGAACCACTACTTGGAGTCACATTTTGTTGGTACGGTTGACAATGTCTTTACAAATTTTAAATGAGAAGTAGAACTGCCACTCAGCAAGACGTCCACCACTTTCATTATATATTCCCGTACTTTTCTTTCGTTTTCTAAATAGAGAACTGTCTGTAAAAATGGTAAATGCAGAGATTTTCCGGGCATCTGCAAAAATTGGGTCATAATTCATACGTAACCGTAAACGTTGCGTACAAAAATACACTGGTTTTGAGGAAACGAAATCTCGTAGTAACTGCATTACATATCTCGGTGGTCATCTTAGCCGCGCCGTAAGGGAAGGGATAAAGGAGGCAGTGAAAAAAATAAATGAAGGAAGAGATGCCGCAGTGGACGGCTCCGGAATAATTTTGACCACCTAGGGATCTTTAACTTGCACTGACATCGCACAGCGCACGGGCGCCTTTTCCGTTTCTTCTCCATCAAGACTCCACCGCGGTGGTCGGATTCGAACCCGGGTACTTCAGCTCAGTAGGCGGGTCTGAGAGCGCTTTATAAAAAGCGCGTCATTTTATGCAATTGCTACATATCAGTATTGTGCCTTGTGACCAAACTCGGTTTGAAAACTTGTGCCTGGAATGTAAAGCGTCCATCAGGCCAACGCGGTTACAATTAAAAACAAATGTGCAAAATTGAGTCTGGCTCATATTTAGTTTTTCTGAAGGCGCTTGCAAGCAAAGAAAGAAGAGTCAGCAGTGAATATCCCTTGTCTTCTGTCGGAATAAAAAAAATGTTGGATGATCGCACCCGACAAAAGAAGCCACAGCTTGTTTCTCGTAAAATGCGAATCACCGCATCGCTTTTGCAGATCATTCCGGAAGAGGTCGCCCTCCAACTAGACCTCAAGCTTGTGCAAATTTCTTTGATTTCTGAAATATTTTCATCAAGGAAGAACAATGATCATCCGATCTTTGCGTCCAAACCACGGGAATAATTCATTTAATTGTTAATTGGCTGAGGTAGTGAGTGCAATTAAAAGGGCGGTTGCAACCCGGTATAAAGGTCAGCGCCGGGTGCCAACCGCGATATGTGTTGAATGCTTGAGAAAAAAAAAATGGTCTTCGGCAAAACTTCCACCTATTCATAAGAAAGCTGAAAATGTCATTGCTGCAGGGCACGTAATTTATTTTGGGAATTGGAGGAGAAATCGAATATCTGTCATTAACATTGGCCCCAGCTTTACTTTTGCAGTCAGCGCTTGTAAAGGCACCCCATACATAAGCTTCCCTTCTATGCAGCCTGGAATTTTAAGACGGGAGGGCTGTGCTCTGTGTAAAGTCTGTTTGTCCTGTATTGCTATCTTAAAAATATTCTGAATACCGAAATGGCTGCTGCTGTACATATGCTATAGTCGGACGCAACTGAAGGCTGCAGTGAAGCTCCGCCCACATTCAGGACCGTACCGCGAAATTCCTCCACGGCAAAATTAAGTCCGTTGTTAAAACCTTTATTGTTACCTGAACAAGAAGTTAATCGCCAGGAACAAAAAATAAGCTCTAAAATTTTGATACCTGGCTTGTTTGATATAGTAAAATATTACAAAGTTTATTTCGTTTATTATTGCGATTGTCCAGAGGAGTTATACAGTATGCCGCTGACCGTGACCCAGCGTTAGCAATTGCTGTATTTTTCAAGTTGTATCATACTGTGGAGGTCGCCCATGAGGGCGACCGCGGCCACATTGATTGACGGCTGCCGAAGAGGAGACAGCAGCGGAGCGGCGGCGGCAGCGTCCGGCCCTGGCCAATGTCCCGAGCGTTTTCTTCGGCTCGCACTACAGGTTCTTCCTCCTCTTCGCGGGTGCCGCTACGGCCGCTACAAGGTAGCGCTACAGCCCTCCCCCCCTTCCCGCCCAGCGCGAACAAGGCGCTTGTGCGAGATGAGACGCACTGGAGGAAGAATGCACAAGAGAGCCCAAAAGCTTAAGTGAAAAGGAGCAGGTGTGAAAAGCCGGTCAAGTTCAGATAACGAGTTCCATGCGGGACCATCGGGTAGGCGGTGCAAGCTCGGGAGGGCGAGCCTGGCTGCTTCTCAAAGGCCGGTCTCTGCCACAGCGTCTGGGTGAAGGCGGAGCGACTAAGTAGGAAGTGTCGGCCAGGGAAAACTGGGGGCCGCGGTCCCTGTGTCGAAGCGTGGATCCGGTATGGCATGACGAGCTCGATGCGGTCTCGTAGGCGGAGCAGGCTGATAGCCGGCGGCGGGAAGGGCGGCATACTTGCGCTGAAGGGCTTCGTATACGGCAGTAAGGTCGAATGCGACGCGGCTGGTGTATGGGCTGGTGGCGGTACCGGTGACGCAAAAACAAAGATTCACGTCGCTGGACGTGCGACTTGTCGCTACTCTCACGCGCTATCAGGCGCTCAAGTCACAGGCAGCGGAGACGGAGCCGGGGTAAGCGATTGATCAGGGCCGGCAGCACCGATGAGAGCTGACGCTGTGCTGACTGGAGCGTAGTCAGTGAAGGCAAAGCAGGAGTCTGGGATGGCATGGCCACAGTCGGCTGGAAGGGACGGCGCCGACGCCACCAGCTGCTGTGACTAGTACGCACGGTGGTGTCTCGATGCCTCGCGAAGTACAGTGGCTGCCGTGGTTGTCTCGGCCGTCGCGGAGACACAGTCATGGTTAGCGGCGTCCGATATACAGCCAGTGGTGTGGCGCGATTGAAACAGGCTGTCCGGCGCAACTAGGCGACGTTTAGTGTACGTGTGGCTTAGGGCAGGAGGCTGAGTTGTCCACGCTGGAGGCAGGGACGGAGGTGCCGACAAACTCTGCATGGAAGGCGATGGGGATCCGCAGGTCAAAGAACCAGCCGGACAGAAGGGGCGCTCGTCGAGTGGTACCTCAACCGGTAATAGCGTGGGAGGACTCACGGGTGTGTGCGAGGAGGGCTGGGCAGGAGCCGCTGTCGGAGAGGTGCTTGCAGCCGTACTTGCGTCCTTTGCCAAACTATGTGGCGCAGTGCTCGCAGCACGATGATGGAGTGGAGCGCCGTAAAAAACGTAAAAAAAACTTCCTGCAGTCCATCGTACAGGTGGTCATCCGGCGGCGGAAGGTCACGCAGGTCAAAGACGTCGGCGGACAGCTTCCACTTGACAAGGACGAACCGCCAAGTCTGGGACGGCACGCCGTTGACGTATAGCTGGGCCTCCACTTGCGCGAAGTAAGCAATGGGGCTGTGCGGGTGGAATGGGCTCAACTGTACTCGGGACGGGTCCTGGGGCGAGATCGGGCGCAACTCATCTTGCGGTAGGTCCATGGCGAGGCAGGAGCTCGAAGGTACAGATACGGTGCTCCGGTTTTGAGGCTGTTCGGGCTGTCCTAGGTCACCACAATGTGGAGGTCGCCCAGGAAGGGGACAGCGGCCACATTTATTGAGGGCTGCCGAAGAGGAGACTGCAGCGAAGCGGCGGCGGCAGCGTCCGGCCCTGGCCAAGGTCCCGAGCGTTCTCTTCGGCTCGCGCTTCAGGTTCTTCCTTCTCTTCGTGCATGCCACTACGGCCGCTACAAGGTGGAGCTACACTACGGTAATAATATTAGAATGCTCCTCTTTTCTTATAGAAAACATTGTTAATTGCATTTCTAACGAGAAAGGCCTCGCAGGGTTTATGCCCACAATCAGGAAGGGTTCTGTGGCGAAAGGTAACATACGACCATATTTAGTTTCACATTTAAGAGCGGTCACCAGCTACGAGGCAACTCAGATTTGAACTTTCTCTGTCGATAGATGGCAGCACTTAAGTACCACAAGAAGGAGGGAACTTCTATTACCCCTCCAGGTGTGTAAATTCTACCGCAACATCTCCTCGACCGCGACACGCAAGTATTAGTTCTTCCGCGAACAAAAAGTAGGGCCGAGAACTTTCTGCCAAAGCAGGGAGACCGAAGCACAAAAAAATAAACCGTCTCAAGGGGTGGTGGTCACAGAATGGACCTTTTTCCAGTAACCCACCACTCAGCTGCGACAAGGAAAAGCACGTTTTCCGGTTTGGGTCTCCCTTAGCTACCTCGCATCTTTTCTCCGAAAATACGTTTACAATGATAGGGTGGGGTATACAGCCTGTAGTTGGAAGCAGTGTTGGTTTAGTATAGCCAGAACAGGTGAGTGTGAGTCACCTTTTGACACACCTTGGGAACACCTCCCCTTCCGCACTTTGGCCAGCTATTCGGTATTCCGCGTATTCCTCCGTCGCCACACGCAATACAAGCCTGGTGACCGCGTACGAGTGTGAACGCCGATTCGACGACGCGGCCTCTGTGAAAAGCTTTTTGCGCTCCCATTGTTTACGCTTTCAGTTTTTATTTTGCATTGTCTTTGCTGCTGTTGACCTTACTTTTTGTTTAAGCATCCGGCCGATGCTTCTTTGACAAAAGGAATGCCGCGAAACTGTTGTACTATTCGTTTGTTCAAGTTCAAAACCGTTGGCGCACGGGAATATCACTTTTTTATGCGAGATGCGATCAGCGCTATCTAGAAGGAATGCAGCCAGGCGCAACTATTTCGAAATTATTCTGGGTTGTTGTAGTTGTTTTAAGCGCCTTAGCTTCAAGGTTCCTCTTCGATGACCACCG
This sequence comes from Amblyomma americanum, assembly GCF_052857255.1. Taxonomy (NCBI): domain Eukaryota; kingdom Metazoa; phylum Arthropoda; class Arachnida; order Ixodida; family Ixodidae; genus Amblyomma; species Amblyomma americanum. Next base: position 40,079,659 of record NC_135507.1, read on the forward strand.
AGCACGTTTGTTGCTAACGGCGTCGCCGAATTCTTCATTTAAATTTATTTTTGGGCGATAGTCACTTCAGTGACTAAATTACTGCTGAAATACTTCGTTTCATTTCTCCTTCACTGCTTATAATTTCATCACGGAACAAATCAGACTTGGGTAAAAGGGTGAGATGCGTGGTTTGCAAAAACACTGAGATCGTCCTGTTGCTATTTGTGGTGACTTTGAACGCGAATTTCTCCATTGCACAAGCGACTATCAACTGTTCTGGACAAAGTTGCTAGTAGTAGTTTATTGTTAAAAATAACAAAAATTGCACTTTAATAGAAGATGGCCACTGCAGCCACGCCAACCGCGTGTCCTCTTTCTGAACACAAAAACGGCAGCGCACCTGAATTGTCATGACGTCAGGTGTTTGAAAGCGAAAATTCCACACCCACTATGGTTTTCGAAAAAGTCTCATTATGAGCTCTGCTAAATTATGTTCTTTTATATATTTATATAGCGCCCCTTCCGAGCGTTTTTCTAACATGTGCGACTTTTGGAAGCGTAGTGCAGGAGGTGCGACTAGGTGTGGCGCATACCGAGGCGTATCTAATTGGGAGAATAAAGACGGTTGGGGAACGCTTGACACATGCGAAACCGGTTCAGAAGCAAAACTGGATGATTTTGCCAGCCAGGCCATGAACGTCTGACATCACGTTATTGGCACCACAGAGATGTCTATTCTGGAGTAGGGGGCTCGGAAACTCCTTTCTGCAGATAAGGTGCAACCATGCTTACCCGCGTAGAGTGGACAGCACCTGCACTGATAACGCGAACATTCTGGCACAGATATGCCTGGTCGCGAGGAGAATTGACCATTTGTGGAGAAGTTTCTGCGCATGCGTGGTGAAGGCGCAGGCAGCGCCCTCTCTGGGCGGTTTGGTTTTTGGTTGGAAAACATGAGCCAGCCGTGCATTCCTGCGCTGTAGTGCGACGACTGATGTGAGCTGTAACTTCCACGTAACTGACATGTAACTGCAACGCGATTTATCTAAGCTAACCACGTGTTTTGCAACAGCGAGGCTTGTACGTAATAAAGGCCGCGACGACATACAAGGCGCAAAAGACGAACCCGTTGACGGGGCCAGTAATGCGCACATCCAGCACGTTTCGAAACGGGTGTTGCTGCTTTATTTCGCGCTTATTGCCGAGTACACACTGCTCGGTCTTTCTAGAAGAGTTTTGCCACCGACGTAGGAAAACCGAATGATATATACTAGTATGAACATTCACCATTAATTCTAAAATGTGCTTCCTGAACAGCGGGAGCACGGCCGAGCGCAGCCTCGCGTATATCCGCGCATTCTAACGCTCCCGCGGCCGGTTAGCACGCAAAGCAACGCTCTGCCGTATCAGCACGAGCCGGGATTGAGATAGTACAACGGGTCCTTTAATAATCAGCTAAGTGTGCCCTGAGGCAAAAGGTGTTGTGTTAAGTTAGCAGAAACTCCGGCCCTATCAAGGAAGCGCAAACGTAAACGTCTGTGTGCATTAGGAAAGTGCATCCCATTATACTGTCACACTCGCCCGCGCATAGGCGCACATTCACGCACATTTTCACTTGGTCATTCGGCGCTCCGTTGAGGTAGCAGAGTGCAGGTATTGCCGCACATGGTCGTTTTTCAGGCTACAACGCGAATAATTCGCCACACCCTCTTTCTAAAAACGAAAATATAATTATAATTGGTTTTTGGTGGAAAGGAAATGGCGCAGTATCTGTCTCATATATCGTTGGACACCTGAACCGCGCCGTAAGGGAAGGGATAAAGGAGGGAGTGAAAGAAGAGAGGAACAAATAGGTCCGTAGTGGAGGGCTCCGGAATAATTTCGACCACCAGGGGATCTTTAACGTGCACTGACATCGCACAGCACACGGGCGCCTTAGCGTTTTTCCTCCATAAAAACGCGGCCGCCGCGGTCGGGTTCGAACCCGGGAACTCCGGATCAATAGTCGATTACTGACACGTTTCCGGCCAATAAACAACACTAAAACAACAAAACAAGCGCACGTGAGCTGCTGAACGCTGCCTTGCGCGAGCCCCTTTCCAACCAAAGGTACCGGCGGAGCTTCTCTGTTTGCACGACAGACGGCGCTCGCTTTTCCGCAAATGGTCAATTGGGGAAAAAGAGCGACGCTGGACCAAAGATTTGTTAGAGAACCGATGTTTCGATGCCGATCCGACACATTCTGGTTTCACTAGCTTGGAGCCAAAGCTGAGCGTTGGCTTCGGCCGGTTCTCATGACGTCGCAGTTGCAGTGCAGCAGGGGCTGAGCAGGAAAAGGAAGGAGACGGTCCTTTCTCCCTTTCATGTGGGCTGTTGCACGGGAATACATAGTTGTCCGCGAGTATAGTGTGAAATCTCAAGTGATTGGCAAGCGCCTCAGTGAAAGGAGGTTAATCGCTACGTCATGACAATGTCTACGCCATTAACCCTGTTTACATGAACCCGATTGTGTCGGGTCGATTCCGGGGTCGGGTCGAACATGGTCAATCCAACTCAACCACTGCTTGTTTACATGAACTCGATTTTAGCGATTCGAGACCGGTCCAGCTATAGCGACACCAAGCGTCGAGCAAACAGTAGCAGCCTCCAAGATTGAGGCACGCCATCGCTGTATCGGAGGTGCGACGGCGCACGTCGAAACCAAGTTCGCATTTATCCCCTTCCCTCTCAATAACCCTGCTTTTCGACAAACAGCGTTTACAAGCACATCGGTTCAGGGTCGAGTTGAGTCACCTAACCCTTGCGGCGGAATTGACTGGACCCGAATCGTCGACTCCCGGCTAGGCGTGCGTACCAGTACCGGTTTTCAAACGACCAGGCGTGTGGGTTCATGTAAAAGCCGGCCGCTATCGGCTCGAGGCCTTCCTATGAGGAATATTTGCAGCTTCATTCTTGCCTTGTATCGACAACTGGGTCACTGCGCCTTAGCGCTGGGCGAGGAACAATGCTGTTCTCCCACTGTGTCATGAATAGGGAGCCATGAATAGTGTTTTGGCACTAAGAATGCCTTATTGTGTCGCTGCCGGGAGGGAAGGGGGGGGCACTTTTGGGTGTGGCCTTGCATTCCTCTTCCTTTCCGCAACAAGAGCTCGAGTAAAAATGAAACGCAGAAATCCTTTCCGAATACAGCCCAAGCAAGAAAAAAGGAAAGAGCTCAGGTCGGTCCAAGTTATGAGTAAAAACCAGCGCGCACGAACACAGACAACCAAGAGGCTGGTGGTAGAGTGTAGTAGCGACAAAATATTCTGACAGCAGATGGAGCCACGTCGCGCTAGTTAAATTTGGCGCGAATTTCAAGTCTCTGCAGAAAATACATACACAACTTTCAGGGAATCCAATCCAATCCACGGAGCTGTGCTGACGTGTCTCGCATGGGCTCCCGCCTCGAAGCCACTTTTCGGCAGAAAGAGTCAGCCTTCGGGCTCGAATATTTTGGACGACATCCGGGCCATTGTCCAGTGCCTGCTGCAGCCGGATTTTGCCAATCTACGGACACCTAGGCATATTGCCGGCTGACTGCCGGCCTAGCCATCGAGCTCGACCTAGCTCGTCACCTCTCCGCCGGGAACTGAGCGCCCAGGGACCCGCACAGATGGAGTACGCCGTGGAAGGCGAGAAAATATCACCGTCGGAGCTCGAGGCCGGAAAATGGGAAACCATTCTTCGTTACCGCGACCGACAACGAGGCCTGAAGAATAAAGGGCCCGCATCAACCGACGACGAGCCTGCGCAGGGGCACGGCCAAGGCAAGTCTAATTCCAATTTTCCATCGCGAAAGAACGGGAAGAAGCTACTTGCACTCAGCAAGAAAGCCCTTCTCCCGCGCTTACCGACCGACGACTACAAAATCGTCTGCCGACCACAAGGTTGGAATCTGAGGGACTTTGCGCCCGGACTACTACTCTTCTGCGCCTGCGAGGTGGCCAGGCTGCCGTATGATACGGTGAAGAATGAAGACATTATCAGAGTCAATACGGCCAACAACACCTTTACGCTATGCACGCCCGATCGTCAACGGGCGACTGCATACGCCAATATTGAAAAACTGAACCTCCAAGATCAAACCTACAACGTAACGTCGTACGTGGCGGCGCCCGAAGACTCGGTAAAAGGGGTCATTTACAACGCCTACGCGGGAGACTCGCCCGAAGCGGTTCGCCAAGGCTTCGGAAACCGAAACGAAGGAATAGAAGTTGTGGATGCCCGAAGGATCGGGAAATCCAGAACAATACAAATCACCTTTTTTGGAAAGAAGCTACCCAGCCAAGTAATCTATCAGTGCGGCGTCTTTCGGGTCCACCCCTTCAGGGAGCAACATGAGGTATGCTACAACTGCAGGAGAGTAGGACACCGGGCCGATGTCTGCTACAAACCTACAACGAACCTTTGCCGCCGCTGCGGAGAAAATCACTCGCCTCCACCTGAGGGAGAACAGCCAACCTGCCAACCCGTATGCATCGTCTGCAACGGGGGCCACAACACAGGCAGCCGGAACTGCAAATTCCGGCTGATCAACAAGAACAAACAAGGAACGCCCCATGGCAACCAGACACCCAAGCAAGGGGACAACGACTCATCACTACACGGACACCAGTCTAGGCCCAGGAAGAAGGAACACGGTGCTACCGGAAAAGGAGGAAGCCACAGCCGGAACAACTCCAGCTCCTTCCCGCCCCTGGGGAACCCTGCAGGGAAAGACAAGAGGAGCTCAAGCCGCGGACGCAGCGATAGCCGCTCCAATAAAAAGGTGAGCTGGCCAGCAGAGGCCTCCCAATCTATTGACGCTCGAGAGAAGGAGTTTCAGATCCAACTACAATCCCGAGACAGAGAAATTGCCAGCCTTAAAAAAGAGTTGGCTGACATTAAACGCCTGTTACAAGCGCATCAGGTACAGAATGCCACTGCGGCTAGAATGCCACCCACCGCGTCCCAGGATTCGACCAATAATGCGATGGAAACAGACGCTATTTGCCACACTCCCTCCAACGCGTCCCAGTCTTCAGCCCATAACGCGACGGACACAGACGCCAGAATAGCAACTAAAAGACCGCATCCTACAAAAGAAGGCGAGGAATCCAAAAGAAAGGCCGAGGCTTCGGAAGCCGACACCCCGCAGCCGTCGAAAGCGCCTACCAAACTCAGGGCAGACATCAATACTCTGTCAGAGAGAACTAGCGCTATATCAACAGAACAAGCTACCTTCCAAGGCCTCGTTACTACCAAATTTGCAGAGATAGATATTCGCTTTGCAACACTAGAGGGACAGGTATCCCAAATAGCCACCTGCATGCAGCAAATAATGGATAGGCTTACAACTATCGAGGCCCGCCTACCCCCCACCGTGGATCTGTCCACGACGCCACAACCATCTATAACCCAACATGGCACCACGCCAAAAATTTGAAATTTGGCAATGGAACTGCAGAGGCTTCCGCCGCAAGCGGGCCCACTTGCAGCTCCACATCCAACAAGCACCGTCTGTTCCAACCCCAGACGTGATTGCATTGCAAGAAGCTAGCGGCAGGGCTACACTGCCAGGCTATAAAGCATATCTGCCACCTCATTATGATACTAGTAACGAAATAGAAATATCACCGCAATTCAACATTTTATAAATGATTCGGAAGAAGATTACACCCTACTTGAAATAGTACCAAGGCAAAAAGGAGGCTCAAATCTCTTCATCCTTAATGTATACAACCCTCCCAGAAACAAAGGCAATGGACTCCCACACTTGTTGATAAACACAGTAAAGCTGGCTGCTAGGGCTCAACTATTAATTGTGGGAGACTTCAACGCTCAACACCCAGCATGGGGATATACCAAAGCAACTCCGAAAGGGAACCTGCTCTGGCAAATCATACAGTCACTAGGGCTCACAACGCTAAACAACCCGAGCGACCACACACGCATGGGTAACAGTGTATGTGTAGACACATCTCCAGACTTATCCCTCTCTAAAAACGTCAAGGACGCAAAGTGGGTCAACACCGGGCAAAACCTTGGCAGTGATCACTTCATCCTTAGCATCACGTTCCCCACGACAAAACTTAAAAACAAAGCAAAAGAAATACGAACCACGGATTGGGACAAGTTCAGGCAACTTCGCGACAAAACAGCTCCAAAGGAGATCTCTAACCTTAGCGACTGGGTTATCGCCCTGAATGAGGATGTCAGCTCCACTAGCGTTGTGGTGCCAGTTGAGAAGGAGGAGCAGATTGCAGACTCAAAACTGTTACACCTGTGGCAGGCACAAAAAGGCCTCCAAAAACGCTGGAAGCAGCAAAAACACAACAAGCGACTACGCAAAAAGATTGCTGAAATCGAGAGGCGAATCGAGGAACATACACTTACTCTCCAAACACAACAATGGAACCAAATATGTGAAAGCGTCAATGGACAGCTCGGAAATAAGAAGACATGGCATCTTCTAAGACACCTGCTCGATCCAGAACAAACACGTCCCGTGCAACAAAGTCAACTGTACAGACTCATACATAAATATGAGGGTACAACTGAAGACCTAATCAAAGAGCTAGCAGAACGTTATCTAAACACGGATGATAGTACCACACAACCAGACTACCGGGGGACTCCTAATCCAAATTTAGACGCAGACATCACAGACGCAGAGGTCTGGTACGCAATTGGAAAACTGCGGACAACATCTGCGGCAGGACCAGACAAAGTTACAAATAAGACTCTCAGGAACTTAGACGCAACGTCGATCGCGGCGGTTACAGACCTTATGAACAAATACTGGCATGCAGGCAACATACCACCAGAGTGGAAACACGCGAAAATCACTTTTATTCCTAAAGCGGGTAAGAAACTCAGCACTGAGAATCTACGGCCAATTTCATTAACTTCATGCCTAGGCAAACTCATGGAGCATGTCATCCTCAATAGGCTCCAAAACTATGCGGAGGACATGAACCTCCTACCTGAAACAATGTTAGGATTCAGGGCCCAACTATCTACCCAGGACATTCTCTTGCAGCTTAACAAGGACATAATTGAAGCTGACGAGGGAACAGGAACGAAAGCAATATTGGGTTTAGACCTTGTTAAAGCTTTCGACAACGTCACCCACAAAGCCATCTTGACAAACTTGTCAGAAATCAACCCCGGAGAAAGGACGTACAACTACATCCGATCCTTCCTCACTAACAGAACAGCAGTGATAACGGTCGGAACAATAGAGTCTGCCCCAATCAAACTAGGAAGTAAAGGAACGCCACAGGGCTCCGTCCTGTCCCCTTTCCTTTTTAACCTCTCCCTCATCAAAATTCCCCCCAAACTGGCACAAATACCAGACTTACATCACACGTTCTATGCAGATGACATCACACTTTGGGTAACCAAAGGATGCGAAGGCTACATAGAAGACACACTCCAAGCAGCAGTGGACATCATCGAGGCATGCGCATGGGATTCTGGCCTCACTTGTTCCGAGCAAAAATCTGAACTCTTCGTGATCCGTCGTAAACAAAGCGGTAGGCGTACCACGACATCCCCCCCGCAAATAAACGTCTATGTTAATGGACGATCTGTCAAAGAGGTACAGACCATGAGAATACTGGGGTTGTATTTACAAACAAATGGAAAAAATACTGACACACTCACTAAGCTAAAACGCACGGTAGAAGCGACGGCGCGATTACTCCGCCGCATAGCTAACCGCAGACAAGGGGTGAGGGAAAGAGATTTATGCCGCCTAGTGCAGGCCTTTGCGCTGAGCAGGATACTCTATGCCACCCCTTATCTGAAATTTTCGAAAGCAGAAAAGGACAAATTGGATAGCATGATACGGCAGGCCTATAAGGCTGCGTTAGGACTCCCACTAAATGCCTCAACCGAAAGGCTTATGAGGTTAGGAATACATAACACCTACAATGAACTGAAAGAAGCCCATTTAATGGCTCAAACAGCGCGATTAGCCAATTCCAGAACTGGCAGGAGTATTCTTACCAGGCTCGGAATTAACTTTCAACCTACGAATAACGATGCTAAAGTAGACTTACCCCGCGCCTATAGGACGGCCCTACTAATCAAACCACTCCCCAAAAACATGCACCCCTTACACCATGAGGGTAGAAGACAAGCACGAGCCAAAGCCTTGTATAAGAAATACAGACAGTGTGCTGCAACACTTTATGTAGATGCGGCAGAATACAAAAATACCAATGCCTTTGCAGTTGTGGTTGTGAACGAGAATGGTGACCACATCGTCTCGGCGACAATCAAAACGAAATCCTCTGAAACGGCAGAAGAGGCGGCTATAGCCCTCGCCCTAGCACATACCCAAGGGAGCATCATCCTCAGCGATTCCAAAATGGGTATCAATAATTTCGCTAAAGGGCGAATTACAAACACCTCCCTTAGAATCCTTAACGCAACCAAATTCTCACCAAATTATTCCGAATTGATATGGGTCCCAGCCCATTCGGGGAATCCGGGGAACGAGGCAGCCCACATTAAAGCCCGAGGTTTCGTCGACCGGGCAGTGGATGAGTCTGGCTCCCTGAATTTCACGAAGGACTCAATGATCACATATCATGATCTCACCAATCATTTTAAACTAGAGAGGAGAATTTTCCCCCCTCCAGACAAAAGCCTTACTAAAGAACAAGAGGTTACGTGGCGTCGTCTACAGACGAGATCGATACGCACCCCATCACTCCTCGCGCACATTTATCCAGATCTTTACAACCCAAACTGCAAACACTGTGGCCAACGTGCTACCTACGATCACATCCTGTGGGACTGCAAAATAGAGCCACCTCCGGGTGATCTAGTTACAGCTCCTTCTCTCGAGCGGTGGGAGACCGTGCTGGCTAGCTCTGACCCCAGAACGCAAGTTTTGGCGGTGGAGTGGGCTGACAAAGTCGTCGAGGGCTATGTACTCTCGACCACTTAACGCGACTTCTTGCCAAGCTCTTCCCGGCGAATAAAATGTTTTACAATCAAAAACAACTTTCAGAGCCTGCAAAACGCAAATACTGCGCTCGATATGAATCAAAATTGCGGCTTGACAATCAAAATAGAAAAAAAGAGGAAATGTTACGGACGAAATTTTGATATTTGGCTTAGTTTTTTTCACGAGATGACATGAAAGACCTACATACCTAAATGTGCAATTTTTCTGGATATTTATCTCTCATTGTAAAAAAATGAAAATTAAAAAATAATATCTGTCTGCAACATTTCCTCCATTCATTAAAGTAGAAAACGCTGCCAGCGACCTTATAAAAATTGAGCCATTTTTAGACACGCTACAGCTTCTGAAAGTTCCCATGTATTTCCTATGGACACTGTCGCTGGTGAACCCTCTTAAGGCCCTAGAGCGCGTACGCAAGCCCAGTACCCTTCTGCAGCTCCAGCCGTTACCTGCCTAGACACGCGAGCGTCTATTTTCGAGACCACCCGGCCGCGTAGTTCGAGCAAGCGTCTAACTGGGAAGTGCGGCGATAAATGTCTTTGGCACGTGTACAAGAGGAAGCCTTTTAAACGGCTGGGGTCTGAACGTGCGCGAGCTATATATGTGCAGGGGATAATAAAAATTAACATAATTTTCTGACCACCTCTGCAACTCGACGCGTTCCTCAATGGCATATCTTTCGACAAAGCGTCACGTCGTCTTGATTTATGAACTCCTTTCTTCGGCATAATCATGAGGGATCGTTGGTACTGAATTCCGTTCAAATGCGTTCTTTATAAAAAAAACTAATGATCTTCCTCACGTAAAAACTCGTAATGCGGAGCCCAAAAAAAGTTTTTTTTTAACCGCGCAGCTTTTGGAATTGTTTGTGTAGGATTAGGCATGTGATCCTGCGCGATTTTGTTCTCGTGATTTTTTTGCAGTAAATTGTCACGATGGGAAAAGATGTGATAGTTAAAAAGGCCGCGAATACAGTGGCAGCAGCTGGTGAGGCCTAAACGAACCTCGCTTCAAACACTTTTTCCCCATAAAGGTGGCTGTAGGACCGATACTGAGATGAAACTCTGTGAGAAAGGCGGTATATAAGTCTTGAGTCGAGAAATAAAAATTAAGTAGAAGTGAATGTCAACTTAGCAGAATGCCTATTAATATTGTGCACTGCAACTTGATATTCTCAACGGGATGAGACATATTGGTCTCCGAGTGGACTCCAGGACTGTTGCTGAGGACAAGACATGAAAAAAAATGTTCTTGGTTTCTTCCCGCACAATTGTAGATATTTGCTGTTGAAGGATTGAAATACGGGCCAGTTGGTGCATTGTAAACTAATAATAACCAGTCACAAAAGACAAGGGACAAAAGCAGGAGTGTTCACGCCCCATATCTTTATATATAGCTCAGTCGTTGTGGTGTGAAAACTCCTGTTTTCTCTTGTCTTATGTGACTGGTTATTTTCAGTTTATTTGCTGTTATTTTTATTGACACAATAAGTTCTGCATGGTCACAAATAAGTGGTTGACTTTGTAGACGAAGAAAGTGCCATTAAAAAAGAAATATGGTACAATAAAATCAATTACTATTGCGTAGGAAAACCAAAGAAGAGAAGGTAGATTGGAAGGATTATGGAGAAGCTTTTGTGGTGCAGTGGACGCATTTAGGTTGATGACGAATTCAAGCAGAGCAACAAAGAATAGCAGCAAGCAGTACAGGCAACGCGAAGAGAGCAGTAGAGTTTTTCAAGGATGCAAGGAAAAAACGTTTGTTTCCCGAGAGTGGACAAAACTACTAAAATGCACTACCAACTCGTTGAATAATTCAGTGATGTTAGCACGAACTAATTTCCATAATTCAAATCAAAGAAGAAAAGTACGAAGTTCTTTTGTGCGCTCCGACTGCCTGCTTTAGAAACTTTTCTGATGGAAAAGAAACATTTCAGTATTTCCCTTAGGCATAAATTTTGAACAGGCGTATCTTTCACTTGTTTACAAAAAAATATACTTTTCCGCTGCATACCTGGCATAATTGGTTTTGGGGGAAAGGAAATGGCGCAGTATCTGTCTCATATATCGTTGGACACCTGAACCGCGCCGTAAGGGAAGGGATAAGGGAGGGAATGAAAGAAGAAAGGAAGAAGGAAGTGCCGTAGTGGAGGGCTCCGGAATTATTTCGACCACCTGGGGATCTTTAACGTGCACTGAGATCGCACAGCACACGGGCGCCTTAGCGTTTTTCCGCCATAAAAACGCAGCCGCCGCGGTCGGGTTCGAACCCGGGAACTCCGGATCAGTAGTCGAGCGCACTAACCACTGAGCCACCGCGGCGGGGCGCATACCTGGCAGGGAGAAACGATTTCAGTACTAATAATCACCGCCTGTTCAAGGAATACAGGAGAACTCTCATTTACAGATACTGCATCATTTCCTTTCGGCAGCAACCAATTTTCAATCTTTTTTTGATAAGGGGGAAGGAAATGGCCGCAGTAACTGTCTCGCATATCCCGGTGGACACCCGAACCACGCCGTAAGGGAAGGGATAAAGAAGGGAGTGAAAAAAGAGAGGAAGAGGTGCCGTAGTGGAGGGCTCCGGAGTAATTTCGACCACCTCGGGGCATTTAACGTGCACTGACATCGCACAGCGCATGGGCGCCTTAGCGTTTCGCCTCCATCGAAACGCGCCCGCCGCGGTCTGGTTCGAACACGAGTAATCCGGATCAGTAGCCGAATGCCCCAACCACTGACCCAACGCGACGGGTACATTTCCTTTCCTCCAAAACCAATTTTTTATTATTCATTATCATAACTCTCAATCTGTATGGTAATAAATAACAAAAAATTGGTTTCGGGAGAAAGGAAATGGAAAGGCTTGATATGAGTATGAGTGTGTGTGCACCATAATCTACTGCGAATAAAGTGTACAAAAAGCCGGGACCGAAAAAAAAAGATGTAGATGATGTGGATGTTTACACTAGCATTCGACGAGTTGGCGACACACATTAAAACATTAAGGTAGTCAGTTTCTAGTATATTAATCTATGCGTCGGCATTGTCAAGAAACTGCTAACAGGCCTTCGTAATGTGAGCGGCGCAGTGCATCGCTTGAAGAATGCTTACACATTTTCCTGTTTTTTGTAAATTCGCTTCAGGTATTCAGAATGAAAAGCCAGTCAATGTTTCTGCGCTTGCGAGCACAGCATAGACCGTATGGCAATACGACAGCGGCTCCGAACTTACAGTACAGGCAATCCTCCCACTGCTCGCACTGGTCGCTCTCCCAGGCTTGGGCAAGGTTAAAGTAGCAGATTATGCAAATGATATCTCTCTGTTTATTAGAAACATTGACAGCTATAGAGCATTTCAGAGACTCTTTCACACTTAGGTTGCCTGTCAGGTGCACGTCTCAATCCTGATAAAAGGCAGGCGTAACGTTTTGGATCTCTTAATGACCAATTTGCCGATGGTGTCCAACGGGTAGGTGGCGTAAAAGAAAAGTCCTTGGTGTCACGTTTCTGGCCTCCGGTGAAGTAGACCGAGCCACCTGGAAGGAAATAAAGCCCAAGGCTGATCAGCGTATCGAAGTCGCAAAATCCTCCGACCTACCTTTCTCTGAACCTTACCTTAGAATAGGCATAATAGCTTCCTTATTCTACGTCGCAAAAATAGCGCGCCCTCCTCGCCGCATCCTCCAGAGGCTGGCCATAGCGTGTTGATCTTTCTTCTGGAGTGATCGCGCAGAGAGCGCTGCATGTTTTTGTCCGCCTGCCCACCGACATGGGTGGCTTCAGCATTCCGGATCTTGAAGTTATGTGTCGTGTATTGGCCTTCAGGGCCATATGGGACCTTATCTCAGATACAGAGTACCGAGGAAGAGCACTCACCGCATATTTGCTGGGAACATCGGCTCGCTTCTTTGAGTTATCAAATTGGAAAGGCCCTGCGGCTGAAAAGTCGCCAGCTTTCTATAGATATGTCGTGAGATCCTTACGTTTTATGGAAGGTACACTTCCTGATTGTGATTTTAAAGAATTGTCCGCGAGTGAAACTTGCGAATATGTTGCTTTTCGCACCCTGAATGTAGACCAGCGCAGGAAAGTGCGCAAAAGGCGGAAACAAATAATATTTAATTGCCTCTCTCCCCACTGATGTATCCAATTTTACCTGGATTTGCGAATGGGAAGCGTTGCCCACAGCTGACAGCCTTGCGGCTCCGCCTCATGTCCGCAATGCGGTCGAACTGAAACTCTGAAGCATGGCGTTCTTGAATGCCCTGTCGCCTGCAATTTCTGGCGCTTGGTAGCGCGAACGTTCCAGGTGCGCATGCAGTGTCAGAGTCGCAGTCGCGATTTCTTTGTTGAATTAATAATGTGTGTGGGTGCTTATGTACTCTGGAAAAAGAGGGGACTTGCTGTCCTTCGGGGATGCCCGCAGAAAGCAATGTTCCCTTTACTGTATCGCCTTAGAACTTTGATTCTGAAACACTTGAATGAAGAACTCATCTTATTGGGTGAGGAGGCCTTCCTCTTCCGCTGGTCAACAACGTTCATTGTTGTTAGCGATAGAAGTGTGTCAACGCCCATCCTTCCGTATTAGGAAGCTTGGCGAGTGTTGCTCATTTTTTCCTTCCTTGTATTCCACTTAAGCGCATAATGAAGTTACTTCAAGCCAGCTCGTGTAGAAATCACGAATTGTTCACTGAAATGTCATTTGCATATATATGATACCTGTAGAATGATGGTTCACTGGGATGCCATTGGAAACCACACCACTTGTGTAAAGAGTCCTTAGCACCGTAGATATTTTCTGGAAAATAAAATTGTCTGAAAAGGTACTGGCCGCTGGTACTGGTCGCACCACCGTCCCCCTCACGCGGCGCATGGACGCTTCCGTCTTACACGATGACCTGCGCGTAGCGAAAATTCTGGCTCAGTTGGCTGCTTCAGCTCATGCGGCTGGAGACTACTCCCGAAATGTGGGACGCTTTGAAAGCTTCTTCGAGTAATGTGTAGATACATGCAGGGAAAGCCCGTCGTATCCGTCAGACCGGCGCGCTCAACGACATCATGCGCCGTATGCGCATCAGGAAGGAGGACGGACAACAGACTTTTGCCATGCGCGAACATCTCGACACTTTGCGCGTGCGATACCACCGCGTTTTGGAGGAAAGCGCGCGTGCGTCGCGTTTGGCGGGAGGGTGTCGACTGCCGTTGGACGACGTCGTTTCTTAATCGGAGTAACGCGCGATCGCCGCGTGTCGAGGAGGTGTCTCTCGGAGACGGCGGGACTCCGGCAGCGCCATCCGACATATAGCATGTTCTTGCCTCGCACTTTGCGGCGCTCTTTTCGACGCAAGGCCTGTCAGTTCAGGGCTTCGAAGGAGCGGTCGCGACATTTTGCGGCTTGCTGCCCCAGCTCTCAGACGTAGCCTACGACGCGCTTTGCTCCCCGGCAACGTTAGAGGAAGTCCTCGAAGGCTTGAAGATGGTGAAACAGTCCACCGCTCCCGGACCGCACGGCTTAGTGGCAGGCTCTTACTTTGCCTTTTTCGACATCCTCGGGAGCTTGCTGCTCCGACTGGTGAACGCTATTTTGGTGGCGCGGCAGAAGCCAGCCTCTTTCAGTGTGGGTCGGATTGTATTGTTGTTACAGGAAGGCATGCCACCATCACAGCCCGGGTCCTGGAGGCCCATCACTCTCCTCAACAGCCACTACAAACTGATTGCCTCGCTACTAGTGAGACGGTTGCGGGCCTTTTCGGGCAATGTAGTCAGCCCCTTTAAATCGTGTGCTGTTCCGGGGCGATCTGTCTTCTCCTCGCTTACGTTAACACGGGACGTATTCGCCTAAGCCTGCTCGAAACGGGTCAGCGGAGTCTTTGTGTCACTCGATCAGGCCAAAGCGTTTGACAGCATGGAGCACGCCTACCTTTTGCGGTGCTGCGCTGCTTTTTCCTGCCCGGCGGATTTCGTCCAAGTCGTTGAGCTGCTATACAGCGGATATAGAAGCCAGTTTTTTATGAACGGCACTATTGCCGGCGAGTTCGAGGTGACGCGGGGAGTGCGGCAGGGGTGCCCCCTTTCGCCGACCCTCTTTGGGCTGTCACTCGACCCGCTCTTACGGAGAGTAGTGTTGGACAGGCGCATTCGCGGCTTCCCCGTGGTTGGTCAGGAGTTTGTCGTTGTCTCCGCCTGCGCGGATGACATTTCCGTCTTTGCCAGGGACACGGACAGCTTGCTGGCTTTCCTGCAGATTTTTGAACAGTACGCTTCTCTCTCCGGTGCCGAGCTTAACCCGACCAAGAGCAGCGTTCTCGCTTTTGGCTCCTTTCGGGGTCTCCTGCCCGCGGCGGTGCCCTTCGTAGACGTCACGCGAGTTCTGAGAGTCCTGTTCGAGCCGGGTGGAGTTTCGACCCGCGCCTGGGAGGAGGTACTGTCGGGTGCGACGCGGGCTTTTGCGGAAGCAGATCCCTACCACCTCTTGTTGCACTCAAAGTCTACGACTGTTAAGACGCGAGTTTCTATGTCGCGTGGGACGCAACAATGCCGTGCCGTACAGTGGGACGGCTCGCGTCCCTTATGGTTACCTTTGTTTCGGACGGTGGCCCAGCACCTGTAGCTCGCAACTTCCTTGAACTGCCAGTCAGTAGGGGAGGCTTAGGACTCCCATCTGTCCCCACTGTTGCTCGGGTCCTGGGAGCTAGATTTGTATCCGTCTATTTGACGTGGAGTGGTACCCGGGATGCGGTCTCATGCTGTATTGGATGGGCTCCATGTGCCGCGTCTTTTCGCCCCTCCGGCACTCGGGTCCTCATGTCGAGCGGCCGTCTCCCTATTATAGGGACGTGGCGGGCATGAAGTCGGCCTCAGAAACTGATGCCCCCGACATTGATATTTTAGAGACACCTGCCTCTTGGGTGAGCGACGTGGTCTGTTGCAGTCGCCTCGCTCAGGACGATCAGATCGACCTCGGTGTCAAGGTGGCGATCTTGGGCAGCTGTCAGCCTGCCGAATGAGGTGCGAGATTTTGAGTGGCACAGGCGTTGGGGAGTCCTTCACACGCGCCAGCGCCTGGTCGTGTGGGGTATCGTCCCCAACGAACAGTGTGCGAACTGTGGCGCCCAGGAAACTCTAAAGCATGTCTTTTTTGAGTGTGTTGTCGCGAGATCGATGTGGCGCCTCGTCGAACGCATGTTTGTTGTTCGTGTCGGTCGAGGGACCAGGCGTCAACGAGGGCCCTTTGCCCATTTAGTGGTGGCCGCGACTATGTTTGTTTTCTGGCGTCGGCGTTGCATCGCGGAGGCTCGTCGAACCCCCGCTCGAGCTATGTACCAGGCGCTCCAGAGCCTGCGCCTCGTCATCTGAGGATACTTGTCTGGGCAGTTAGCAGCAAATGGCGAGGTGCTGTCTCTGCGGCGCTGGCGCACACGGTTCTTTGTAATCACCAACAGCAGGCTATAGACGACTTTACTTTACTAGCCTGCCCTCCCCCCCTCCGTTTGTTTCCATATTGAGTTTGCTGATCATGTGACAGCATTGTAATTTGTGGTGCCCCTCTATTTGTAGCCGTGATGGCTCTCCCCTTAATCCATGAATTTTTAGTTATGGAGAACCAAACTGCCCTGTCAGTGTCCAATTGTATTTAAGTGCACTCTTGGTTTGTTCTGTTTGAAAGTGCTGTTTCAATATATGTTTCAGAGCAATAAACTTCTCTTTATGTAGAACGTTTTTTGTGTTTATGCGGTATGTCTGCGGTTTTTTAACGGCCCAACGCGATTCAGAACTAATGGTTCATCGCCGGTGGTTGTATATTTTTAATATAAGTTTTGCGATGAAATTTGTGAGTACATGCGCCCGAGAATGTTAGCAGCGCTGCTAATTGTTTGTGTGGGTTTAACGTCCCAAGGCGAGTCAGGATTTGAGAGACTCCGCAGTTAAAGTCGCCGGAAATTTCGACTACCGGAGGTTTTATAACGCGCAATGACAACGCACAGTATACGAGCCTCAATGATTTCGCCTCCATCAAAATCCGACCTCTGCAGCCGGGATCGAAAGCGCGTAGAAGCCGAGCGCCATACTACTAAGCCATTGCTGCGGCGGAGTCGAAGAGTAAAACTACGCAGAGATGCAACCATTCTTATGTTTTGTATTGTTTTTGCTTTTTTTACTTTTTGCTAATTGTCGTGGTTCCGCGCATCGCCAACGGGGCCCTGAACTGCGCGGCTGCATCTTTTGAGGAAATAAAACTGCGGGTTAACCGCATTATATCTCGGAGGACATCTTAACACTTGCCACCACTGACATTTCGAAAACAGGGTGGTAAAGAAAGGATCATAACCTGCAGCAGGAGTGAGAGACTGCTGCTCGCCGAGCACCCGGTTGTGCAGACCATCGCTATCGACCGGGCTTCCAGCGTTATGGACAGCGGGAACATTAAGGCCTGGGCGCAGTAGGACCATGCGGGGTCCCGGAAGCCCGTGTGCTGCAAGCTCCTCTGTTAAATTAAAGTTTTAGGAGTGTTAGCTCTTATGTTTGTCAACGGCGCGTCTCTCTGCAATGAAGGTAAAATTGACCAAATACTTGCCACGTGACCACACTACATCACATAGCAACAGAGGGCGCGCCGAGCCTTACTTCATCACTGTACTTTGTATCCGTTATATACAGCGTGTTCTGCAATCAAACGTGCACCGTAGAACGCTTCTCTCAGCTAAAATGCGAATTGTTCGAGCTGCAATTTCGCACAGAAATGACACTTGGCGGGCAGAATTATTTTATCAACATTTGTTCGGAGTGTTTGCCTGAATTGATAAAAAAGTCGGATATTTGCATCGTTTGCAGCGGCGAGCAAATTAAAATGAATTTATTTGGGTGTTGGGGAAATAAATGCCGCAGTATCTGTCTCAAATATCGGTAAAAATCTGAACCGCGCCCAAAGGGAAGGGATAGAGGAGGGAGTGAAAGAAGAAATAAAGAAAGCGGTGCGGTACAAACCGTTTCCTGGGCGACTGCGCCGGTGGCGCCATCTCGTTTGTCAGCCGTTGAGATTCGGCAATGAACGGTGGGGTTTTGCCGGAGGTTTGAAAACGTTTTAATCAACCAAACGACTTTAATTAGACTTTAAGCAACCAAATGATCAGGCAAACCTTACTAAAGGACCTTCAACAATAGATCATATTCACACTATCAATCAGGTGATAGAGAAATGCGCAGAATACAACCAACCCCTATATATATAGACTTCGTTGATTACGAGAAAGCTTTCGACTCAGTGGAAACCTCAGCTGTCATACAGACATTGCGGAATCAGGGTGTAGAAGAGTCTTGTGTGAAAATACTGGAAGATATCTATAGCAACTGCACAGCTACCATAGTCCTCGATATTTTCAGCAATAAAATTCCAATAAGGAAAGGTGTCAGGCAAGCAGATACTATCTAGCCAATGCTATTCACCACCTGTTTACAGGAGGTATTTCGAGGCCTGAATTGGGAACAGTTGAGAATAAGAGTTAATGGAGAATACCTAAATGATCTGCGATTCGCTGATGATATTGCTTTGATGAGTAACTCGCGAGATGAATTCCAAAGAATCATCAATAATTTAGACAGGCAGAGCAAAACAGTGGGTCTAAAAATTAACATGCAGAAAAGCAAAGTAATGTTCAACAGTATAGCAAGAGAACAGCAGTTCACAATTGGAAGCGAGGGGCTGGAAGTCGTAAAGGAATGCGTCTACTTAGGGTAGGTAGTGACAGGTGATCCGTATGATGAGAGGGAAATAACTAGAAGGATAAGATTAGGGTGGAGCGGATATGGTATGTTCTCTCAGATCATGAATGGCAGGTTACCAATATCCCTCAAGAGAAAAGTGTACAACAGCTGCATCTTATCGGTAGTCGTCTACGGGGCAGAAACGTGGAGGCTAATGAAAAGGTTTCAGCTTAAGTTAAGGACAACGCAGTGAGCCATGGAAAGAAAAATGAGAGGTGTAACGTTAAGAGAGCGGAATCGGGCAGAGTGGGTGAGGGAACAAACGCTGGTTGATGACATCCTAGTCGAAATCAGGAGTACGGAATGGGCTTGGGCAGGGCATGTGATGCGGAGGCAAGACAACCGCTGGTCGTTAAGGGTAACTGAGTGATTTCCAAGAGAAGGCAAGCGTAGCAGGGGACGGCAGAAGGTCAGGTGGGCGGATGAGATTAAGATGTTTGCAGGCATAGGGTGGGCGCAGACGGCAAAGGACCTGGTTAGTTGCAGAGACATGGGAGATGCCTTTGCCCTGCAGTGGGTGTAGTCAGGCCGATGATGATGATGATGAATACACTTGTTCACGAAAGAGTTTGAAACTTACGGCAGTTTTGGTCAAAGTAAGTTCTTCGTGATCTTTCATGAACCAGTTGAAAAAGCGTCTTCAAACCTTCCGCAAAACACCCCCGCACTCCTGCTCCTTTGTGGAATCTCTACGGCCGTCAAACGAGATGGCGCCGCCTGTCCAATCGCTGAGATAATGGGTTGCTTCGTTTCGTTGTCGCCGCAGACGGTGTGAATATGCGACTTTCCTTGGGGCGATTCATGTATGTACTCCCAGCAAATTTAGCTTAAAACAATACTGGCGACCGAGTTTCATTTCTGTGCGAATTTTGAGCTCGTACAATTAACCTGTTTAGCAGAAAGAAGCATTCTACGGCACGCGTTTCTTTGTGGGAAGTCTGTAGCGGCTATTGAAGTGGGACCCCTACCCTGGGACCATTTGCATAAAACTTAGGCGCCACCCGTTTGGCGCAGAATGTTCGAAGTGGTGTCAAATGACTTGGCATGCTCCTGAGGATAAAATTCCTGATTGTGAAGAAGCCCAACATATGGGTGGGGTTCGAAACTACGACCTTTCCGCCCCTAAAATATGCACTCCCAGGTCCTTCAGACGGTCATTACGCCCGAACTGTTTGTGGCAGGTGGTTCCGGATGGTATCAACCATTCATGGTGTTGTGATATAACGAGGAAATATGCCCGTTATAGCGATGGTGGTTGTAAATCGCAATAGTAGTTCAAAATGTATACGGTAGATGGCGCTGCTTGTGCCTTACAAGGCACAGTGTAGAGAAGGAAGAATTAAGATCAAACGGACAATGGAACCATAGGGGAAGAAAGAGGCGCAAGCGCCAGGGCCAAGTTAATTCAGATATAGGTTTCATTAACATGCAAGGTGGCAGGAATAGACTGAAATGGGAGGAAATAGAAGAACAGTTAAGACAGGAGGAATTAATGGTATATGGTTTAGCGGAAACACATCTTAGAGACATGGAGCAACCACCCTGTAACCCAGACTACGCATGGGAATATTGCAATAGAACCGAGGGCAGCAGAAAGGGAGGTGGAATTGGGGCATTCATTCATAAAAGTATGAATTTTCAAAGGGTTAGACTGGGATGCAGGGAACATTTATGGCTAAAAGGAACAGTGGCAGGCAAGCAAACACTCCTTGGCTTTGTATACCTGTGGACAGGGGTTAATGCCAAAGAGGAAAACAGGAAAATGTTAGAATGTATTGCAAGCGACATTGATGAGCTAGGAGGACAGGGCGAGATAATTATATTAGGCGACATGAATGCACACATTGAAGACCTGGATGGGTACACGGATTCGACAGGAAGCATGCTGCAGGACATGTGTGACAGGCATGATTTAGTTGTATGCAACAGCACCGAGAAGTGTGAAGGGCTCATAACATGGGAGGCGGGGAGTCTGCACTCGACGATAGATTATGCACTAATGTCACAGAGGATGTATAACAGATTAGGGGTAATGAGCATAGATGAAGATGGTTCCAGAAGTCTAGGTAGTGACCACAAGCGTATCAAGTTGAGCTTCAGAAGAAAAAGCAATGTAGGACTGAATCAAGATAAACAATCAGGGGAAAATTTTTACTCAGAAAAGCAATTGGAAGTAGCAGCCAAACAAATCGAGAAAGTAATTTTTGAGGATAGTGAAACAGAATGGACTTATACCAAATTAACTCGATTACTGGAGCTAGAGCTAGCTAAGGTGGGAGTAAAGCTAAAAGGGAAAAGATGCAAACCCAAGAGTTGGTGGGATGAGGAGGTCAAGAGGGCAATAGAAAAGCGCAAGAAAGCATCCAGGGAACACAGATATTCCAAGAAGAGGGGGGAACCAAAACCCGAAGTAGACAGAAAATGGGATACCTTCATAAAGTGTAGAAGGGACGCATCCTATTTTATTAATGAGAAAATTAGAAGAAAGGGTGCCCAATGAATGTCAAAAGTAAATAAAAAGGATAGAAAAGCAGCCCAAAAGTTCTGGAAACATCTAAATGCAATGAGTAATAAAACTAGGCTAGAACAAAGGTTTATTGTTACAGATGAGGGTAGTCGACTAGAAGGGGATGAAGCAATAAAACACATAGGAACAAGGATGACGGAAAAATTTTCAGCACAGCACGTGGTACATAATTTATCGAAGGAGGATAGACCGGTTACAGCAATAGCTTCACTTGAGCAAGGAGAGTGGGAAAGGGCAGAGAAGAAGGTTCCTAGTGGCACATCAACAGGACCAGATGGTATCCCGATTATGTTGATAAAGAAGTTAGGACCAAAATCCAAGCAAACATTAATACAGGTAGTGAACAAAATGATAGTGGATGAGAAAGTCCCCTATGAATGGCGATTAAGTAGAATGAACATGATATATAAGGGAAAGGGGGACAAAGCAGACATAAGTAACTATCGCCCCATAACAGTGACGTCTGTGGTTTACAGGGTGGTGATGCAAATTATAAAGGATAGACTGCAGGCTTGGGTGGAGAACGAGGGGGTGCTAGGGGAACTACAGAATGGGTTCCGGAAACAAAGGAGGTTGGAGGACAATCTATTTTCATTGACACAGTGTATAGAAATTGCGGAAAAGGAACATAGGCCCTTATTGCTAGCATTTCTGGATATTAGGGGAGCCTATGACAACGTTACTCAGGAGCATTTGTGGGACATATCGGGCACATTGGATGTGGAAAATGAAGTAATTAATCTTTTAAAAGATATATATAGAGGTAACAGAGTGCTCATAAAATGGGAAAAAAATGTATCAGGGCCTGTAGAGATACAGCGGGGGCTTAGACAAGGATGTCCTCTGTCCCCTTTGTTGTTCATGTTGTACCTGCAAGGTTTGGAGGCCAAGCTAGAGGGGAGCGGACTAGGTTTCAACCTATCTTTTTTCAAGCAAGGGGAATTGATTAAACAGACATTAGCGGGACTAATATATGCGGACGATATAGTGATAATGGCTGACAACAAGGAAGACCTGCAGAAGTTGTTAGACATATGCAGTACAGAGGGAGATAGATTAGGCTTCAAGTATAGTAAGGAAAAATCTGCAGTCATGACATTTAATGAAGAGGGCGGCGAGCATAGAATACAGGAGTTCGTGCTAAAGGTAGTGAATGAGTACAAGTATCTTGGGGTGTGGATAAATAACAGTGTTGAGTATCTGACAGAGCATGAAAAATATGTAATGAATAAAGCTAGTAGGAATGCAGCTGTCATGAAAAATAGGGCACTGTGGAATTACAATAGGTATGAGGTGGTAAGAGGGATCTGGAAAGGGGTGATGGTCCCTAGCCTGACCTTCGGGAATGCGGTCCTGCGTATGAGGCCAGATGTTCAAGCAAGGCTGGAAATTAGGCAACGGGGAGTAGGGAGGTTAGCTTTGGGAGCACATGGCAATACACCAAATCAGGGGGTACAGGGTGATATGGGATGGGCGTCTTTCGAGAGCAGAGAGGCTAGCAGTAAGATAGCATTTGAGGAACGATTGAGAAGGATGGAGGAAAAGCGGTGGGCTAGGAAAGTTTTCAGATACCTGTATATAAAGAATGTTGACACGAAATGGAGAAAGCGAACTAGAAAATTGACAAGCAAATATCTGGACAGCAGTAAGGGGGCAAATCAGCAATTATCGGTTAAGAAAAAGGTTAAAGGAACAGAGAGAGCTTTGTGGAAAACAGGGATGCTGACGAAATCGGCACTAGAAACATACCGGACCTTTAAACAGGAAATTGTCAAAGAAAATATCTATGATAATTGTAGGGGAAGTTCTTTGTTGTTTGAGGCCAGGACTGGAGTTTTGCGGACTAAGAAGTATAGAGTCAGGTACCAGGAGATAGACACTTTGTGCATTGCGTGCGGAGAGGAGGAGGAAACGGCTGAACACTTGATACTTTTCTGTAAAGGGCTTCACCCTACAGTGGAAGGCAGCGGAGCTGACTTACCCAAGGCATTGGGGTTTAGGGATAGTGAAGGGAAAGTGGATTTTAAGAGGTTAGAAGTAACCAAGCGAAGGTTATCTGATTGGTGGCTAAAAGCAAGACAGGAGTAAAATTTCACAAGACATGGCTAGGTGGCTTGAGTCACCGCCCGATGTAAAGGGTTCAGCCGTATCCATCCATCCATCCATCCATCCATCCAAGGGATGTTTCTGTAAAGGAAACATCCGCGGATGTTACAATTTGGTCTTCTCCACTTTTTCTGAGCACACCGATGTAAACACTTGAAGCTCCCATAGATAACGTGCTTAAGTCGAACGTTGAGGCAGTGTCGGCGGATAATATTTTGATGATGGTGATGCAGATCAGCGCCGTGGGAGTGTGGATGAAGGGCAGTAGGCAGGAAGGTTCCCACCATGAAGGAAGAAAGATTTGAAGAGGTGCCGCGGCTTTCCGAGGCTCCGCTGGAGCCCACCACTAGCGCGCATCTTTCTCCGTTCCTTCTTTCGCTTCCGCCTTTATTTACGCGAAATCATTACTAGGCTACGCCGGCAGCTGAGGTGTCCGCAACAAGTGGACGTAAAATGTGGAAGTAAAATGTGTCGCAAGATATCACGTCATCAGCTAGTGCATAGCAGTCATGATTGATTATGCACGACAATTGTTATATAATTAGAGCGTCAGATCGCCGCCGCGGTGACTGAGTTGTTATGGCTCTCAGCTGCTGGCCCGAAAGACGCTGGTTCGATCACGGCCGCGGTGGTCGAATTTCGATGGAGGTGAAATTCTAGAGGCCCGTGTACTGTGCGATGTCAGTGCACGTTAAAGAACCTCAGGTGATCGAAATTTCCGGAGCCCTTCACTATGGCGTCCCTCATAGCCTGAGTCGCTTTGGCACGTTAAACCCCCATAAACCAGAGCGTCAGATGAATGTCATGGTCGTATGAGTTATTGTGATTTAGTCGAGAGTCCGAAGTCATGAGTCATGACCGGAATCCTAACGAATGTGTTCATGACCAGAGTCATTGTCGGGGGAATTTTTGTTTTATTGGCATTAATGTCCCAGAGCAACTTAAGCTATGAGGAACGCCGTAGGGTAGGGCTCCGGAAATTTCGACCAACTGGGGTTCTTTAACGTGTACTGACTTCACACACTGCACGGGCTTCTAAAATTTCGCCTTCAGAGAAATTCAACCGGTTGCGGTCATCACTCATGATCATAAGTCATGGACATGAAATGGGTCAGAAAAAAAGCTGCTTCATGGTAACAAAATAGGTCGCAAAAAGTGCCGAGTCATTGGTCACACAATAGGTCACAAAAAAATTTTAGGCGGAGTTGAAGTGTCCACCGAGATGATCGAGATCTGAGAGCTACTGCAACCTTTCCCTTCGTCAATATGCATGCTTTCGCATTACTTCACGTAAAAGACTTAAGTGCCCTCAGAATTATCATTTTGTCACTCAGTTTCATTGCCACAAATTCTGTGTGGTTGGTTGGCCTCAAATAAAGATGGCACATACCCACTACGGCACAGTGGCCAAGACATTAAGCAACAAGTTTGCCTCCGTTGCTTCCTGTTTTCTTCATCATTTTTTGGTCCGCGTTCACTGCCAGAGACATTAGCGTCGTCATGTTGTTTTCTCTCGCCTCGTGACACCGCTAAGAACAAAGTCGCCACAATCGAATGCGTGTATCATTCAGACAACAGCACCAGGCTCGAAGTAGCTAGGGCAACTTACGCAGGATCCCAGCAGGACGCGTAGATCCCATCAAGAAATAAATCCTCGTCCGCTCTCCGCTCATTCCCTTCCATAGAGCTCTTTACGCCATCGCTAATCCTAGAAATGTGCGCCTATGTTGCGTAATGGCACTAAACACTGGTTGTAAGGAAAGAAAGGAAGAAAATAGCAACGTCCTTCTGCAATTGCGTCAAACGCTGTCGCGCCATGTGACATAAGCCGATTTTTCGATGGTGTGACCACAAAGCCAGCTTTCCAAGCGTGGCACGGCAGATGCAAACACAGCATCCGTTTCGGCACCCACAGCGGTTACTCATTATTGTTTTTTTTGTAACGCGAACAAAGAAAGTTTAGCAGCAATAATCAGACAGTACCCGGGAAGGACGCGCCGTTAATGCGCGTGGTATCTCCTAGGATTAGCGCCATTGAGCACAAAGTACCATTCTTGCCGCCTCGCGTGAGGGTTCCAATATAATGCTAATTGCGCAGCGCTCGATGACTGCAATATCTCCTCCCATTTACCCTTAGAAAGGGGATTAGCACATAATACATGGCGATGGGCTGTAGCAGCACACTTTTTTCGTTATGGCGCTGTGACATCCTTTTTTTTTCTTTTGCAGCAGTAAAACAAGTTGTTCTGAAGTTTGCACTGCGTGAGAGAAACCACTAGTCAGGATGAAACCAAAACTAACTGCTTTTACCATTAGCAGCGAATTGATGCTTTTTTTCAGTGGCGGTGGCTGCAGCTGCCACAAAAAATCTTCAGGAATGGTAGCTGGTCACCTTGCGGTGGCTGCGAAAGTGAAAATAACTCCGAAAACCTCCGAATATGGGCTGAAAAACTTTGTTCTTTACATTGCTGTGGCAGCGTGTCATCGGTGAGGTTTCGTGCCCTGAAGCGGCCCCCAGGTACATGAGAAGTGCTGTAGCGGACGGCTAGACATTTTAAGCGACCAGTAGGTGTTCTTTGTTGTCTATTTCCCACACGGAGCACACAAGGTTCTTTTCTCAATTTGAATGCGGGCACCGCGGTCCAGAAGCGCTGCCGACGCGTCTAACTCACCAGCAGGACCTCTAAGCTTTCGGTGCGAGTATGATTTTTTATACAATTTGGGCTGCATTTCCGGTTTCTCCGTAAGGCAATTACCTGACTCGTCGATAGGATAGTGGCGTCATCAGCACCATCAGAGCACTGCAATTTTCGCAGTCTGCTCCATTGGATTATTATACATGGTGTTTCATCTAAAATTTTACCCAATTTTTAAAAGTAAGCTTTTTCAGTTAGGTGAGCGCTTTTTTGCCGCATAACATTTTCAGCAATGAAGTACACCAAAATACAGCAAAGGCGTGCTAACTAGCAGGCTGGTTAACTAATACTGAATATTTAGCTTTTTATATATTACTGTTAGGCTCCTTAATTATTGAGAGCCGTGTAGCCCACCGTAAGTTGTATCCATATCAGTTTTTAGAATTTTGAAAACTTGGTTATAGCTCGGCGTTGGGCCTAATTAATTTAGACGACATCGCGCCAAAATACATGCGCTTTCGAGAAGCTTGGAGGCCGAAATTTGTTCTAGACTGCACGTAATCTCAACTGAAAGAATATAGTTTCAACCATTCTCAAAAATACCCATGGATCCGCGAGTGTTTAGCGTCTCTGAGAATCAGGGCTGTCGGGAAAATTTAGCATACAACCATAAAAAAATGCTCGTTATATTGGTTTAGACCTCTGTGTTGCAGATTTCTGAATCGAAGACGGCGCACCAGCTTATCACTTCTTACTTCCCAGGCTAATTTAATTTCCAAAAATTGAATTTCAAAGCACTACCTCATACACTGTATTAAGCCATGCACACGCCGAAAGCCTAAAATTGACTGGAATGCAGCACTTTAATATTTGTTCCACTTTGACAACCAGCTCTTGTAATTTCGTTTAATACAACCAGCGACGTGAAGCTTGAATATATTGCCACACTGCTCACATTCTGCGAGCGCCGCCATGCGGCCGAGCGGCATTACTGGGCTCGTGTGGGAGCGAAGAAGAGGACGTTCCCGTTCGAACGCGCGCTGCCGGGTTTCTGGCCTTCGGATTAAAAAAGCCCTTTTTCGTGCCGCCCTACGTTTGTCGGCGACATTTTGGTGGAGGTGCTGGGTATCGTTCCATGAACGCTCACCCTGAGGGCAACTCTGACGCTGATCAGCGACGCTTGGACACAGCACCCGTCCACAAAGCGAGCCGCCGCCTGCGAGGCCTGCAACCTGAGTGTCAGCCACTGACGAGGCCGGTGCGTACCATGACGTCTACTACAGGCAGTCAGACAGGCCAGCCTTCCGGCACTGTCCCGCCCGTTGTAGTTCTCACCCCTCGCTCACCACCATCCTTCCACGGCGATCGGTCAGAGGACGTCGAGGACTGGTTGTCCAGCTTTGACCGTGTGGACACTTTTAACCAGTGGGACGACGACCGAAAACTACGAAACGTCTATTTCTCGTTCCAAGACTCTGCGAAGACATGGTTCGAGAACCATGAGGCATCCTTTACGAACTGGGAAGCGTTCCGCCGTCAGTTGCTGGCTACCTTCAGTACAAACGCACGCAAGGAAAATGCCGAACTCGCCCTTCGCACAAGGTCACAGCAGGCGAACGAAAGCGTCGCTATGTTTATTGAAGACATGGCACGTCTTTTCAATCGGGCTGACCCTGCCATGCCAGAGGCTACCAAGGTGCGCCACATCATGCGTGGTGTGAAGGAGCAGCTCTTCGCTGGCCTCATACGAGACCCACCAAGAACCGTCGCTGACTTCGCTAAAGAAGCCACAGGCATGGAACGTTCCTTACAGGAACGCAGTGCGCAGTACGGTCGTCCGGGAAGTGTTGCGGCCAGCAACTATTGTGCGTCCCTGCCAGTCGCCGGGGACGAGGCTCTTCGGGAGCTTGTGCGCAGTGTAGTTCGCGAAGAACTGCGCAACCTCCGCTTAGATGCTCCACCTGCCAGTGTTGCAGCTGTAGCCGATGCCGTCCGCGAGAAAATTCGGCGAGCAGTCCAGCCACCACCGGCACCACAGCCGGAGCCGTACGCCAGCAGCTACAACGAAGCCCTACGGACACAGCAGCCGGATCCGTAGATCTTGAGCTACAGTGAAGCTCTGCGGAGACCTGCGCCAGTTCCACATGCGTTCCGCCCTGCTGCCGAACAAACGCAGGGGTACTTTCCCTCCGCCGAGCTGCGTGACCCGCGCCCTGTTCGAAAAGCTGACGTGTGGCGCACACCCAACAACCGGCCACTATGCTACCACTGCGGGGAGCCCGGTCATATCCTCCGCAACTGCCCCTACCGGCGAATGGGATTAAGAGGATTTCCACCGAGCGCACCTCGACCGCGCTATGGTGAGAGACCGCGAGACATTGAGCAGTACCTGGCCGATAATGTGCTGCCCTCAACGCCTCCACGACGCCAGTCTAGGTCGCCGTCTCCAAGACGAGTTCCTCCACCCAGTCATGCACCATCATCTGGCCAATTCAGAGGCACGTCTCCCCGCCGGGAAAACTGAAGACCGCGTCCTCTGGAGGTAGGACCGCCGCTGCCGCAGACAGTGAACAGCCTCCACCCGACGATTTTATGCGACGACCCCACCCGCCGACCTTAAAGACGATCCCACCGCCGACCTCACCGACGACCTCAGCGACGACCCCATCGACGACGGCACCAAAAATCTCGCCGACAAATTGTCAAACAATTGTTTCCGCCGCCGAAATTCTTGTTGCCGCCGATGGCTATGACGTATCTGCACTCGTCGATACCGGAGCCGACTTTTCTGTCATGAGTAGTAACCTAGCCGCAACCCTCAGAATAGTTCTAACACCTTGGCATGGGCCGCAGATACGCACAGCTGGTTGCCATGTAGTAACGCTGGTTGGCGTCTGCACCAGCCGTATAAAGATCCGCGGTGCAACTTTCACTGGCTCCTTCGCCGTGCTACGATAGTGCTCTAAAGAACTGATTCTCGGCATGGACTTCCTTAAAGAGCATGGGGCGGTCATCAACCTGCACGAGCAATTGGTATCGTTTTCGACACAGCGATCCGTTGATACCGACCCCGAGCCGCACAGCGCACCATTCCGCATCTCTGATGACCACACAACGATACCGCCGAGAGCAAGCAAGTTTGTCACAGTCCAGTGTGATACCAGCTCCGGTACTCGGGGCATTGCCGAAGCGAATATGTCGCTGCTACTGTCTCGGCAAGTTTGCGTTGCTCGCGCCCTTGTCGACCTTGCTCACGCGCGTACCACGCCGCTCTTAGTGACCAACTTTAGTTGTGAACCCCAACATTTGACGAAAAACACGGTGATTGCCCATATTGAATAACTTGGCGAGCATGCCGGCCAATGTGCCTTATCAACAACGGCCCCCGAAATAGCTGAACAGGACACTGCAACAGCCATTAGGACCGACATGAACCCTGACCTTCTGACCAATCAGAAACGCCGCGTGGAAAGCCTTATTGACTCTTTCCGCGACTGTTTTGCATCAGCATCCAAGGTTCTCCAGACGCCAATAACTAAGCACCGTATTATCGTCGACAGTGACCAGAGACCGCTATGTCAACGTCCTTATCGTGTTTCGTCGAAGGAGCGCGATGCTATCCGCCGCCAAGTCGCCGAAATGCTCCACGACGACGTCATACAACCATCGACGAGCCCCTGGGCGTCACCTGTTGTTCTCGTCGCAAAGAAGGACGGCAGCCTACGGTTCTGTGTAGATTATAGACGTCTCAATAACGTTACCAAAAAAGATGTCTATCCACTGCCGCGCATTGCTGACTCATTAGACCGCCTCCGCCATGCTACCTACTTTTCGTCCCTCGACCTTCGTAGCGGTTATTGGCAAATCGAGGTCGACGAACGTGACCGAGAAAAGACCGCCTTCGTTACTCCTGACTGACTGTACGAATTTAAGGTGCTTCCTTTCGGCTTCTATTCAGCCCCTGCCACGTTCCAACGTATGATGGACACCGTACTAACTGACCTGAAGTGGCAGTCCTGCCTTGTCTATCTCGACGACGTCGTGATTTTCTCCGACACGTTCGAGGAGCACCTGAAACGTTTGGGTGCAGTCTTCGAAGCAAATCGTTCTGCGGGTCTGTCTCTGAATCCTGAAAAGTGCCACTTCGCATTTCGGGAGCTCAAGTTTCTTGGCCACATTGTGAGCGCTCAGGGCGTTAGCCCCGACCCACAAAAGACCGCCGCCGTTGCTGCATTTCCCCAGCCAACAGATAAACGAAGCTTGCGGCGTTTCCTGGGGCTTTGCGCCTATTATCGGAGGTTCGTTCAAAACTTCTCCAAGCTCGCAGAGCCGCTGACTCGCCTGACAAAAGACTCCGAACCCTTTTTCTGGGGCCAAGATCAGGAAAAAGCTTTCATAGAGCTTAAGGCCCGCCTCCAATCTACGCCTATCCTTGCCCACTTCGACGAGCAGGCCGACACGGAACTGCACACAGATGCCAGCAATGTGGGCCTCGGTGCGGTGATTGTGCAGTGGCAAGACGGTGTGGAACGCGTGATCGCATACGCAAGTCGCACTTTGTCCCGTTCCGAACTGAATTATTCCACAACGGAAAAGGAGTGTCTCGCTGTTGTGTGGGCAATCACAAAATTTCGTCCATACTTGTACGGCCGCCCGTTTCGTGTCGTCAGCGATCATCACTCCTTGTGCTGGCTTGCGAACCTCAAAGATCCATCGGGCCGACTTGCACGGTGGAGCCTTCAGTTGCAAGAGTTCGACGTCACCATCGTGTATAAGTCGGGTCGGCAACATAGCGATGCAGACTGTCTCTCCCGAGCTCCTCTTCCGTGCCCACCAGATGAGTCCGACGACTATTCTGCTTTCCTCGGCACTGTCACCACATCCGACCTTGCCCACCACCAGAGGGCCGACTGCGAACTGCTGCCTCTAATCGAGTACCTTGAAGGAACCGCTCCGTCTCCGCCCAGACTCTTCTCGCGCGGACTTTCGTCGTTTTGCTTAATAGATGGAGTCCTCTACAAGAAAAACTACGGTCCGACCGACACTGCGTATCTCCTCGTTGTCCCAACCTTGCTTCGTAAGGAAGTTCTCGCTGCATGCCACGACGACCTTTCTTCTGGTCACCTCGGTTTTTCCAGAACATTGGGACGCCTCCGCCACAAGTACTACTGGCCACGGCTTGCTGCGGTCGTCCAACGCTACGTTCGAACCTGCCGTGAGTGTCAACGACGGAAGGTACCACCGACAAAACCGGCCGGCCTTCTGAAGCCAATTGATCCACCGCAAATCCCATTCCAACAAGTCGGCATGGACTTACTGGGCCCATTCCCGGTGTCCTCCATGGGAAACCGGTATATTGTTGTTTCCACGGACTACCTAAGCCGCTATTGTGAAACCAAGGATCTTCCCCGTGGCACCGCGGCTGAAATTGCACAGTTCTTTGTTCACCACATCGTGCTTCGCCACGGCGCCCCCGTGGTTGTATTAACTGACCGGGGAACCGCGTTTACGTCGGCTCTTACACACGAGGTCCTCCGTCTTAGTGGCACCAGTCATAGAAAAACGACTGCTTACCATCCTCAAACGAATGGACTTACTGAGAGGCTGAACAAGACCATCACAGATATGATGTCTATGTATGTCGACGCTGACCATCGCAACTGGGACGAAATACTTCCCTACATCACGTTTGCGTACAACACCGCCCTCCAAGAAACGACGCGCTTCACCCCCTTCCGTTTGGTGTATGGCCGAGATGCCCTGACCATGCTTGACGCCATGCTGCTCCCGGATTGTACCCCCTCGTCTGTCCCAGGCGCTGACCAATTCATTCGCGATGCAGAAGCCGCTCGCCACCTTGCTCGACAACGCATTCGCCACCAGCAGACAACTGACGCCCGGCGTTACAACCTCCGCCACAGGGAGGTGATTTACCAACCCGGCGAGCACGTCTGGGTATGGAGCCCTATACGTGTGCGCGGTCGCTCTGACAAGCTTCTGCGGCGCTACTTCGGCCCCTACGAGGTGCTACGTCAACTCAGCGATGTGGACTATGAAGTGTACCCGCAAGGAGTTGTCCGGTCTTCTCGCCCGCCCAAGTCTGAAGTCGTCCACGTGTCCCGCATGAAACCGTATTACGCCCGTTAGCCGCTCCCGGAGTTCACATTCAGTGCTGCCACCACACGCCATCGCACTTTCGGTGTCTCCACACTCTTTATCCCCCTTGCCGGAGGCATCGAGGCGATGCCTCTTGAAAGGAGGGGGGCAATGCCACACTGCTCACATTCTGCGAGCGCCGCCGTGCGGCCGAGCGGCATTACTGGGCTCGTGTGGGAGCGAAGAAGAGGACGTTCCCGTTCGAACGCGCGCTGCTGGGTTTCTGGCCTTCGGATTAAAAAAGCCCTTTTTCGTGCCGCCCTACGTTTGTCGGCGACAATATCAGACCATAATTATTACTCCAGTATTGGAAGCGAATGTTTTTTTAAACCTGCTTGATCATTTTATGTATACAAGACTGAGGAACGTTTTACCGACACACAAAATTTTCAACAATGCATCTCACGTCTAGTGACGTCACCCTGGTTGCATGGGCTAGAGACGTGACCACTGCAATCTATGAGTGTGTTACAGTGGGACAAAAATAATTCCCGCCAATGGTACATCTGTAAGGTAACGGTTAGTCACGACTACTTTATTCATTTATTCGAAAACCCAGAGCGCCACAAACGGCATTACAGTGGGGACACATTTGGCGGACTGTATTCTAATGGTTCAGTTTTTAATGAGCTGCTTGCAGTGAGCTACGCATCAAACATGTTCTGTTACCAAAGAGAAATGGAAGAAAACGCAGAGCTCAGAGCTAAGGCAAAAATCATCTTTGTGTTTTCCAACAAGTGCAAGTGACTAGCCTGTGAAATGAAGCAAATGTTTTAGAGCAGAAATAGCCACTGAAAGTATAATAAAAAAAATTTCTCGCCAATCTTCTTTCGTGATATCTGCACTCGCTACTGTACTGACATTTTTTTCTGTCATACACATGGCCCAGGTTATTTAGAGAGATATGGCTGAAACCTTTATCCTACATTGGACGTAACAAGGCTGACGATGATGATATTGAACCATTTATTGTTCTCAGCGGTCGCTCACCCCTCACACTGCAGAGTCTTAATCGATTGGTAATCCGATGGCTTCCAGGCATTCTTGTGTCAGTCGTTGCGGCGCAGCTTATTGCGCTAAGAAGCCATTCTGGAATTTATGAACCCAGCCGAAGGACCGGAACATTGGCGCTTCTCTTTTATTGCGTGTGTTGAAACCACGCACCCTCAATTCTTCCTCGCACGTTCCACAGTAGGAAAGATGAGTGACCGTATTTGGTGGGAGGGTTTGTTTGATAAAATACGGCGTTCGCAGTTGGCGTTGTGATGAAACAAAGTGTATGACCCAAGAAAACGAGCATTATCTCATCCGCCCAACCAACAGGATGGCTGCTTTTTACTTTTCCCCCTAAGTGCTATCGTAAAAGTACAGGAAGCGTTGAGTTGATGGCAGATGTTGCTTAACCATGCACAAAAACTACGCCCATTCACTACGCTTTCCAAAGGAATGGAGGCGTCATACGGATGCTTGTACTGTGTTTTTGTTTTTGGATGTAACCTGAGTTTGAAATAGCTTTGATCAATATGCGATCGCAGCAATACCATGACTACGCTGCTGCTAAATTTGAGTTCGAAAAGAGACGACATGGGACTGCCCCTCTGCTAATGCGTGCAAATGAATCTAAGGTGTTGACAGGAATGCGGGAGCAAGTGGCTAGTAGAGAGAAGAACCGGGAAAAACTTTATTCGGGCCAGAACAAAAGTAAAGTGAGATACTCCTCTTGCAACTGTAAGGTTCCGAGCAAGCCAGTATCAGTGCTTGAGATTTACACACGGTTAAGCGAGCGAAGGAAGAACCTGTATTCTTTACCTTTCTTTTCTCAAAGGACGCTCTTGATTCTCAAAGATGGTGGAAGATATCTACAACGGCTGCACAGCTACTGCGGTTCTTCAAAAAGTTAAAAATTAAGTTCCAATAAGAAAGGATGTTAGGCAGAGAAACAGAATCTCGTCAGTGCTATTTACGGCCTGTGTACAAGAGGTATTCAGAAGCCTATATTAGGAACAGTAGGGGATAACAGTTAATGGAGGGTACATTCGTAATATGCTGTTGGCTGATGTCATTGCCTTGGTAAGGCACTCAGGAGATGAACTGCAATGCATGATCAATGAGATATAGTAGTAGAGCCGAACGCTGGGTCTAAAAACTAATATGGAGAAAATCAAAGTTATCTTCAACAGTCTAGGAACAGAGCAGCAGTGCAAAAATTGCAATGAGGCGCCGGAGGTAGCAAAAAATTACGTCTACTTACGGCAGGTAGTGACAGCTGATCCGAATCATGAGAGGAAAATAACTAGAACGATAAGAATGGGGTGGAACCTAAATGACACGTTCTCTCAGATCATGAATGGCAATTTACCAATATCGGTCAATAGAAAAGTATACAACAGCTGTATCTTACCGGTACTCAACTACGGGCCAGAAACGTGGAGTCTAACGAAAAGAGTTCAGCTTAAGTTAAGGGCAACGCAGCGAGCCATGTAAAGAAAAATGATAGGCGTAATGTTAAGAGACCGGAAGCGGGCACAGTGGGTGGGGGAACAAACGCTGCTTAATCACATCCTAGTCAAAATCAAGGGGAAGAAATGGGCTTGGACATGGCATGTAATGCGAAAGCAAGATAACTGATCGTCGGTAAAATAACTGGACACGCAGAGCAGTCAAGCATAGCAGGATGCGGCGAGAGTTAAGTGGGCGAATCAGCTAAAGAAGATGGAAGGATAGGGCGGCCGCAGCTGGCGCATGACAAGGTTAATTAGGGAGGTATGAGAGAGGCCTTTTCCCTGCAGGCATGTAGTCAGGCAGAATAATAGTGATGATGCTGAGTGGATTACCGAATTATGGGACGCATTTCTAATCCTCTCCAACTGGTGAAACGTTAAACTCGTTTACAGTCTGATAGCTGAAATGGCGAATACACCACTGTATTCTACACATGTTTATGTCACAACCGTCCAATACATATCAAGTAAAACCACTCTAGGGATCAAGCTGTTATCGGCTACTGTAAGAATGATCACCGTAGTGTTTTTAGGGTATGTAATTTGAACCCGCAGTTTAAGCAGAATACACCGTTGTATGTTACTCTTCATTGTGCCCGGACTCCATCGTAAAGAGATTGCGTATCTTGGAAGAACTAATTCATTCTTGCCGTTATGTTTGGGAATTCCTTCTTAGCTGAAGCGGAATAGTCACGGATGACGCAAAATAAAACATAAAAGAGTGCTGTGCTCTTTTTCTTTAATCACATGAACAAGATAGCACAGCTCGGTACCTGAGAACGATCCCAACTGCTCCTTTGAGAGGAATTCAGAGTAAAGTTTACGAACCTACGCACAAAAAAGTAAAGTTACAACATTGAACAGATAACTGTTAATCAAATGCACGCACTAAATATGCTAACCAGAATTGAAAAATAGACACTAAAGAATGATGAGCTACTCTCGCAGTAAAGGTGAATATTCGGAATTATAGTAAATGGTTCGGAATAAAAAACAATCAGGAAGAAGATACAATGTCAAATCTCGTTTACATGTATCACCTAAAATACTTGCACGGCAACGAATGTCATTTCACGCATTCGCTAAAGGTCCATGAGTTGTTGCTTTGCATGTTCCAAAAGAAGCACAGGGCAGACAGTCAGGTAGTGGATATAGCTTGCAGTCTTTCAAGCAACAGCTATAAAATGCGAAAGATGCCATTGGCGTTGCAAAAATATTTGACTGCCCCGATTTCCTGTTTGTAATTTGTAGCCCTCGCCTAGGCCACACAATAATAGCTTTTGAAACTTAAAGTGCACAGTTCTCCTACTATATTCTGTATGCAATTGAAGCGCATTTGAGATGCTTTTCGTTTTATAGTTCCCGCAAAAGTATCTTATTCCTCAACTTTAAAGTTTCAAACACTTTAGGCATTCTCGCAGGAATACGGTTACCGGCATCGAAGCATTTTATTGTATCGCTTTGCGTGGCGAATCTTAATATTTTGATTTGTCTTTTGTTCTAATACGGCTCAGGTTGACGTTTATATTCTCGCTAAGCCTCTTTTTTCAGTGTGGACAATATGTATTCACTGACACGTTTTCTTTCGCTCTTATTGATACTTTCTGTTATACTTTGTCCTAAAGGGAACGCCTGAATATTCTTAGCGAGAAGGGTTGAGTAGGAGCGCCGGAGAAAATATCTCGAGGTCATAGGAGACTGTCTCAAGCGGTTGACCCCGGCACAAAGTTTTGGCATAGTGCTGTCACAGCCAAGTGAACTCTATCCTCTCTTCTCTGTTCTGACTTAGGTTTCTTGAGGGTGAGAAGCAGCTAGCGAGTCGTGTTGTGAAACAACGTTCTTCGACATCTGCACACCAAAAAGGGCAGATTTTGTTGCTCTGTCAGCCAGAACAGAGAGAGTTCCCATGATCGCTGAACCAGAAAGCGCAGGAATCTGCTGGATCTATCACCTGAGATTGGCCTTTCACGATTGTTGTGCGGGCTTGTGTTTATGCGTAAGAACAAAATAGGCACGTTGTACCCTGTACGTAATGCAGGCTCCAGAACATGCTTGACTGCACCGTCACGCATCGGCGCACAACGAATCAGTGAACGCAAACGTGGCCCCTTTATTGCTGCAGACCACCCGCTGTTTTCCCAAACTAGGTTACGTAGAAGATAAAATGTGTAAGTTGGGGGGGGGGGGGGGTGTTGCGAAAGCTAAGAAGTGTTATATGCGCAGCGGCTTCCACCCAGGGTCATGTATACTGCCCAACTTAGCAAAACGTGTCCACTAACTTTGTGTTCGTGACGTTTTATAGTTGGTGCTCCTAGCATTTATAAAGATTGAACTTCTTTCGGGATGACTTGAAGCGTACCCACTTACGGAGTTCCTCGCACTGTACTTCATTCTATGAATATCTTGGGCCTCCCGGCATTATATCGAGAACGAAAACCTGGTCGTCCCAACGGTTCGTATTTCTGTGAAAAGCCATAACTTTGCTCCGGGCATCGTGCATCACGCTGCCAAACTTACACATCTATAGCTACTCTGATCGCTCTCTTCACCGCCCAGAAATATTTAGGTTAGAGACAATAAAATAGGTGAAGAGTGCTTATTGAGTCCTACGCATGAAATGATATTCCTGATTGGCCTGATAAGAGAATTGCGTGCCATTGTTTCGCAGCTGTTCTCTTATTTGAAATTAGTGTTCAGAACTTTATTCAAGGGAACATTTTTGTCTTAAAAGTTATCGCAAAAAACGGTACTTACGGTGAACACGACACAAGCGCGTCTGTTGCCCTTTTATTCCTGTTTCATTCTGAGCCGGAAGCTGTGAAGCACATGAAAAATAAAACAGCACAGCTTCATGCATTCACGAACTTTATATTTCCGCGCTCATTCCAACAATTTGATACAGTCTCCATATATGGGATGGTATCCACTGCCATCCAAGGCGCGATGTCGTGTGGACGCAATGATACATGCCATTGAAAGAATTCAGGAGAAAGACTGACAATTTAAAACTATGCTATCAACGACAGCACCGCAATCTTAATGAAAGTTTTGCTTCTCCTGATTCTACTTCTACTTTGCTGACTAAGAAAGACTGCTCTATACATAGGTAACGGGCATAGCTTAAACTGCGTAAAACAACAGTCTAAGTTGCCTACCTGTATTGACGCATGTTGGAACGCACCAGTGAATGTTCGGGTACTGTAAACTCATTGCGATGGCAAGGAGGAGGTAACCTGGAACTGACTACCAGGCTTGAGGAGACCTCTCGCTGAGGATGGCGTACCCAAGCAGCGCAGGTAATCAGTCCAATATTAGGAACATATTGCCAAGGACTGGTCCCGCAAAGGACAAGAGTGAAATCATCCATTTGCAATATTGGGCTGATTACCTGTGCTGCTCTGCGTACGTGCTGAAGACGGCCAGGCAATAGCTGCAGTCTACGCGTGATAAGGTTTTTCTCAACCGCATTGCCTACAGGCGCACAGAGAAAAGGGCATACAAGCCCTAGCTTTTGGGAGGCATTCTTTAATCGCCGTATACCGGGCTTGTCAGTAGGCGAATACGTTGTAGAAGACAGTTTGAGAGCGGTTTCCTCTCTTGTTGCGGACGCAGCGTCAGAAACAAGCACGGGAAAACTACAGCGGACCAGACCTCGCCCCAAGCCGAGCATACACCACTTAAACCCGCAGTCGCTGTCCCGCCACACAACACGAATCCAGCGTTAAACTTCCTGTGGCACGACTGTTCAAGCACGTTAGCGTATTATTGACCTGTTATAATCTTTGTCGTCACGTAGCTCTATTGTGTGAGTTGTTGCTTGGGCTTCGCCAGGCAGCTTATAGCCAGCTTTTTGCCCTGACATGAAGTTTTCGGAAAATTAATAAATTAGAAGAATGAAATGGCCTATAAGAAAAGAAAAAAATGTTTCTTAATTACAAGGTAGTACTTAGGAGCGCGCTGTCGACTCTTCAGCAAATGAGTAAGAGAGCGTGCTGCAATGTACAGTCGCGAACAACAGTCTCTGGGCCACATGCTCCATAAATTAAGGCGCAAGCTGCATTATTAGCCGGTTGCTGGTGACCACATTTCTGGGGGTGTTTCGTCTCCACAAGTGTGATATCCATCCAAATGATAATAGTAGAACTATCGCCCTCGTTTACGCCCCACGTGGTGCATATGCTTTTGTCCCCGACTTAAACATCACTATGCAATTTTTTTTAGATAGAGCCTCAATATATTGAGACGCCTTCCTTAGCTGTCTCTGTAAAAAGACCGTAGCTTCGCTCCCGGCTCTTGGAACCGGCTCGCAGTTTTTCCAGAAATTTACAGTTGCTTTTTGCGGAGGTAGTAAAAAACGTATAAATGAGTGATTTTTCTCTTCAAATGAGTCCTGAATACGCGAAGTTCTAGGACCAAATGCGAGAATGCTGCTTAGCGTACGTGGTTTCCTTGTCCCGAATTGGGAGTAAGTGTTCAAAGGAGCTGTCTGATTTTAGAATTGTCCTTAGTTACACCTTGGTTAAGCAGGAACTCAGAGCGATGAGAACCGCAGCGGTGGCCTAGTGGTTTGAGTCGCATGCCGGAGGTGCGAGGTTCAATCCCTAGTGCCTCCGGGTACCCACCGGTGATGCAGTGCGTAGAAACTCTCCCCTGTCTGGTGCTCGGCTTATTCAGGGTGAAATGCTAGGGAAATGGGTCATTGATCCCAACTTGAGTAGAAGATAAAACCTTGTGTCATGGCAGTCTTCGGCCCCAGATGATCTTGTGCCATAAAAATTAACCATCGTTATCAGAGCGACGAGGAGCCGCTTGTAGGAATTAGGCCTCGAGAGTTTGCACCTAATAGTAAAATACAGTTTTGTCAATTGAAAGAGGACATATATAAATCAATGATCTTGCATTTGTTTTTAGGTAACCACACTTATCTGCTTTCGTTTTCAATTTACGTTAATTATTTCAATACTCTAGATAGTTTCTCAGTAAAAGATAATGCAGCAACGTCCGACTGTTTACAATGCAGCAGTAGCAGTCAACGTTTTCTCTGCCATTGCGAAATAGGCGTCGCTGCCCCATCGTAGACGACTTTCTCGTCAAGCGCAGAGCGAGTTGTGCAGCAAAGCTTGCGTACTGCTAAACATGCAAGGTGCGGTTTGGTTTATGGTTTATGGTTGTTTAATGCCCCGAAGCGACTCAGGCTATGAGAGACGCCGTAGTGGAGGACCCCGGAAATTTCGCCCACCTGTTGTTCTTTTACCAGCACTGACATCGCAAAGTACACGAGCGTCTAGAATATCGCCTCCGTCGAAATAACGGGCCGGATGATAACGTTCTGGCTACCTCATGGAAACGGCACTCCAACGACGGCCTCACTAATGGTTTTAGAGAAGAGAAGTTAAAAACTAATAGAAGGAAGGAGAACAGCTTTTAAACCATCCTTACTAAAATAAACCGCGCTCTAGAATTTCACCTTTAAGCTTGTTGCTCGAAGGGCGTATGAAATTTTAGATTTACACTATTAACACTGGATATCCATCTTCTAGCTAGATCTCAACATGCCAAGAAGGTTCCAAAGAAAAAAATTTGAAACTGAAACCAGAGCTCCAGCAAACAAATGTACGTACATACGAACGCTGGTACAAGATTATTTTTTCCTGTTTTGCTGCACACAACTACGGCCATTCTTTTGCCCAAACCTGCTGAAAATAAGTGAACTTTTCTTTGGAGAAGATTTTCCTCTCTTTTGCCTTTCTTTCACTGAAAGCGGATTATGGCCAGGACATTGAAGACAGCGAACGAAATAGGAGAATGTGTAGAAGAGCGAAAAGTCCAATTAGCGCAGGCAGATAATCGATCTCGTTCTTCTTTCCACAATCAGCTAAAGGGTTCCACGAATCCGTTCTCTAGGTCAACCACCTTTTCTTTTTATGAAGTCTTTTTCTTTTCGATGGTCTTTTTTCTTTCGCATGTTCGGTTCATTGTCTTCGCTCTTGGATCATTTCACGTTGCCGCGTGGACTCTATCCTCATTTGTGCTTTGCTTGAAGATAATCAATCTCGTTCTTTCTTTCCAGGTTCACCGAAAGGGTCCCGCGAATCGGCTCTCTGAATCACCAACCTTTTCTTCTTTGCATTAAAGGTCTTAGGTTACGCGTCTTTTTCTTCGCATGGTGGGTCATTGTCTTCCCTCTAGGTTCATTTCACATGGCTGCATGG
The DNA here is from genome assembly GCF_052857255.1 of Amblyomma americanum. NCBI lineage: Eukaryota > Metazoa > Arthropoda > Arachnida > Ixodida > Ixodidae > Amblyomma > Amblyomma americanum. Next base: position 40,120,540 of record NC_135507.1, read on the forward strand.
ACGGTATGTTCACGTCTGCTTTGCTTGCTCTTGAAGCTTTGTCTCTGCGATCCGGTCTATTGTTCTGCCGGTCTGCAAAAAATAAAAGTGTGGCGAGAAGCGAACGGGTATGCGTCGTGCATCTTGACCAGGCAGGTGATCTCATTATCGGGCTTTTTAATAACTGCACATTGGATCTTCGTAACAAAACGGTGAACTTATGCGGACAATAGTGGCTGCCCGTTAAATACTTTTTCTAATCTTCGAACAGTGCTATGCTGGGCTAGTACTGTGCACTGTACTTGGTTTATTTTCGATTACAAGTCGCTGAGCTCATTCTTGAACGTTCTTTATATATAGTTAGAGAATAACTTTTTTTTATTTCTTTTATTCTTTTCCAAGCTTTCCTTTTCTTATAATTTATATTGGTTTTTGACCGTCTCTTGCAGTTCTGTGGTTATAGGAATGGGTGCGGATTTGTTATTACATTTGCACAAATGACTTGATCTCAATCTGTTAACACGTTTTTAGTCATCTGAGTTTCTTGGGACCGCAGGCAAAGCGATAACGGAATTTGCTAGCTAAGCTAGCTGAGTGTAAAGCTTTCTCCTTTTTTAAAACTATTTTAATAGTGTGTCTTAAGTGAAGGATTGTTGAACGCGTGAAAAATAAGCGATATTTACATTTAACGATTCCAGCTTTAAGATTATCTATACTCTTATTTATACAAAGAATTCTCGGTTATGGAGTGCAAGTGATTTCATTTCCGTGCTACAGTCATTGAAGAGAAAAAATTCTGCAAGTACGTTCTTCGGAAGTTTTAGCGGTCGCTTGTGTAAAATATTGAGATTATTCTTCACTAAGGCAGTTTGTGTGCCTACATATAAACGCATACAATCAAGGATAGTGTATATTTAAACATTGCTCTTCTGAAAAGAAACCATAGACAGAGCTCTGCCTCCTCCCCATCGCGTCACATTAATTGGCTTTCCAGCTTCACGGCCTGCCTGTATTATTACATCAAAAACGGCCCAGTGAGTAGGCCATCCGCTGCTCTAATCAATGTCTACTTCATCACAAGGGATTACCTGAACCAGTTCTCAATCGTCAGCATGGCAGAGGTGTTTTCAAAGATGACGCACTACTCCTCCCCCTTCCACAAAAAAAACGATTACATATTTTTTCGGAGATTGCTCTATTAAAAACTCAATGTGAACCACTGCATTTAATAAGGACAAAAAGGGTAACAAGAGCCTTAACAAGGCCTAGCCTTTTTCAGGAAGCCCTGGAAAGCAATGTTTGCAAGCTTAATGAGTTTGAACATCTTCCTTTTATATTAAAATGCAAGTGGAGAATCGAGAGAATGGTTTGCACTGCGTGAATCATCCTAGCTAAAAATAGCATTTTTAAGAAGTCTGCAAATTTAAATTCCTTAGAAACTTTAAGATTGTTTGCTACGTACGGTGTCAATACTCTGCTAATGGTTCGTGCTCAAGGATGAGTGCAGGTGCGTCTAATAGAATATCGTTTAGATGCCGGTATGGTTTGCTCAAGAATTTGTTTATTGAGTTATTAACAAATTTTGACGCTTCGGAACCATCTAGCATGTCAAAGTCCCTTAAGGCAGTCTATTTGGGGTTGAACGGACCTTCCCATTTAGTATCTTCTTCAGTTTTCATGTCGTTCTCTTCCTAGTTTCCGCTACTTACAATGGTTTATGGGTTATGGGGGTTTAACGTCCCAAAGCGACTCAAGCTGAGAGACGCCGTAGTGAAGGGCTCCGCAAATTTCGACCACCTGGGGCTCCTTAACGTGCACTGACATCGCACAGTACGTGGGCCTCTAGAATTTCGCCTCCATCGAAATTCCACCGCCGTGGCCGGAATGGCGGGCGGCTACTTACAATGCGCCGTACTTCTTTTGTAAAGCGGCATAATATACCTGAAAGGCGCGTGTATACTCACAAAAACTCCGCACAATCCAATTCTACAGTGCAACACTCAGATGTGTCGCGAGAATATGGGGAGTGCTCGCACGCGTTTTAGCGCTGCGGTTCACTGGTACAATGAGCATTTTACCTCAGTGCATTCAATTGTGAGCCTGTCTCTCGCCATGCACAACGCCAGGAGATCACAACAGTCGCCATCGGCCCTTGCACAACTAGGCGGAAATTGGAATAATTTAAGACGTTTAGTATAATTTATTAATTTTAATTTCGTGATCAAATGAATTGTCATCGTTTTCTTCAGCTCGAACAGGGAGAAATTAATTGCTAGCTTTGTGCAGCGGTCGCTGAACAAAGTAGACTACTTCATATATACTAAATAGTACATGACATATACTTAAATTTTTATACATGCACACATGTACATAGATATAGTTCAATACATAAAATGTGTGAGCCCCAATGGCTTTCTGCCGTCGCGGAGGCTCAGTGGTTATGGCGCTCGGCGGCTGGCCCGAAAGAGACGGGTTCGATCCCGGCGGTGGTGGTCGAATTTCGATGGAGGTGAAACTGTAGAGGCGCGTGTGCTGCGCGATGTCAGTGCATGTTAAAGAACCCCGGGTGGTCGAAATTTCCGCAGCCCTTCACTACGGCGTCCCTCATAGCCTGAGTCGCTTTGGGACGTTAAGCCCCCACAAACCAAACCATTGGCTTTCTCTATTTTCATTGTTTCAGGTCTCTGTCTTCGCTCTCATTTCAAAGGTGTATCATCATGGCCCATGCGCATAATATTCATGCGATAACAAGTCAGGAACGCAAAAGAGGGAACATTTTTAACAGGAATGGCTTTGTCAAGGAACTCTGAACAAATTCTAAAGCAAGAAAAACTCTCCAGATAGAAAGCCTAAAAATGAAACCCTCAAAGAATGTCTCCAATGCTTACACAGCAGTGTCCCAAGCGAAAAATTTGTATGCCACCTTGCTTTTTACTTTTTACTGCTCTAACCTGCTAAACTCTTGTTTTAGTTGCCTTTTGACTTCTTGGCATCTTCTCTGTGTGTTTCTTTTTCACTTCACAGCCGAGACTGCAAACCAGAAAAGCCCCATGCGATGCAAAAAATGCTCAGGAGTACAGCGAAGCACACTATGCATTTTGCAGGTTTATTAAATCGCGGTAGTTTTCAAGCCCAAAACTAACAATTATTAAAACAGGAAAAAGTATCCTCGGAGGAGATAATATCGTTAAGCAAAGCACATGTGTTTGTTTGTACTTAAGTCACTAGTGATACATTGCATAAGCGTCGCAGTCGATAGTGCTGCACTGTAAGGCAAGTTAACTCTGGAAACCTTTTGTTTAAAATTATGGTCATTCCTTTAGGTTTCATTCAGCTGAAAAGTGAAAGCATATTCAAGTTATACTGCCACAAATCAGTTGCTCGCTAAGCTTCTAAGAGTTTGAGACTAACGCTAGAATGCCTTCTGGCCTTTTCCGCTTTAACAATTTGTATTTGAAGCGTTCCTTGGCCTCCCGTCGCCAGGTTATCTTGAAGAAACGTCAACGCTTCAGGCGCATGAGATTTATTCAGAAAAGTTAAATTATAAAAAGTATAAAAACTTTAAGAATAAGGCAACTATTGTTAGCTTACACAGGAATAAAAATTCAGAGTTTTGTATTATCTTCTATTTTCTCATGACGTACAATGTGTTTACATTGCATATTGGCTCAAATATATAGCATCCTGTATACTTGTTGAACAGCAAACATTCTGAGATAATATTTTAGTTCTGTTGTTCTTGTTGTTGACCTCACACAATGGCACATACCCACAAAGGGCATTGGCCATAACCAGGCGGTGACTATTTAAATGACCAGTTGCATGTGGCAAGCATGGGATGACCTACCAAAATTTGGATCCCAGTTTCCGTAGCCGAGGTGGTTGCAGGAGGTTAGGGGGGTAATACAAACTAAAATTTAGGCAAAGAAGGGGTAGGGATTACTCTAAGTGGTTGTAAAACCCGAAATACAGAAGCTGATAATGGGATGGCCAGGACGAAAGCTCATGATAGTAGACGTTTTGATTCTAGGAGATAATTTTGAACGGCAGAGCAAACATTCCCATTGGTATGGCCAATCATAGAAGCGCCAAGAGACAGAATAACCGCAGAAGACCGGCGCAAACTGAGATTCTGTATTGGAACTTCTAATAGTCGCCTCCTAATCGATGAGTAGCGACGGCAAAAAAGAAGAAAGTGCTCTATTGTTTCCGGCTCCGCACAATACGGACACAATGGGGAGATCGCCAGACCAGGCCTGTAGAGGTAAAAATTTAGTTGCGGCACCCGGCAACGAAGCCTCGTGAAGGAAACTTCAAGATTGCGCGATCGCCAGACTGAGCTTCTCCAAGGGAACAGTAGGTGCTGGAAGTCGTCCAAGGAAGTAAGCGCTGATGCGCCCAATTCGTTCATTACAGTGTACCGTCGAAAGCGTGCCGCCGTGATGTAAGCAGTTGTTGGAAGCGGGTCAGCAATCGGTCCTGTAGCCTCAACTTCTTTCCTGAGCATTGTACAGGCTTTCTCGTTCTTTTCTACGTGCCGACTATGGCAGTCAAGTTGTCTTCAGATTTCGTCTCTCTCAATAGCCAAGGCGTTCAGAAGGACTTGTTCCTGTGCTTCATAACACGGCCCAAAAAACCCTCAGTTCAACTTCCCTTCCTTGCGCTCAGTGCTATATGTACGACACTCTCTGGGCTTTCTACAGGGTACTCGATAGATGCCTCTGAAAGTTGCTGACAGATGCGTCTGTCTTCGAGAAGTGCGCCATGCTGAAAAGAATACGTGACCACTGAAAGACTTCTCCGGCGCCGCTAATGAGCTGCGTTAATTAGCTTCCGACCGCTGCCGAAGAACCGCCAACGTTAAGTCGATGCACCTTTCTACAACCTGCAACGTATCTGCTTTAAGCGAACTGGAAAGAAGCAAGTCCCAAAGACATGCCACCTGGATAGAAGGTTGACCGACTGTGTAACACAGAAGCAAAGAAGGAAGAACTAAGAATTAAAAAGGAGCAGGAGGTAAGGTGCGGCGCATACCTTGACCGTTCTTGTGTATACGCAGCAGGCTATCGAAAGCTTCACCTTTCAACCTGCGTAGAGTCTGCCTACTTCAGCTCTCATGTGCTCGATTACACCGAACGGCATCTGCTGCGACAAGCCTTGCAAATGCACTTGTAAAACAGACGCTGGCGGTAATGGGGTATGAGGGAAAAGCGACCTTTAGCGGTTCTCTACGACAAGGGATTGTAGTTGCTGTTGCCTTTGAAACGATGGCGCGTACACAAGGTGAGGGATTGGCCGGAGTTTGGAGCAGATCCAAACCGGAGAAAACGTCGTCCGGAATTTTCTCAAACGGCTCATAAATAAGAACTGAAGAATCTGTGAAAACGAATAACAAATGTTACTAGATTTTGAGGAGATTAAAATGAAAGTCTAAGAAACAGAGGGGAAAGGTAAAATAAACAAACTAAAAAATAATCTTAAATAAATAAACACCTTAAAGCAAAGTAAGGGTAAAGAAAAGTTAACACAAAAATCTCCCGGTCTCGGTAACATACTGAGAACATGTAGCTAAAAACCGCTCAACAAACTTATTTTCTATCAAACGCACCTTATCGCATTCCACCAGACAAACAGGGCACCTTCCTTACATCAGCCTTATCAGACCGGCTCTCCAATATGCCAGCCTCGTATGGTTGCCACATACCAAAAACCACATTCACAGGCTTGAAAGAATAGAAAGAAGAGCTGTCCGCTTTATCTATAACCTCTACAAGCGCGATTCACGAACCGAATTTCTTTCTCGCGCCGGCCTAGCATCCCTCGAGATCCGAGCAAAGGTTCGGCGAAAAAATTGTTGTACTGTATTTTACACAATGCGCTAATACTCAACACTGCCGCTAACGTGAAGTACCAAAGCACCAGACCGACACGACAAAAGCACGCCTTTACGCTGTACGAATTTTTTGTAACAGCAGTACTTCTCGCTTCTCTTTCTTTCCTAGAGCTGTGCACGAATATAACTCTTTGAACCCTGCTGTTTCTGCCCAGCCTGCAGTACAAAAATCCACAAATACCCTATACTACATTTCATACATCAGTAGCAACGCTGTCAAAACTAGCGCTCTTGTTTGCGCTGTGTGCATCCGCGACCAAAAAGTAGTGCGTTCCTTGTGGTGAGAAAAAAATAGTAAATGCCTTGCCTGCAGGCCTATTACATAATAAATTTGTCATTAGCTTGATTAAATGAACTCTTACTGCTGACGGCATTCTGTCGCTAACTTGTTCCTTAGACCACTCGGCCACAAAACAAGCGCGAAGTAACAGGCCTCTATTTTCCCGTGCGGACTACGTCCGTACCTTTCACAGTGTTGCCCGTGATGTATGAAACGGAGGATAGAAGAGACACTTGTGGCCGAAAGTTAAGATTTGCCTGGCACGAAAATTTGTGAAGAACCACTTTGATGACTAATATATGAATAAATATACTGTTAGTGCCCGTGTTTTATGTTTTTTTGGTTCTTGTATGCAATATGGCTCTCACTGTACCTGTTTTCTTTTTGGCCACTCCTTTAGTTATACGAATCGTAATTGCTAGTATTCTGAAATAAATAAATACCTGTGAAGAATCTGGCACACCAGCTTAAATTAGTTTTTGAGGAAGGGAAATGGCGCAGCAATTGTCTCACATATGTCGGTGGACACCGCAACCGCGCCGTAGGGGAAGAGAGGAAGGTGGGACTGAGAGGTAAAAGGAAGAAAGAGGTGCCGTAGTGGAGGCCTCCGGTATAATTACGACCACCTGCGGATCTTTAACGTGCACTGACATCTCACAGCACACGGGCGCCTTAGCATTTCGCCTCCATCTAAACGAAGCCGCCGCGGTCGGGTTCGAACCCGGGTACTCCAGGTAAGTACCCAGGCTCTAACCCTACCGCGGGAGCCGCATTTTAATGGAGGCGAAATGGAAAGGCATCCGAGAAAAACGGACCTTTGCAAGCCATTGGAAAAATTATTTCGTTTATATATTGTGAAATAACGGACTTCTCAAAGTTTCTTGTCAAATAGCTGATGCACTTCTGTCTTCATATAGCGTCGTTGTTACTGAATGCTGCGTTTTTTCATCAACTTCCTTGTCATTCAGCTGACACAGCTGTATCTAGATTCGCTACAATACAAGACACTACAATAAAGTTTCAGAAGTGCATTCCATATATATTGGATGAACACAGTAATGAAATCGAAGTTCAGCAGTATTTAAAATATTTATTCTAAAGTACCGGTCGGTGTTTTTTATTTGGACAGTTGAGAAATATCCTCTGCTGTCACCGCCACACGGTAACTTGCCGGTTCTCATTTGATCCAGGACTAGCAGTTTCCAAAATATGTCGTCTATATATAGTCACGAAGTGGGTGTGGAGATTTGAGAATGTTCTCAGTAGAAGGCAGAGGTAATAGCGACAGAGAAATGCTTTTACTTGTGTTTTCTGTCTATGTAGTGTGTCATTTGCGAGTTTCTGGTGTTCCCGAGCTCCAATAATGGGAACGGTGTTTCCGCAGCCGACAGCCTTTCAGAGCAGCTTGCGCTCCGAGGACACACGTCCACCAAAATTAACTGTTTCGAAACTCACCACCAGACGAATGCCGACCACTCAAGCCTTACACAATTCAGTATGCAGCTGCGCCACTCTGGACAGAGTGGGAAGGAAAGCGCACGTGGGTTACTTGCACTTTCGGCATTACAGCGCTGGTTAGGCTACAGAGCTGACGGCTCTTATCCGTGTTGAATCCGGCGTCTCGTTAGGAGTGAAATAACTGGAACTGGATGTCACATTAGCTAGCATACTGAAAGAGAACTTCGCTCCCAGTGAGTGTGCACCTCATTCTTGCGGTTCAGACGCGGCCTCAGGTGGCGTTAGGAGCTCAAAATAGTTTGGAAGCACCTGTGCAAGTGTGCACGTACTCGAAGATATTCTCTTTTGAGCAGGTGCGGCTTCATGACGAGGGCGATTTGTTTTAGGGGTGTCATACTTAGTGGAAACAAATTTCAAATTTTATAACCATTATCATCAGCTCAAGTACGTTCTCTAAAAGACAACGGCACATCCTTTACTTCTTTAACCCTTTTCTGTGCCAGCTGCGGCCCTGTTATTCCAGTGAACTTCCAAATTTATTCTGTGCACCTGTGCCTGTCGTCTTTGCAATTTTATCTTTATTTTGTTATTTATTATATTGTCCTTAAGCACAATCGGTTATTTTGCCTTCGCTATGTTTTTCTAAGACCTGCTCTGCAGTTTTCCTGTTTCTTCATGTCAAATTTGTAATTTTCGTTTACATATATGGCTGAGACGTCCTCGTATACTTTATAGGTTTTTGTAAACTTCCATATCTCCACTTCATAGGCGTCTGGCGGCAAGGTTCAGTTGCTATATACTTTATGAGAGTATGGATACTACGTGTTTTAGTGGAAATCGCATGAGTCTCCTGCATCTGCCACTGACAGTGCTTCATGACCAATAACAAAGCAATGCAAAAGAGATTTTGGTCATTTCGACTACTCTGATCGTGCAGCATGACATTATGAAGCCAGAAAATTAGGGAACAAAACAGCCGTTTTCTGAAAGTAATGTACTGATGCCAGTTCATCTTGGCGTGAGTAATTGCTTAATACAGGATGTTTCCTAAATGGACGGGCGTAGCGGTTAGGACGTCTGACTGGATACGTCACAGTGCTGTACGGAAACGGGTGAGGCCTCAGTAGCCTCTTAACGGTGAACCCTTCTGTCAAAGTGAAAGAAATAAATTTACAAGTCGCCATTTGACGCCCGCATTCCGCGTAGTTGCGTCGTCGAAAGATGGAGATACTAGTTTAAGCAGAGTGGCCATTTCAAGCCCGTCAATAAAGATTATAACAGTCAAGGACCAACGCAAGACCACACTCATCTACCTGCCGTAGCAGCAGAGCCTTTTAGCTACAACATAATTGTAAACAAAACCAGAACTCCGCAGGAACGACAGCACACTGTTTAGCATATTCACGCATGTATTTGTGATTTTTGTACCTCATTCATTACTACTCATACTCACTCTTGCAAAAGTTAGGACTTCTAGGAACGCTACAAGAACCCGCTGTACTCGACTGAGAAACAAACTGCTCGAAGTCTTTACGTTTGGCAAAAGCCGTATCACATACGACGTCCCTCATGATTTTGATGTACCTGAAGAAATACAAAACATAACAAGTTTCATTTCCTAAAAAAAAACTCGCACCTCTGCGATGAATTTCGTCACTAAGAAGAAGGACTAATATTAACGAAATAATAGACAGAAAAGGTTGCTGTAAATGCAGAAAATGGAACGAGCTACGTCTAGGCCACGAGCACTTAATCCTTAACCCTTCATGAACATTTTTTTTTCTGCCAGTGGCAAATCAAATGCTATTAAAATCTGTCTTTATTTCAGCTTTCTTAGCAACTCATTGTCATTTCAGAGAAAGTCAGCTTGTTCTTCCCCAACATTACACTCTATGCGCGATCGACTGAACATAGCATTCCACAAAGCAACGGAAGCTAGAAGAATTCACGCTGCTCAGCTGCGAAGCAACTAATCGTCTGTCTGATACACTCCAACTCTGGAAGCCGTTTTTTTATATTACCCTCTGCTAATTCTTCCTTTCCATCTTCTAGTCCAACCTTACCTGTCTTGTTGTAGCCCACCTCCACATCTTCAACTTTTAAAATCCCCTCACCTTCCTTTAAGTGCTCGCTTTCCATGCTCCCCGATTTTCATGATTGCGTTGACGTCTTTTTAAAACGACTTAAATTTCGTATAACTCTTCAGGACTTCAAGAGAATCAAGATAGGCACCTCCCTGTTTCTGCAAAATTTTGGGTGAACGCCTCGCCGCACATTACAATTAGAAAGAAAAGTGCACTTGAGCGAGACGAATTCGTCCACGCTCGTTTAGCGTTGGATAATAAGGTCGCCCTGTGCCACAGGGTAAATTCTATCCCGCGTCATTATTTTATTTCTTCCTTCCACATTCGATGCCCTTCTTCCAGGTAGCAGCGTTCATCCACCTATTCTGCAGTCAATTAGAAGGCGCAATTTGTGCTTCGGATTCTGAGGGGAGAAGGAATTGAAGAGTGATCTAACTTCGCGTACCTCGCGGGGGATCACAGAGACGCAGAGAGAATATAATCTCACGACCCAATATAATATTGAAAGCCTATCGGCAAACACTGGTCCTACAAAAGACCAGAGTTAAACCAGCAGCTTGCAATATTGGGCTGATAATCTGTGCTTTTTGGGAGGGATAGAGAACGCGCTAGTTAGTATTGATATGCGGCAAAGTAAAAAAAAAAACAGTCGGTTGAAGTGTAACTGCAGAAGCGCGAACCAGAGATAAAGAAATTGAAATCCGCAAGCTTCATTATTAACGCATAATTACTATTCGCATGGCTAAGCCCCAATCAAGATCTTGTTAAGTTTGTGGGATTGCGTAGATCTTGCGATGCTTTTAGTTTTGTTCACAGTGAAAGAAATATATCAAAATTAATCAAAAAAATGCCTGCGACTAGAATTCGAACCCGCTGTGGCGGGAACAGATCTGTTTCGCCGGCCACTGCTCGAGAGCACTAGGCTATTGCTGCAGCGAAGCCCGCCTCGTGTTAAACTAAAACACACTCTCGCGCTGCTCACTGCACTTCGTCTTCTTCATCAAGTATACTACAATCAAGGTGATATTGGCGTTTTGATCTATGTGGCAGATGTGGCTGTATGCGTTGTGGTGGACCACGTAGGATTAGCATAAAGTGCTTATTGCTTGCTTGTTCGGGCTCTTCGGCCAAAAGCTTAATTCTCAGTTTTAATAAAGAGAGCGTAGCTAAACACTCAGACTTTATGACAATGATCCCGAATCTGTAAAAACTGACCTAATCGTGCTCCGGCAGCAACGTTAAAGGTGCATGACTCACCTGTCGGCATTTCTAGTCCCCATTTTACACCACTGATGGTTCTTTGGTCTTCACTTGTTTTCCATTGCCTATTCTAGGGGGCAAGGAGGATGTGTATAAAAGAACATACTAAAAACTCGCAAGCCCGTGCTCACAATTTCACTGACGACCTCGTGACCGCTATCCAACTGTGGTGTCTTTTTGGAACGTTCTGCATAGCGAGACTATTTTCACGGTTCTTCTTCCAGGAAATATTTGTGCCTGTTTTACACTTCTTTCGTTTCAAACACATTCTGAAATAGCCCAGATTTGCTCTCAATTTTTCCGGCAGAAAAATTACAGTTCGCTCGAGTCGTTAAGTGAACTTTATTGTTACTTTGGACAGTCAACAGAAGTTTACCGCAACGATGAAAAGGCTAAAGATACAGTTCGTCTCGACACGTATAGTCATAGAAGCTGTCTCAAGGCACCAGTGAAGCACTGTAGCAGCATTAAAAAAATACAGCACATTGGCACATGTAGGCAGGAGACTTTAGAACGCGTGCACTGCACAGCTAACGCACATGCTCTGCAGGACGTGAAGTTCGCTCTGTTCTCTCAATGGCTCAAACATCCCAGCTCGCGAATTCTAAAGAAAGACCAAATCTTTTCCATGTTTTATATAAAATACATGTTTACTGTGAGGATCAGCCATGGTTCGAGTCGATTTTTGAAAGGTGTTTCGAGGTTCTACACGATAACTGAATCGACTTTGTTGGCAGTGCCAGATGTAAGACAGCTTTCATCTCTGACTTTAGAAGGCTCAGCAGTCCAGCTACACATGGAGAAAGAACGAAATAATTAAAACAGAAATCCTTGCAATTTAAAGTTTCCTCCTTAAGAAATAGTGGAGCGTTAAAAAGTACAGATGAATTCAAATTAATGAGAACAACAAGACTGTTGCTAGTTATTTTTGAGGGCTGAGATTACAACAGGATGCAGGCTGAAGACTATCGGCAATGTTGTAAGCCTGCAACTCCGCTCGAGAGGAGAGTGCGAATTCATGACTTCATGAACGATTAATCACTTCAATCTGTTGTAACCCGCACTCTTTGCTGCCCATAAGAAAGCGCAGTGTCTACCCGCGATGCTTTCCGGCATTCTGTTAAAGTTTTCGCAATAGACGCATGGCTAGGAACTGCCAGAAACCACAGGTGAAATATCAAGGCCACTTTAATGTGGAGACAAAATTACCAGTACGACTTCTGCAAATATGTGACTACTTTTGCATCTGAGAAACAAAATTAGTGCCAAATTGCTCCATGTATCGCAACTGCTAAATTGCGTGCTATATACAACTTCTCCTGTTGTCGCCAAGGTTTGAGAGTGGCGTCAAGAATGAAGAGTAAGAAATGACTACAGATCATGATCGGAGTCTAAACTGCGCCGGGCACGCAAGCGAATAACCCGAATAAGCGAACTTTTTTTCAGTGTTATAGTTATCTGTTATTCATTGCTTGTATTCGTGATTGGCAACTGTAGACCAATGCACTCATTGTTAGCTGGAAAGAGAATTCGGCGTGTGGGCAATAGGAAAAAAGATAGTCGCAAAAAATTCCTAAATTTATATATTTATTTCTACGAGACATTGCACAGAGGTGGTAGAGCAGCATGTTGTTTGCCACGTGGAACTTCTTTCGAGAGGCAAATAGCCAGAAAAATAGCATTATAAGAAGAATAATTCAGCTTGTTGACGTAGAAAAAGTAATACCGAACGGGTAGGCGAATCAAATTAGATTTTATTTTATATATTTGCTGCCATTGGAAAATATATGGGCAATAACGAACTACGGCTAATACTCTAGGCTGACCTTTTAATTAAAAGTTTTCGTTTGCTCATCTCAGCAGGAAGACACAGCTTGAAAAAAAAAACGTTTCTATGGCCTGGTTAAAGCCACGCTGCTCAACTTCAGGGCTCTTCCAATGCCGATTACTTTTGGGGACTTCAATCAGAAACGACGAAAACCCACAAGCCGTTTTTTTTCTTCTATTTTGCCCATTTTTTTATCCGTAAAATTTTCCGAGATTTAGGCTATGCCGGTTTAAAGTACCCAACATGAATTCTGAGACATTTGCTAACTTAATCACTTGACGTGTTTTCTTTTCAGCAACTTTCCTTTATGATATGAAACCTTGCAACATTTTTTTTTCTCGTGTCTTCTTTGAAGCGTGCATTATACAAACCAAACACTATATGTAGTGTGCTTCTTTCCTGACGCCAAACACTGTCTTTTACTTCATCTAAGTTATTTGTATTTGTCGAAATCAGCAGTATTGCATGCCTTCTATATTTATTGGTCCTTGATCATGAGCAATCACTTTGGAAATATTCATAATACCTAACTTTTTGTGCAGTTTTATTTCTATCACAAAACTCGGACCTATTGACCTTGAGCCGCCGTCTCGCCAAAGTAAAGCGAGCTGTAGAACTCCGCAAAGCTAATATATTATTCCACTTGTCGGCGTGGCAGGTTGGCTGCTACCGGCTGCAATAAATGAAGAGATCAAATCATGCTGGACGTATTTTTCTTCACCACGGAAGAGCCCGCATTCTTGCCTGCAGTTGAAGGTAGAGAGTATATTTAATAATGAAAGCTATATCAGTGGAGAGGAGACGGTCGTCGCACTTATTATTCATGCTTGAACCCTGACGCTATTGGGCGGATGCTAGCGTGTCCGTGGAATGCGCTTCATTAAGGGGAGCCCTCATCATGCACAAAAAGGTGCGCACTCTAAAGCACATTCAGGCTAGTAAATTTGTTGCTCAATGCTAATTCTCTTTTCGCACAACTCTTTTCGTCTCCAACTTTCTGGGTGCTTCTTTTAATCGCCGTACCGACAAATCAAATAACAGTGGAGTCTATGCCTGCTTTTACATTGAAGTTTAGTAGGTCATTCCTCCATCTTTTCGCGCACACCAGCGAGAATGCTTTGCGTTTTATCTAGCAGAAATTTCTATACGCTTTACCTAAATAAAAATTTAAAGTACTTTGGCTGCCTGCCTCTGATTACTAGTGTGTAGTAAGCGATAGTGATTCATTTATCTGGAAAGAGCGCAGACATATCAGTTATCATCGATGCGAACGCCACCATTACGACATCCAGTTAAGAACTGAAGAGGAGGAGTGGCAGAGTGGAAAGTAATCAATCGAAAGGAAAAAAAAGCGCGATTAAGCACACGTTCTCTCCCCTCTCCTCGCCCCCCCCCCCCCTCAAATCTGTCCTCACATTTGCAAAGCAGACTTGGTGGCATATGCTTTATTACCGTTTAAGAATAAATTAGTTTCGTCATCACCATACAAGTATAAATGGACTACGAGAATTTACATCTGCCACTGCCTTATGCTGCCTTTTGAACTCCTGTTCCGCGTTTGCTCTTTTTTATTGCCACTCCACGGCATAATTACTATGATAGTGCTCAAGATAGCTGATGAGTGTTAAGTGCACTTTTTTTTTGTTAGAGCATCGAAGTGAAAAATTTAGCTTATTTTCACAGTTAAATATCCTTCCTGGAAAACTCTAGAAAGAGAAGAAATGATGACAAAATAGGCCAAACCTTTCAGCTGAGAGTCTTTATGCTGTACACGTATTTTATTTTTTGCTCCAATTCTAACTCACCATAGACGAACTAATGTGTGCATTATAGTGCACAAAATTATTGCACTGAAATGAGACACAACAAACAAAGACGTTTGAGGCATGGAGAATACAGCATAGAACCACACAGGCATGCTGCATACAGTATACTTCTGTGTTTATTTTACCCTATTTATTCAGCTTCACATCATCGGTGCACTTCATATCTGAAAAGCCGTAAAAAATCAACTTAGAATCCTGGCTTGAAAACACGAGAGGAATGCATGGCATTTACGTCAACAACTAATTTGATTCACTGTGACCTTCTCTGAAGAAAAACAGAGCTAGGCAGTTCTACTGACATATGGCTTGAAGAGATTACGCGAAGGCGAAGTGGTTCCAGACTTCGCTTCCGTTTGCAGGAAATGCACAGCTTACGAAGCATCCCAGCAATAACAGACGCATTGAACTTCTGCTAAAGCGCAGTTTACCATCAAACTATATTCAGTAAAGTTAAACATATACAAACCAATTAGGCATACAGAAACTAATACCCGAGTCACTAAGAAAAGTCATCTTGTGGACATGAACAATAATTGGGCACGAAAGGAGCCCTTTACCCTCAAGCCTAAAAGTCAGAAAAACTAGGCACTGTGCATAGCATGCCGATAACCTATACCGGATGAAGTGCCGAAAAATCTTAATTGTTACAAGTGAGTACAGGGGTTCGTAACAAGCTACGAAAGGCTGCTACTAATGAAAAGCATGTACTATCAGCGTCAAATAAAATGCGAATAGCGGAGCGCGTGACGACAGGTCAACTTTAATACGTCTGCCTGTCGCCATGAGAGATAAGCGCGGTCTTCCAGTTTGCAATAGCTTTCCTTGTGTTTCCTTTGACGTTCATTTTCTTGCTTTGCCACTGGAGCGCCACATTCAGGCTTTCCACTCATCTCAACTGGTTCAGGGTGGTTTCGCTAGCGGCTCCGGCAGTGGGCCGCGTGGGGAAACAGAGCGCTATCTCCCTGGCCTGCAGCGCCGCTTTGATTTTGCTTCCATCATCCTCATGTTATCAGCGTCTGGTTCCAATGCGCGGACTGCAAAATGCCCATCGGGTTGTGGTCGGTGTCCAACGAGACAGTTCCCGCATCACGCGTTTTCAGTAGTGAGCACAACTTCATCGCCACCAGGAAAGCTCAAATGCCCCGGAACCGAACATTCACGCGTTAGCGTGAGGCCTGAAAAGAAAGCGCGAAACGTTTCTCTTTGCCGTCACGGTGTGCAGAAGCGTTACGGCAACGCGTCTCTTTCAAAGGAAACAGGCCGTCCACTGTCTACAATTAGTAGAATTATCCAGCCATTCTGTGGTAAGGGAAGACTCAGAAATTTGCCCCGTGGGCACAGAAGGTGGGTTGCCGGCAAAAATCAAGACCTCCTTATGATGGACGATGCATCAGATACACCAAGCATTGCGGCTCTCTATTTAAAGGACATTTTCAGCTGTGTGCCCGCACGTCAACTCTTAAACGTTCTTTCCAAGAGGCTTTTCTGCGAAACCTTGTACCGTCGCAAAACCCAGCATTGTCAGAAGCAAAGAAGTAAATAGAAAAGCAAGACTTGCGTTAGCACGAGATCATGCGGCATGGACTACGGATAAGTGACACTGTGTGACGTTCTCTAATGAGTAAACGTTATCAACTAATTGGTACCAGCGTCAGCGAATTTGGAGAACGACAACATCAGGTGTGGCCATTCCTGCCATATCTGCATGTCGAGCTGCAATAGAGGAGGTAAGATTGCTTGAATTCCATTGCTATCTTAGAAACTACAAGCAGCCTTGGTTGTTTTCGTAATTTACGCAAACAGTCGACCTTCTTTATTAGTTCACAGCGCAACCAGACGCCGATAACACGCCTAGGATTGATGCTAAGCCAAAGCCCTGCACTCCAGAGAGCTAAGAGCGCTGGCCTCATGCAAGCGGCCCGCAGATATCCTGATTTCATTTTATATCGGTGTATGCAGCATTGGAAACACGGCGCTTTGGAATAGCAATCCAAGCTGTTCCTGTTGCATTTCAGGCTTGCCTAGTTTCGGTATATATGTCCCGTTGTGCTTTGGTTCTCCAAAAAGCCTCAAAGTAACCACAACAATAGCCACTACTGTTTTTAGATAATCTTTGGAGTTAGTAGTCTACTGTTTTCTAAACTCCTTGGAAGGTGTGCCGTAAATATATACTAATAATTAAATATAACGACAGAGAGAGGGAAATAATGTTATTCGTACGTAATACATGGTTAAAGCCGATAAAGCTTTCAACTGTTGACCCAGAGCTTCCTGATATGTACGGATCTCGTCAGGGTGTAGGCAAGATGATCATCGACCAAACGTCATTGTGCTGCATTTCGGTCAAAATTCTTGCACGTAGTGTTAATTCCATTCATTCCGTGCATTATTTTCAGTAATGGTTGGGCCTAAAGTTCGCGGGCAATGTCTTTTCTGCTGTTTATCTTGTTGAGTAATTGATGCCCAGAGCAGGTTAAACACAATTAAGGCCTTACTCTTGAACATGAGAAACTTTTAGCAATTTTAATGTTTTCATAGTACATCAACGGGCATGGTGGAGGAGACTTTTTACCATTTGGCAGTCATACACTTAGGGTATGGAATATTCCAAACAAATTACGGTTTTTGTTTATGCGGTCAGAGCACGTAAGAGCCGTAACTTTACGCTAAGCTAACGCAATTAGTGCAGTACTTCAGGCCCACCGTCCCCAGTAATCGCATAGACAAGGCGATAAGAGAGCTCTCGCCTACAGAAACGAGCACAGAACAGGCCAGCACTCAAATTACATGCACCATGAGAACCACAAACCCATAAACCACCGCGATCAGTAATGAGCGACTAACTCAAAGATTGTTCCAACGTTGAGCAAGTGTCACTTTCTCTCTCTGTGCCCCTTCAATTATCCCTCCTCGTAGATTTCCCTTGACTGCCGTATAAGTGCACCAACATTGTTCGTTCCGTCAACAATGTTGGCTACTGCGACAGCGTCGTGTCTAATTAATCACCGCGAAACTCTTCTCACCCACACAGCGACGAACGGGAGGTTTCATTAGAGGAAGGCTCGCTTGCTGCGCTGGGTGCATACTGCAGTCGAGCTTTCCACGGCAGTGAGGGCCAACTGGCCGCCGCGAAAACAGGCAAACACGCACGTAGTTTCATGAGACTAGAAAGATGTCCTACATTTTTCGCTTCTGCTTTTCCTCCTAACTACTCCGGAAACGGCGGTTGGTAACGAACTGTTAATGAAGGATCAGTCATAAACGTGCGTGAATACAGTGAGGTAAAAAAAAAAAGAAACGCCAATGCCTTCTCCGTGCTATGTCAACGCCAACTGTGCCGGCTCTTCACTCCCAATATATCTTTGCGGCAACGAAACTGTCAGAATTGGCTAGTTAATTAAACTGTAGTAATAGAATAGTGAATTAGAAATAAAACAAGCTGAATTCAAATTGCGCATTGCAACTTCTGCACATAAACACACACAGAAAAATTTGTCAAGAAAGATCTAGGTATACTGCGGGATTTACATGCGTTATGGAAGTAATGAATGCGCATCTGAGCAGCCGCTTTTAGCGCCTAACTTCGTGCTACGGGCTGATAGTTATTAAATTAACTGATGGTACAAGTGATATGAAAAGTTATGAAATTGCGATTACTATTAAGGTAGCGCGTAAAGGCATGTCAGTAAAAATTGTGAAGGTAGAAAGATATAAATGCCGTACCATGTGCATCGTCAGTTAGAAAATAACTAAAAAACGTACCGCCCAGTGCTATACCCGCACCTCCTGAGAAAGTACACTGACGCGAAAAACGTAATTACTGGCGGCTGTCACCAAATAAAAATGTTCTACATCGCAAATTGACAGGCGTTTGTCTGGCATTCGTAATTCGTAAACAGTAACGCCAACGTTAAGCTAAATGCTTAGCGCACAGTTAATTTTGGAGGCACTTCATAAAGCAGTGTTTGTGCGTACCGCCCCACTGGACACCTAAGCGTCGCCTTGCACTAAGCAGCCCTTGCGTTAGTCACGCTAAGTAACTTGAGTAAACATTCTTTTTTTTTTTGCCGAGAGACACTTGAATATTTTTACCTCCAGTACACGTCAGTTTTAATCACGCGGCCGGAGGGCCAAAGCAGAAAAACTATTAATTTCAGCAGCTCCGAGCGCAGATAGCACAACTGCCTGTTTTGTTCGCTCCAAGAAAAATAAAGATCGGTGCTAGTACAGTGCATTCCCTACATAAATGCTCAACAAGATTATGTTTCTTCGAGCAACATTCTGGAATAAAAGCTTAAATTAACGAATGTAGGAAAAGACGATGGTATTGAGTGCCCCTAACATCCTCCCACTGTTAAAACCAAATGACTTTGTTTACTAACTCTTGTAACCAAGTTAAACGTCCCTTTGGATTCATGCATGGCATACTTGAGGACCATTGCTTTACTTTAGACCATATGCATTTTTTGACTCACTTGTGTTTTGAGATCTCGCTATCGACAAAATACGAATGCCGCGGCCAGTGTTGAAACCCTGACCAAGACTCAGCAGTTGGAGGCAAAAGCCACTCAGCCTTTAAAGTTCTACCAAAATTTATGACCTACTTTTTCAAACGGCACACATCAGCATACTAAATGCTAAGATATGGGTTTTATACGGTGTGTTTATGTTATAGATTCTGCGCATGTCAGGATATATGCGAAAGGCAATTCATTTTGTTTTGCTGTTGTGTTGCATTTCTTCAGATTTGACATATGCACATATTCTAACATTGCGTATCTTCAGCATCGCCACCACTCCTTCCTTTCATGCAAATGTCGAATTAACTTGAGTTGTGAACCACCCAAGCAAGATTAGAACTGGAGTTGTTTTATTCACGCTCACCGGCGCACGCCTTAGAGAAGTGTGGACCTTTAGCGTGCACTGAAAATGGCAGAGCACAATGTGGCATTTTGCGTTTATTGTCCGTTCTCACGCGACCCAGCTGGCCGGGATCAAATGTGCCACATTAACTATTTTTGGTGGTGTGCCTTATAACAGCCGAACATATGTGCTGTGGGACATTGCAGACCAAGCTCTTCGTACGACCACAAGGTTAGAAAACAAGCAATATATGGGCGGGTGCAGCTGGCAAAGGACAGGGTTAATTGGAGAGACATGCGAGAGGCCTTTTCCCTGCAGTGGGTGTAGTAAGGCTAATGATGATGATGATATGGCTCGAGAGATGAATGCACATAGTGTTCCTTCTACCCGCTTCCCTAAATAAGCACGTGCTTCAAAACCAAACTCTGGCGTGCAAAGCCAAGCCGTTGTGATTTACGGAGTACTTTTCTTGATCAACTCATTAGCAAGGGTCAACTATGCATCTCTCACAAACGCCTTCGTTAATGAACCCATATGGGTTTTCTCGAATGACAGCTCATTTTAAAGGTGTGCATTACACAGTTGTCTGCACCGAGGAGCAAGGAGAATGTTATGTGAAACTAGCGAGAGGTGAAACTTTGTTATGAATGCAGGGATGCACACATACATGGGCTCTGATGAGCTGAAGAAAAGAAAATAGAAATAATTTTGCTACAGCTCCAGGTGAACCGTTTCGCTGAAAAGAATTCCCAGGTGATCAGGTGATGAGATACGAGAAATCTGCAGGCACAAAAAGGAGTTGTACGTCTCCCTTTTACTCGTACATTGAGTGCCTTGCATTTAGTCGTGAGCTCGTGGTGAATGCAGGCTTCTCGAGAGTACTTACTTGAGTAAAAAAGTAGCTCAAAGGAGACGACCAGAGGAGGTAGACACCACTTGAGAGTAGATGATGAGGGAGGCTGAAGGTGGGTGATGGGTGTGTGGTCGGTGCAGGGTTTATTAGTGTGCAGGTAGTGATGAAGGTCTTTTACAGAATTTGACCTCTCTTGTGGGCTCGAAGAGCGCCTAGAAGGCGGACAGAGACGGACTGGCTGACACACAGACGAAGGGTTTCCGCCGAAAGAAGACTATCGTGCTAACGCGTTAAAGAGACAAGACAACTGTGATGCTCGGTAATGCTTTATTACAGCACAACAATTGTTGGTGACGTTTGCGATTTGACGATGAAATAATTTTAAGGCTACAGCTTTACGGGCGTTGTGCTACGAGGTCTTCTTATCGTTGTCGTCGCCATCATAGGCTCCGTCCGTGCAGCTTGGACACTTACCGCATCCTAGCCTCCTTTAATATGCGACCCACGCTGACACTCTACTAACCCGCAACGTCAATGTGTGTGGCAACTCTCATTTATGGGCCATAAGAACCCAAAATCAAAACCAATGAGAGGTTGAAATCCACTTCTGAGCTTCACTGGCCCCAGCGGACAATTCGCGGATGTTGGCAGAGGGTTGCGGCACCGGTGAGCTTGGATGTCAGTTATAAGCGGCATCCCGCATAACTCTAATGTTTCCCTATGTTCGCGCTTTGGGATGCGCTGTGCAATTCGTCAGAACGTCACGAGACGCGTGACCTCCGCATTTTCACTCATTCAAAACGGTGGATTTCAATACATGGGCCCTGTGGGGAGCTTTGCGCCTGGGCTGGTCAATAATCTCTACCCAGCCCGAAACGGTGACGTCAGCGATCTCTAGACGTAACGTCAAAGTGACGTGAGCTTCATTAGTCTCGTGATGTGCTGTGGCAATGCTCGCTGGAGACGAAACCGATGTGGCCGGTCACGCCACAAGTAAGCCTCAAACAGCTTGTGGTGCTAGGAAAAGCAGAGCGTCTGGCTAGATTAGTAGCCTTTTTTGCTGCCATACACATCTAGAAGATTTGGAGAAAGAACAGGAAGAAACTAAGAAAGAGACAAAGATAAAGACAGAAAGAAAGAAAAAGAAAAAAGAAAGGGGAAATGAAGAACGAATGAAAGGAAACAAGAAGGGGGCGATGAGAGGTAGAATGAAAGGAATTAATAAAAATACAAGAAAAAGGAGAATGAAAGAAACAAAGTAAGGACAAAATAAATAATTGAGGGATTAAACAAAGAACCAAAAAGAAACAGAAAAGGGAAGGAAGAGAAAAAGAAAGGAAGAATGTAAGTAAGGAATAGACAAAAGAAGAAATGATAGCGGAAGGCAGAGACAAGGAAAACAAGAATGAAAACATGACTGGAAGAAGAAAAGGAAAGAAAGTACTGAAGATAGTGACAAGAGGAGAAACATTGAAAGGAAATCATAGACATAAAACGAAGAACGGAAGAAAGCCGAGAAGTAAAATAGAGAAAGAAAGGAAGGAAGAAAGACACAACCAAGAAAAAATAAAATGACGAGAGAGACAAGAGGAGACTGAATGAAAGAGCGAAAGAATGAAGGAACGGAAGAAATATAAGAACGAATGCAAAAAAGAAAGTTGGAAACAAAAGAAGCAGGGAATTACATCATGTGTGCACACAGAGATTTGCTTATTTTCTGAGAACCAGATATGGTCTTGCCTCTCAGAAAAGTACGTGCTACTTCTCGAGCGCGCGTAAAAGTCTTAGAAAAAATTTGCTGTAGTAGGTTGGCAAGTTGGGCTGGCTGGGTTTTAATTCATTTTAAAATAAATATGCAGCGCGAAAAGAGACGACGGACCAAGAAAAGGTGCACAACACAAGTGCTTGGTTTGTGGACTTCTTCTTCGTACGTCGGCCCTGTTCGCGTTGTATATTCCCTTAAAATGAAACCCTACAGAAGCACTGACAAATAAGCCCCATTAGTGATGCAGCACGGTAGGGCTCTTTTCATGACAAGTCTGAAGGGCTACCGCACGTTCAAGGGTTACTTGCAGTATCCAGAGCTACTAGGAAGAAACATGGCGCACAATTTCCTTGGTTTCACCGGCGTTCAAAAACGCGCCTGGTGGCTCTCAGGAGGAGCAATCCAAAACAGGTGTTTTTTTCTTCGTAGGGTGGCTGCCTGCCGAAAAACACTCGGCTCTAGGTGGACTGCAAAAGATTCGTGGGAGAGCTTTTACAGACGAAAATCCACGCTTCTCGGGCTATATTTAAGCCCTCTGTCTCGGCCCACCCATTTGCGAATCCCAATTATAGAGAAACCTCCCTCGCTGTAAGACGCCCTAGAGGCAAAACCTGTTGGAAAAAATTTTCTGGGGATGGCGATGCAAATTTGTACTCATTTTTTTTCGACCAGATAGAATTTTACGCTTAGGGTTCTTCGTGATACTGAACGCTTAGGCAGTGCATCTTTATCCCATAATTAAATAAGAAGAACCCAAGGTTTTGGTAAAGCAAGACCGATGGCAGAGACTCGTTTGAAGGACGTACCCGTACCCAGAAATTCTGGAACAAAGCATTTTTTAGCTGTAAATCGTCTATGAACGCAATTTTTTCATATAATGTAAGATGCCACTATAGCAATCAATATTCTCACAGATCACCCGACGGCAGTCTTGTACATTTTTTTCTATTCTCGTTTCTGCTATCGTCTCAATAGGTTCTCAATTGGTTTTGTAAGGCAGTCTTAAGTGTTCGATGCGAACGATGAAAACTCTTTAAGAAAAATATTTTGCTACGTATTAGAAAAATGGACCATTACCTTCAATATTTTGACACAAGTGTCATACTTTTTTTCAGTTTTCAAAAATTTTCCCCCAAAATGTTCGACATGAAAACAAAATATAGGTTCTAAATCTAAGCAATATAACACAGTAATATGCACAATCCGCGTACACTACGTATGCCAGAGCCGCCGCGGTGGCTCAGTAGTTATGGCGCTCGGCTGCCTACCCGAAAGACGCGGCTTCGATCCTGGCTGCTGCGGTCGAATTTCGATGGAGGCGAAATGGTAGAGACATGTGTACTGTGCGATGTCAGTGCACGTTACAGAACACCGGGTGGTCGATATTTCCGGTGCCATTCACTACGGAGTCTTTCATAGCCTGAGTCGCTTTGGGACGTTAAACTCCCACAAAACCAAAAAAAGCGTATGCCAGATTGAACATAATTAAACGCAAACCGCCGTTTCCAAGCAGCCTTGCTTTGTTTCCAAAGAACAGACACATCCTATGCGAATCAACCTCAGTGGGAATTTAACATGACCGTATACTAAACCTAACTACGCCAGGTGCCTGAAGTGCGGGCCGCACAATTTTTTAATCAGAAGAGGAGTTTTGCACCAGAGCTCTTTCTTTTCTTAGGTTACGCAGCCAGGCGGGCTGAGAGTGATAGAATGCTAGAGCACGTGAGTCTAATAGTCAGTGACAACCAATAAAAATCCTTATTCAGTAAACTCATGGAGCATAACAATGTTAGAAATTTATACGCGATCTATGACTAGACTAATCTATATGGTGTTCTCTTAGCTCACCTGTGTTTCCAAATACAAAGCCCTAAACTTTCAGCTCAGTTCCGGCAATGAAGTATTGATAAAGGAGGAACAGTAGGCGTGTGCCTGCTCTTCTGATTGAAAAACGTGTTTTGTGCGGTGTTTCAACTCTTAGCGGCGCAGGACAGCAGGGAAGTGCAACTGTCAGATGCTCCTACTTAACTTGCACGTAGAGACTTTGCAGGAAGGATATAACCAACAGCTCTAACCCTCTTAGTTGAAACAAACTTCAAAATAAAAATTTGTTTTGCAGTTTTCGCAATAAAGCGATGCTGTCGGATGACTGAGAAAAATTAAGAGAAGAGCTCATTGGCTCCATCCGAGTAGCCGACAAGGGCAACTGCACGACTTCGCTCCACAGAAGAGATCCCGTCCCTCGAGAACATAACCGAAAGATCAGGCAGGAAACAGAGGCTCGAATCGCATTCATCATCTTGGATGACGTCACAGAGTTTGTATTGGCGACATGTTACGCAGTACAAAATCATGAACTGGCTCGGGAGCCATGGTGAACCTTTATTCTACTTCTTGAATACGTGAAGGTTGGGAGAAAGTCGTTTTCTCACCGCCGTTAATCTTATCGACTTCGTCGAAATGTAAGCGATGAGATCACTACTCTCAAACGGAAAGTGGAGGGAAAGTGGAGATACCATTTTTTATTTGACGTCAGGTCGGTGGCGTGCTGAACGACAGGGCTGTATTTTGCGCAAGAAAATTGGCTGTGCGAAACGGACAATAGAAAAGGATATATTGACTGAGCTAAAGACTTGATAAAACTGAAAACCAGACAAAAAAACTTTGTGCATCACTAAAAAAGTCAAAACGCCCTGATAGCTGCGCAAGGGCACTTTCTGTCACCTAGAGAAGGCAAAAGCTGAGAGAAAATTTCCAATCTCTTTTAAGAGTGTTATCCGAATATTGCACCAGCGCCCTGTCATTCACCAGCCACACGGTTAGGCTCCACAATACACGCTGTGAACTGCAAGAAAGAAAGTGTGCCATTGACCAATTTATAAAGCATCGTGACTCCTTCTGTGCAGTTGATATCCCGTGTTTCGGTGGTGTCTATCTTTTTCGTTGTGCCTTTTGTGTACAGAGGGCTCTGCGAAAGCTGAGCGTGCTGTGACTTCAGAACAAACAGTTTTTTTTAACTTTGTTCACGTGATTATCGGTAACATCTCTATATTTCCTTACTAATTTGAGGCTAGCCAAGAATACACTTTTGTGACTACCCTCGACCCCGTTCCGGCCCATTTACTCTTACTTTTCCACAAGCAGCCACTGCATTCTGCCAACGAATTCAGTGAAAAATTACAGGAAAAGCATGAATCATGGCCCTCAAGCTTTCAAATTGTAGAATTATTTCACATAGTCTGCCAATTCTGTGAAAATCACGGTACATATTAAACCAACATGACGCAGTACAATGGCGGAAACTGCAAACCGGAACTTTCCAAAACTTAAACATACTAAGCAAAATGTTCCCTGGCCAATATAGGGACACATGCCCATGGTGTGGCGCAAAGCCCACCCTTTATCACATTACATGGGAATGCAGCAAAAACAAAGCATTCCATAGACTAGAAAACCCGAGTGCGGAACCGTGGAGAGGGTGCTCTCCAGCGGCGACCCGTGTATACAACGGGTGCTCATACAGCATGCCCGACGAGCAGCCACCCTCAGTGGAGCCCTGGAATAGGGGCACCAACCCTGCCAGACAGAAGATACCACCATCAGGAAGATGGAAGAACTCTGTCGGGCCGCTGAATGACCTTGTAATTAGAGCAAACAAAGTTCATCCTATCCTATCCTGCGAACTCGGCTTTGGCAGACTGTCTTGGGCAAAGCCATGGAAAACTTCCCGCCACATATTGTGCGCTAATGCCTCCTGTTCTTCAGCAGCGCAGGGGACAAAGGACGTGACAAGTGCACAGATACCGTGTCTGTGTCAGCGTCGTGTCTGTGCACTTGTCTCGTCCTTTGTCCCGTGCGCTGCTGAAAAACAATGTCACACCAACTTGTCCTACCTTCTACAGTAATGCCTCCTGATTCTCTTTGCTTCAGGGTTAGTCTTTCTGGAGTTGTGCTCATTTGCTTACGTTGTCAAGTCTTTACCTCCCATCTGTACAAAACGCCTTGGACACATGCGGTTAATATCGCAGAAGCTGTATCCCCGCGACGCGTAGCTTTCTTGTGGTCCGGGTCTGATTGCTTCCGTGCAATATGACACCTGCATTGTTAGTGCCCAATAAAGACGGAAGCTGTCACACGTCCAACTTCTGCTTCTCAGCTTCTCCTGCGCTCTTTCCTGCCGTCACAGCCATCCCGATTCTATGGTTGAATGCGGCCGTAAACAGGATTCCCAAGCCCAGCTATATCTTCTTTCATGTAGTTCTCTGCATGCGCAGCTAACGGCTTGTTTATTGTATTCATTTTCTTCTTGGTGATTATTTTGTTGGCTGAGCTACGTTGACGTTCGCATACAAACAGGAATGGCGAGGGAGACACCCACAGAACAACGCCGGGGTTACTGATTTCGCGGAAACGGAATCCATCCAAGAAAAAGCTGTAGTGTAAGACTGAATTAGGTTTTGCCCTGCTGATATTCAGTAGGACGCCTTCCTTTCCTGCCCCCGGAAGTGCAGAGAGTATAACGATTTTTCTAGCACTTGCTTGAAAAAATGTATATGTTGACGAGTTGATTTTGGAAAAATATGGCTTCAAAATTTTTACTTGCCACAATGAGAATTAAGGACTACTTATTAATCTACGACAATTACTTCGCACATTCAAATTTATGACATGATATGCGGAGAGGTGCAGCTCCAGACAACATAAAGAGAATATCATCAAAACAAGAGTGGGTGTAAAGGTAACGAGAAAAAAACTAAACAAAAGTTCCATAAAATAGGGCAGAAATATTTCACAGGGCCTGAACCAAACGAGAGAAATAATGATAGTGAACCATAACCTCACCCAATACATTCTGCCATTCACTTGTTTTTAGAAAATATGCCTTATGCGTCTGATTTTAGGTAGGTAGGTGCGAACTTAATGATTAATGAAAGAACCTATAGAGCTTTTAGCCGCAAAAAAAGTAAGGAAAGTTTGTAGCTGCCTGCCGATTGCGTAAAGTACAGCAAATGTTAAGAAGTTCGATTTAATTACGAAGGTAGCTTGTAAGCGGTGCTTAGGATTACAGAGCGTTTGGATTCGAAGTGGTACTGCGTATAATACGCTAGCTTCTCTTTCTCAGATCACAAGAAGGGCTTGTATATGCGTGTAAACATAAAAAGTTCAAGTAGACACACTTTTGCTTTGTTCATCGTGGAGGAATGAAAATCACCTTACCTTTGCAATCTGTCTACCAAGAGTAGAATTCTCGGACATCAAAAAATAGCGCAATACATCGGCCGCCTGTGGAGAATCCCGGGTACCTTGAAGGGGATGCTTTCACATGTAATTCTGATAAAGCTGTAAAGTATGAAGACCTGCTATACGAAAATGTTATTGGTAACGAACTGCAATGTCTGCTCGCTGCAAAACCTGGCTTATAGAAGGCTTCCAGCGCTCGCGCCACATATTTTCAGCCGCCATTGTCAAGGAATAGGATATGCAGAACAGCCTAAAGATGCACGGCATATTCGTGTACTAAGAGCAAAAAAGATGGGGTGTTGACGCAGAAAGAAAAACTGTTAGTCCTCATTTTCACTTTCTTAACCTTCTTGCATAATTTTTATCACAATTACCTGCAGAGAAAGGTAGCACTACAGAACCGGAGTACCCGGGTTCGAACGCGAACGCGGCGGCCGTGTTTCGATGGAAGCGAAAGCTGACTAGGCAGCTAGGAACCATACAAGGCATAAGGCATGCAATGTACGCGGACGACGTCCCTTTGTGGGTCACCGAGGGCTCACTCAGCGAAAAGGAAGCGAAACTGCAGGCTGCCGCAACGTGCATAGAAAAATATGTTAGAGACAGGAGCTTGGCTAGCTCGACAGAAAAATCACAACTACTAAGGGTCTGGAGAGGTAAATTCAACCGATCAGTACCGAAAATAGGACTAAAACTAAATATTTATCTAGAAGGGAAACTCATACCAGAAAGAACAACCATCAGAATATTAGGGATCTGGATTCAATCCAACCAAAGGTGCATGGAGGCGCTCAGACTAATACAAAACTCGGCGACACAGGTCGCTCGCATGATAACCAGGGTCTCTAGGAAAATACACGGCATGCGGGAGAGCGACACGCTTAAGCTCGTAAAAAGCCTAGTGGTTCGCCGAATTACATACAGCATACCGTACTACAACTGCAACAAATCAGAAATAAAGCTAGCGGACACGATACTTAGGAGAGCATACAAAACAGCGCTACACCTACCGCAATCAACATCGACGGAGAAGCTAATGGCTCTAGGTCTACATAACACCTTTGAGGAGCTAAGCGAGGCCCAAATCGTAGCTCAGCTCCAGAGGCTAAAAAAGATCAAAACAGGGACAGACTGCTCAAAAGGTGCGGCTACGAGGGTGCACTGTCAGAGGTAAAAAGATCAAAACGAATGCCCGATGAACTGGGGCAAACAATTAAGGTAGCACCAATTCCAAAAAAATATGGATTTGAACCAGCACAAAGAGCGACGAGAGGCTAGGGCACAGTATGTGCAACAGAACCTAGCCAACAAAGAAAACATTACGTACACGGATGCGGCTGCATACGGAAGAGCTAGACAACATAACAGAAATAGAGCGGTTGCAACGGCAATTAATCATGAGCTCAAAGAAACAGCCAGCGCAACTATCAGGGATGGCACGATTGAGGAGATCGAAGAGGCTGCCATTGCCCTAGCGGCGGCAGAGGGCTGCCGTTCTCAAAGGTCCCTAATAATTCTAACAGTCTCGCAAACAGCGTGCAGAATATACATGAATGGCAAAGTAGGGGGGGGGGGGGGGGGGGGCAGCGCTCCACGTCCTAAAGACAGCCAAATTACCGCCGAAGGAAAAACAATTGCAACACATAATAATGTGGGTACTAGGACACTAAGGGAATGCCGAGGCGGGTAGGAGAGCTCGAGAGCTTACAAACCGAGCCTCCAACCAAACCAGCCTCGAGCAGCGTGACAAGGAACCAGCGCCCTCAGGATACTCAGAAATTCTGAAATACTATAAGGAGGTCAGGATTAGATATCCGCCACCTCACAAAAATCTCCACCAGCAGGAAGCGGTCTATTGGAGACAGCTACAAACGGGAACTTTCCCGAATCTAAACATGCTAATATACAAGCAGGGCTATGTAGCAGCAAATGCCCGGGGTGCGAGGACAAAGCCACGTTAATTCATACGACGTGGTGTGAAAAGAGAACAAATGCGGCTGCAATAAACACAACCCCGTGTGCGGAGCAGTGGGAGAGGATGCTTTCCAGCGAAAATCCGGTGGTCCAGGCAGGACTGGTCCGGAGAGCCTACATGGCGGAGACTCAGTGGGGCCCTGGACTAGGGGCTCCAAACCTGCACAAGAGCCACAGACCACGTCAAAAGATGTGAAGAGTGGCTCAACATGGAGACCTACCTATATATTTCTATGAATAAAGTTACTACTATCACCACGCGAAAAGGCGCCCGTGTGCTGTGCGATGTCAGTGCACGTTAAATATTCCCAGGTGGTCGAAATTATTCCGGAGCCCTCCACTACGGCACCTCTCGCTTCCTTTCTTCTCACAGTCCCTCCTTTATACCTTCCCTTGCGGCGCTGTTCGGATGTCCACCGTTACATGTGAGACAGATACTGCGTCATTTCCTTTCCTCCCAAACAAATTTTCAATTTTTCAGAAGTGTGGCCTCCGTTATTCCGGAAGTTATTCTGGAGCCCTCCACTACGGCACCTCTTCTTCCTTTCTTCTTTCACTCCCTCCTTTATCCCTTCCCTTACAGCGCTGTTCAGGTGTCCAACGATATATGAGACAGATACTGCGCCATTTCCTTTCCCCCAAAACCAATTATTATTAGTATGGCCTCCACCCATTCGAATTCCTCAATGAGAGCTTCTTCCGTCAAGGGCATGACAGAATGATGAGTTTCCGTATTTGGCTTAGCTAGTGCTTGACCATAAACGTAGATTACGCTCAGGTGAAATAGCTGCGGCGGTATGAATTGGCTAGATCTAGCCACCCTGTGCGGAATAAATTGCTTCAGTATAGCGTTTGGTATTTTATCAAATTTACCTTGAGTGGATCGTATGGCAATTATTGCTGCGCTCCTTTCAGATTTGTCTCGAGAAAATTTGTTGTACTACTATCGAGTGCGCGTTTTCGGTCAAACAGTAGCCAAGGGGACATAAAAATACAATCTTCCCAGCATGCCTATTGTTGAGTAAGTGCATCACAGCCATGTTTCGCTGTAGGTATGCATGGGACACTCTACGCCTGCGTATGCTTCTGGATGTGTCGCAATGTGTCTGACTGAAATGCATCCCAGTCCATGTTTCGGGGTGTTTGTCGGAGTGTGACATCGCTTTTTCTATCACCATATGATCTGTGTACCGACACCGCCAGTGAAGTGAATGCGGGTTTTATCTATTTTCATTAAAACAAGCTCGAGTACAAACCACCTGGACAGAGAAAGACGTTTGATATGCCAAGAGAACCTAAAATACCAAATTGGCTAGGGGAAGACTTTCTTCACACCGATCATATCATTCAAATCATTCAAATGAGCTGAGCCAGGAGATTTGCATTCATGATTAGGGTAAGCATCGGGAAGCATGCGCTGAAAGTTATATATAGGAAGCCTAGCACAGGAGCTGGAAGTGCAATTTGTGTTTTACTCAAACGCACAAGATCTACCGCAGTGTTGTCTCAATGGCTTTGGGTTCCAACTGCCGCGCAACACGGTCCGGAACTGAATTTCGAGCACCATGTCTGTATTTCAATGAAAGCGGAATGCAAAACACACACATGTGGTATGAGATGTCAGTGCACGTTAATAAACCTCACAATGTCGAAATTAATCCGGAGCAGCCCACTAAAAGCACCGTCTTTCATTACTCATGTGCAGCTTACGCACATTGAATATTGTGCGCAATGTGATAACCAGATTGCGAAAACTTTGAATCTAGATTCATAATGACGAACTTACTACATATGCGCACATGGATTGCAACTGGCTATAATACTGTAAATTAAGAGTAGAACCAAAATATTATATCAGCGTTTCTGCGTAGTTCTGGTTTACTAAGTTTGTAACGCGTTGTCGCTCACACATATGCATTGATTATGCCAATTACTGGTCCTAAAATGGTGCCAAAGTAACCTAAGCACTGAACTACAGATATCAACTAAATTTTCAGCATGTTAGCTTGAGAGCTGCAGTCAATGTGCAAGATTCATGGCAGAACAAGGGGGCTATTGCAGTTCTCGATCTCAGGCAGCAGAAAATTAATAACCAAGGACCCTAAAATACGGACAATCAACGGAGAGCTAACATCCAGCCATCATAACACTTGTCACTATCGCCATCACCATCAAAATAGCCTACTGTCTTCTAATATGTATCGCGGAATTAAATTACAAAAGTGGTCTTCGACGGCAGATTACGATGAAAAAGTACTTTTCATCATTACAGGAAAGCTCGTAGAGGTATCACTTTAAAACGCAAATTTTCCGCACTCTTGGAGACGGAAAACGTTGTTTTCGAGCGTGACTTCATAGTGAGCCGAAAGCGGCGTGTTAGGAAGGCAGAAGCCATGTTCTCGTCATTCATAATGGAACCACTGGCTGCACATACTGCGTAGTACAAAAAGGCTTATGTCTCAGCCAAGCACATTACACGTCCCGTCAGGTTGAATGAATGTTGCCCACAGTGCGGATTTATGGCTACGTATGTGCGGAGGTAAAACCCGCTCTACCTCTAGCTTCGGTAGCTCACCTCGCAACAGTGCCGTATCCCCAGGCACTCACTGAACTTGTTCTAAATGAGTTTCAGCAAAAGTTATTTCAATCATTACCGCAGGCGCTGCTCCACCGCCTTAAAAGCTTTAGCGGGAAAAAAGATCGCAGTCTGTGTTTTTTTTTCGTTGAATATTATAGCAGCAATAAACTTGATTGAACCATGGAAAGCTCGTAGTCCAGAAATGCATTTCTAAAGTGCACTGCGATTTGCTTCTTCCCGTTCAGGGACCCAATTAGGCAAAGAGGCGCTGGATGTCCGAAAGTAATTGAAAAAAGTAGATTCCCGCTAATCTGGTTAATTTTCTAGCTACCAACTTTAGGTAACACGCGAAGCTCTGTAAATATTTATTATAAATCTATTATTAAGCATTCGTTAGTTCTTTGCGTCAAGTACAGGTAAGTGCAGCGAATACTGCATGCGTAGAACTCTATAAAAAGCAGATAAGAAGAAAAAAACTAGTAACGAGGCCGAAAATGAAAGCCTCTTCGACCAAAAAGAAAAGAAAAGACAGAGATAATGATCGCGCAGACAACTGCGCAAACGCAGAGACTGCAAATCTGCTGCGTAGGAGAAATTAGATCAAGTAGCTGCAGGGCGAAAAACCAGCGTAATAGGCTGTTTGCATCGCCGATCATGTTAATTTTTCTGGGTCCTGTTTACTTAACAAATTTTCGAGTACCCAGTTCTACCTTTCTTTAGAGTAAAAAAGATATTGCGTTGGTCACAGTCGTTTCTCTTTTCATGAAACGGATAGAATTGCCGTCTCAAAATGGAAGGAAATATATTTAAGCTGTGAGTATAGCAACATTCACTGCGCTCCGAAACACGGAAGAGAGGCATAGCCAATAATTAAAAAAATATATATAAGGTGGCGTGATAGAGAACTCTTTACCGAAGTATTTCTCGGTTTTCTGTATCGCAAAGCACCCAAATCTCACAGCGATAAATCAAACTAATTATTTCGCCTGCCTCGAATGACTATCATTCCGCTGGCTTGATAAGCATTCTCGCTGAGTGAGTATGCTTGACAGAACCTTCGCCATATGTGCTTTACGTCGTTAAGTGGAATACCCGTTAGAAATGGAGTGGCAGAACAAGTTAATGAATAAGCAATCGTTGAGCAGGTGCATTATGTCCAACGCATTATTGCTTTAGAGAGTGATGAATCGAAAGATATGAGAAATCTGTAGAAGTGCCCGGAATGACGTAAGAAAAGTTCTACAGCGTTAATGAAAAACGAACACAGCAGACAGTGCATAGGACAGGCGCTCTCCGCCAACTATTTCAGTTTTCTTTAATTAGCAACGAAGACAACTGAATATATAGAAAACTAAAGTAATATTCAGGTCTTGGAAGGCAATATCACTTTACGATAGGTAGCGAGGATTGGAAGTGATAAAGGAATAGATCTACTCTGGTCGGGTGCTGACTGCATATCGGTACCAAGAATGTGAAATAACTATAGAGAGTAGAATTAGGTGGAGAGCATTCTGTGGGTTCTCTCAGATTTTAAATGGCAGTTTATCAATATACCTCAAGAGAAAAGTGTGTAACAGCTGTATCTTACGCCTACTCACCTGTGGAGAGGAAATTTGAGGCAAAATAAAAGGGGTCAACCTAAATTGAGGACAACGCATCGAGTTTAGGAAAGGAAAGTGAAAGGTTTGACGTCGCCACGTCGTTGACAAGTGCAAGACGGGTGACAGTTCAAAGTGGGCTGTCGCTTTTTCGTAGAAGACTAGCTCGAGAATCTTGACGTCATCTTTCATCGGCGAATATTAGTACCAAAATAAGGCTTTGATTTCTAAGTGCTGCAAGCCTTAGCAGCCGCCGAGGTGCAGATTTCATTTCATTTAATTTCATTTATTTCATCCTTAAAGGCCCGAAGGCATTACATAAGGACATGTTTCCCGCCTGCACTGGACGCATTGCTATTCTACTCACTTTTCTTGTCAATTTGGTGCAAATGTCAAATGTGCACTTTTTATACCGCCAAATATGTCCTGTTTAGCTTTCATTCCTTCCTTCGTTTAACCTTCCTGAGATTACTGATAAGGAATACAGAGAACACCGACATTACGTTGATCTTAAGACTGTCAGGAGGGCAGCTATAAAGCCTAAGTCTGCTAAATCATGCTGAGAATCAGCATCATTCAGCCGACTTAGTTTTTATGGCTGCCTTCGTGACAGTCATGAGATCTCAGCATGGAGGAAAGCTATGTCCGATTCCTAGTGGAAGCAGCCCAATTCTCACCAGCATTAAACAGCCTTGACTGGCCCCCATCATACCCAAGTTCTAAACAGTCAAACACATGCCTTCATCCCCTTATGTTTGTGCCCCGCTTCCTAAAGGACAGACAACACAACAAGTACAAAAATGAAGCAGAGTGACCACAGCGCCCTCTTGTGTGCCACGTCAGTCGTGGTCTCCACTAGCAACACTAGTCGGCTACTCGATACTGTGTCACAGTTCGTGAAGGTGATTGGAAATTGTTTCGGCATTCTTGTTTGCCACGGCGCTTGCAAGATGAAATGTCTGCGGATAAGCACGAATTTGTTTGACAAAGAGTTCGAACGGCGCCCGGTACATCACCAAAAGTTATTGTGGGATCACCTGCAGAGATGGAAAGATTAAGTAGTATTATGCATCGTATCTATCGGCTACAATAAAAATTCCAAGGTCAGCTGCTCAAGTTATAATTCGCAAGTATATGCTGCTTTGTCTCATTATCTTCTTTTTTTCACTGCTATTACGTTATAATTTGGGATTTACTGTGTTTTAAAATACGTCACACATTTAATCGGATAACTGATTTGTCTTTATATTGTATTTCCTCCTTTTCTTGCCCGAATGGTATTATTCCTCTTAAAAAGTTATATATATATTACTCCTGTATTATGTTTTGCCTTTTAGCTTTGCCCTCTCCTATTATTTCCTTTTGCCTTTCATTCATGGTGTACTGCACGGATAGTTGTTGTTGTTGCCTCTAAAGCGATGGCACTTACCAATGGTGGGGAATTGGCTAGGGTATATGCTGCTTTGTCTCATTATCTTCTTTTTTTTTTGCACTGCTATTATGTTATGCTTTGGGGTTTAGTGTGTTTTAAAATACGTAACCACATTTAATAGGATAACTGATTTGTCTTTATTTTGTATTTCCTCCTTTTCTTGCCCGAATGGTATTCGTCTTAAAAAAATTATGTACATTTCTCCTATACTACGTTTTGCCTTTTAGCTTTGCCATCTGCTATAATTTCCTTTTGCCTTTCATTCATGGTGTACTGGACGGATAGTTGTTGTTGTTGCTCTAAAGCGATGACACATACCCATGGTTTGGGATTGGCTAGGGTTTAGTGCAGATCCAACCAGGAGAATAATGGATTCAGGATTATCTCAAGCGGCTCATAATAAAAACTGATGAACCTGGAAAAACACAACGATTTTTGAGAATCCTCTGGTACTTGCGTCACTTTTTGCTTCCCCCTTACTGAACGATCTTGGCGGCCCAGTAAGCTATTTGAAATAAATCATTAAAGTAGAGTGGGGAAAAATTTTCATACCCTGTGAGACGATTCCGGTTCACTAATATACAGTGTATGCGTACATTCCCATACAGATCTCTTGCATGTAGCGCGAAAGTCATGATGAAGCTTTACGGCCACCGGCTTCGCCTTGAGATGTTACAAATGTGGCCATATCTGTGGAGCTTGGGTGCTTCCTCATAAAGGAACA
Organism: Amblyomma americanum; assembly: GCF_052857255.1. Classification (NCBI taxonomy): domain Eukaryota; kingdom Metazoa; phylum Arthropoda; class Arachnida; order Ixodida; family Ixodidae; genus Amblyomma; species Amblyomma americanum. The sequence continues at coordinate 40,156,176 of NC_135507.1, forward strand.
GCTCATTTCTTGATTTTCCAGACGTTTGATACTTATCATTCAGTGTTGTATTGCAGCGAACATTTGCAAATAAACGCCACGTAAATCTAGCGTTCCACTGCTCTTTGATATATGGGGCCGTAATCATGTTGTCGCGAAGCCTGGAAGGAAAAGGGCAGACAATGTGAAACTGCTCATGAGGATTTCAAACCGATAGCAATTGATAACAATGCTAGTTTCCCCTTTTTAGCCTAAAAAATGCCCTCGCGTCCATCTCTGCTAACATATCATAGATAGAATGGAGCTCAGCGTTTCGGAGGTCTACGCTAATTGTTTATTCTCGAAGTGATGACTGTAACTGTAGCCGGTGGTAAGTAAATAATGGCGTGATCCGGCTAATCAGAACGAAATCATCGATTACTTTTTACAGATGTGTTGGATGATAAAAAAAAATGCAGTGGTTTTTAACAGCCGTTGTCATTCCCCCTTGGTAAGAGCGGATAACCTATCTGCTTTCCGTTGACACTACCAAGAGTTTATCAGACATACACAAAACGCTGTAAAGCTGAATGCGACAAAGTAATAAAGTAGTACAACGCTGGCGATGCCAGTATGTGCTAGAAAAAATTTAAGTACATTTTTTTTACTTAAAAAAGCGAGATTTTCAACATTCAGCATCGCTTTCAATTCATATCTATGCATGAATAATCTGTTGCACGTAACATACATCGTTGAAGTTGCATAAATAAAGGCGCAATAGCTCTGCAGTCTGTGGTATTGTGCCATTTTTGCCATCACGATACGAAAAATAACAGGCTATGTTCTACTAACGACGACTCAATGTCAATTAGTGCGAAAGAAACCCTAAGGTAAAAAAAATCTGATATTGCAACGCTGCAAAAAGAGGGCTGCTACGACATAAATGTTTGCTATTAGGACTGGGAGAAGCGGACATTGTCGAATTCTAGCAGGAACGTATTCAATATTTAAGATTCGTTACGTGCTCAATAGTAGCTTCCGAGCAAAAGGAACAGCTGCTGTAGCGCATTCTCCGGAGTGCTCCAAGGAGAGGCAACCGCTTTGAAATGCGCCGCCCTTTTCTGCCTAATAAACGACCGCCATTCAAAACGCCTTTTCAGGCCGTTCACTGTACTTCGAGGGACACTGTTTACCGGCCTGAAACCATATATCTTGACAATATGTGGACCGCATTGCCCGTTTTCATCGCAACAACGAGACAACGCCGGACACGAGGGTGCATTTAATGGCCCCAAAGGAAGCTCAGAGTGCGTGATCCGACGCAATTATGCAACGTATCGCAGCGCAACTGCAAAGAACTAGATTCGGTTTCTTGTCAACGTTAACGGCGAAACGAGACAATGGGTGCGTGCATTTCGAACTCGGACACTATAGAGTAATGGTTCATAAAACATTGCACGGTATACGCAACATTTAACGTCTTGATTCAGGACGGGGGCTCCACGAGACACCGCAATTGAGAGTACGTGCGTATGTTCGTTAAAGTAGCCCTCAGTTAAACACACCATGGGTCCTTTTCCATTCTGTGCCTCATCGCCTCTGGTCTCCGCTGCCGGAATTCTCTTCCGCTGCAATAGGTAAGCAGAGCGAAGCATTGGCTAAGCGAGCCCTTTTATTCGTGTACATTCCCAGGGAGCGAATCGAATGACTTTATATGGCCGTCTGTTCTTTTATAGACCACCCTAATTGGCCAAGCGCACTTTGACGCGGCCGCGAATGTTACATGAAATTGTGTATGGAGTGGTAACGTAATGTTTTTTTTTCATGTGAAAGCACTCATACAATCATCAGAGCCGAACAAAAATCTTGCTTGCGCATTTTGCTAATCCATCTTGCATCTTGCTTGTGCATCACTCATTGAAATTGCAACTGTGGCGCCATGCGGCAAGAATTTGGCCCGGCCCAACCCCAAAATTTGGCCTTGGCCGATTTGGGCCAATATCTATGTACAAATGTAATTAATAGTGTCCGACACAATGCCGACCTCCAAATTTGACTCAGGTCATTTAAAAAATTGCCCCCCCCCCCCCCTCTCCGTAAAAGTTGTTCACAGCTTTCAAGTTTAAGGCATCACGTCGCTATGATGTAGGTTGTGGCGTCTCAATTTACGTCACTGCGCTTTAGCACGTCACACATTAATTTAAGCGGTGTTAAACCCTGGCTAAGTTTTGCACGCCTAACGGCGGTGCACTTTTGACGATGACGTGGCGACTTCTCAAACCTTTTCAATATATATCTCCCCTGATTGCATCCTTCAGTCGCTAAGTACGGAAGTACGGATATTTTTTGCTGTTTAGTATGTTCTGCGATCACTGACGCATTGAAAATTCCTAGTTTTTTTTCTGAATGGTCATGAATAACGCTAGATGAACGGCGGCAACTGGAACAACTTAGTAAGGAGCCCCCTTACAATGTAATAAGACTATAAATTGCGTATTCATTGTCACTTATCTGGCTTCGTCCCAGCTATTAGTGGCCTAGATAAACTAAGGATCAGAAACGCTCAGAAGAAAGCTTCGTGGTGCAGGAGTGTGTGTTTATTCATTAATAATGAAGGCATTAATTCAGAGTTTTCGTGCGAAAAAAATCTGCATTCTTGGCCACAGTTACAGAATGGCCTCGCAATCACCGACTATTAGGCCACCTTCCCTGGACATTTAACTCAATTGGCGAACTTGTCGGGCTACTTGGGGTTGCGTCGTTTTCAGCAGAAACCAGCAGGACGAAAACAGAGCAAAGAGAGACATGCAGGCATACAAGCCCTGAACTTCAAATTTAATTCAAGAAATCTATAACCAAAGCACATATACCGTAATTGGCTTCCTGGTTTAACTGTGAGTATTGTTGGTCATATGCTGGTGGCTAATTTTGAAACACGTAACCATCTCTTAAGTTCCTGGCTAGTTGCAGGGAAGGGTGAAAGGGCGACAAGCTTGAATATGACACCACCGTCTGAGCTTTAAGAGCACCGTTGTGCTCCATAAACAAGAGAGCAACAAATATTCCCCTACAATCGGCAGTTTTCTTGCCACAACCAAATATACTTCCTTCAATAGAATACTCTTCTTGGGCACCCAAAATGGCGGTGCCAGCTTTTCAGGCCTCGCCCCATAGTGCTTGACGTCAAGCACCAGAAGGGAGATGAATGCTGAGAAGGGAACATAATCACGACACCCATCTAACCTGCGTGGCCTTGTTGCACCACGACGATATAGCTGGATGGCATGAAATACTTATGATGTTAAAGGCTGCTTCTTCGCTCTTAGTATCCTTGGTGCCTTAAAGCAAGTGTGCAAGTATGTGACATCTTTCTTTCTTGTTTTATCGCCAAAGCGCCCATTGCTGTAGAGAACGTGTCGAAGCACGAAACAAAGCGCAAATTGCATCTGAAAACTGCAAAAAAAAACAATCTATTTTCCTTAGAAAATCAGCGATAACAACGGAGCAGGAAGAAGAGATTTAATGAGACAGGGATAGGTACTCATGATTCCCCGGAAAGACAACTGCATTCCATACCCTTACAAGAATGGTCTATAGACCGTCTATAGATTTCTTATAGACTCTTTTGCCTTCCTAGAGACACTTTCTCTGTTCACAGTCTATGGACTGTCTATGGACAGGAGTAATAAAATGTATAGCCATAAATTTATGGACTGTATGAAGACTACCTGTAGGATTTGTATTGCCTACAGACTGCTCTCTAGGGTTGTCGATAGAGAGTCTTATAGACAGAAGTCTATGGACAGCCTATAGACGGTCGACAAAACTTTGTAAGCGTATGCAGACGACCGATGCAATCAAGGGTTCTTCTGAAACAGTGCGGGTAACGCGCAGTAACATTGGAGTGAAGCTAACGGTTATCACAGCTCTGCGTTTGCGGCAAAAGCATTTTTTCATCTTATCTGTGGTGCTCGCGTTACCTATCTAAATAGGGAATCTTTGCCCATACTCATATTTCGCTTGCTCAAATTATGGAGTGGTGGCCCCAGTATCCTAGAAGCCTGGTGAATGTGTGTCCTATTAATAGCCACTGAATGCGTGTGGTAAAGCCTAAGCGTAATGACTTTCACGTGTCGAGCTCAACCGGGAGAAGTTTATGGCACATTTCAATGAAAAAAAGTCTAACCGGGCACCCTACAAAACAGCAATTAGACGGTTTAGGTTTTTAGAGTTTGCGAAAGCGGCTAATTCAGAAAGTGTGCTTCCAGATGATATAATCCATTTGCTCTCTCCTTGTGCGATGAGAGAGTTTATTCATTAGAAGAAAGAACCTAACTCTCCATCATGTAAGCCTGTTTACGTTATTCGGGATCTGCCTTTGAAACCTGCTACCGTGTGACATGTGAGAATGATTAATCCTGCTCACTTTTCCTGAGCTTTTAAAAACTGTATAATTTGAAGCCTCCGTGGCATGTTTCGTTTCGCAAGACGTAATTTCTCCACGTGTCTTCGCTTTCTGCATTAAGAAAGCGGGCAAACTAAAATTCCAGAATACAAAACGTTCACTTAAATTTCTTTAGGAGCTGCCAGTCTCCTGTCACTTATTTCTAACGGCGGGTTTTCCCTATGTAACCCCTTCCATCACATGTATTTCAAAATGTGTGCGACACAATTCTCGTCACTAGCGCAATCCTTTGTTTGCCCAAGTGTATATTATGTTCCCACGAAGCGCATAATTACTAGGTTATTTGAGCATCTGCAGCTTACATCATGCCTCACAAAGCGCACGTGGATACACAATTTCATCACAGCCCTGAAGCAATGAATCATAGGCCTACCTTACTGTCCTCACAGTTATGGCTGAAATGCTCGTTTCCATCATAGCAGTGATTTTCGCTTTTTGTTTATAATAGCTGTTTCCTAAGTTAACAAGGCATGCGTCCTATTACTTTACTAAATCAAACGAAAGAAAAACAACTATTGACAGGTAAGGAAGGGGGAGGGGGTGGAGAGGCTTGGGGGAAAATAGAATTGTACTTGGCTACTTGTAGTGTGGAAAAACGAACTAGAAAGGAGATCTAAAATAATGATGAAGTATGTCAGTCAAGGACATGAGTGTGAAAAAGCCTTCACATGCAGCTCGTTCAAGCATGGCGCTCTTAGGAAGTGGAAAGGTGCCTGACATGCCTTCAGGCCATAAGTTCGTGAAAGCCGAGCGAACTGACTGTTGCTAGACGCCGAGAAATGGCGATCCAGAAAACTAATAGCTCAATGTCTTTCAGAACACGCACAAAACCAAATTCCACCGGTGAGCCTGGAATCCAACCTACCCGCCTACCAGCCACCTACAAGCCGCAGTATCTCAATGGTTAGGGCGCTCGGCTCTTGATCCGGAGCACCCGGTCGCGGCGGCTGCGTTTCGATGGAGGCGAAACGCAAAGGCGCCCGTGTGCTGTGCGAGGTCAGTGGACGTTAAAGATGCCCAGGTGGTTTAAATTATTCCGGAGCCCTCCACTACGTCACCTTTTTCTTCCTTTGTTATCTCAGTTCCTCCTGTATTCCTTCGCTTACGGCACGGTTCAGTTCTTCGACAAGATGTGAGGCCGATACTGCGCAATTTTCTTTCCTCAAAAAACAATTTTAAATTTCATTCCTTACCCACCACAGCGGCTCAGTGGCTACGGTGCTGGGCTATTGACTCGAAAGCCGCGGGTTCGATACCAGCCTCGGCGGCCGTATATATATGGAGGCAGAATGCAGCGTGCTGTTTACTGTGCGATATCATTGCACATTAAAGAACCCGAGGTGGTCCCAAATATCCGCAGCTTTCTAATACGGCGCCCATCATAGCTAGAGTCGCTTTCGGACGTTAAACCCCATGAACAAACCAACCAACAGACCTGTGGCATTAGAAAGAAATGTATCTATTTTCCATCCTGCAGATTCATAAAAGGAGAAAAAAAATGGAAGGCCAGCCAGTCGGGGTATGTCCTCCACAACAATGTAAGAAATACATTGCAGAGGCACACGGTGCACTCACTGCGCGCACAATTCACAGGTGAGCAAAACAGTAAATAAAGGTAACGGAAAAAATGAAATTCCCATGCTGCGAAAGCAAGTTAACATATTCATCACAGGACCCATACAAACGACTGAGAAAATTTGTGAAATTACTGACCGAAAGAACGAGCTATGGCTGCTTTAAGGAGTTATTTATAAATGATAAAGAATCCTATTAGAAGCGAAAAAAAGCGAAATAAAATTTTAGCGAATCAATAGTTACGACACTTGTCGAAAAAAAATCGCGTAAATTGTCTTTAATATTTGGTGACGAAGTGGATACAGGAATTCATGCAGTAATTTAACACGTAAGGGACTCTTGCTTGCTTACCTTCTTCTCTATAAGTTGTTCTATAATAAACCCATTATGATTTTTAACTTCACGGATGTTCCACAACGAGACGTTTGTTTAGTTAGACAGGCTACTTTTCAAGAAATTTAATTTTATTTCTGTTTCAGAAGTTACGAAATATCGCTTCAAAACTGAACTGTTCCCAGAATGCGACATCTCACCTGCTCGAATTCATTTCATGAGCGCTTCCTTCGCGGTGGGTGTGCCGGAGTTGATTATAGCGGCACTATGTGGAGGAAGAAGATGGTTTCAGTTATGTCGAACAGAAGGGATTAAACATTTAGCGTGAATAATCATTTCGTCGGTGAGAAAAAGAAAGAAAAAGCAATGACTGGAGCTGATTACCATGTAGAAAAAAGCGAACGATTGAAATGATATGACCACGAAATGGGGAAAAATCTCGCTAATACGAGAGTCAGGAGAATCAGCTCTTCCGCATATATTACATGAAAACCAAAGCCACGTCTCAAAGAACTTCGTATGATGCAATGTCAGGAGTTAACACCGAATATACATGCTGAACATTCTTGGATAAAAACTTTGAATACTAGAAAACTGTAAGGTACTTGTGCAGAAATATTGAAGGTAATTGTCTATTGTTCAGATATGCAGCAAAACTTTTCTATTATAGTGTTTTCATCGCTCGCATTGATCAGTTAAAACTGCAGTAAAAAGGAGGGGGGACGCTTACGGTGATAGCAAAAACGTTAATAGCAATAACATTCAAGCCTGTCGACTGGAGATATGCTATATTTTGATTTTTACAGTGAAATATTGCAATTTATGAACAAAAAGTGCTTATAAACTGTTTCGCGTTTGAAAATGTTTTTGTCTATAATTGTTGAGCATGACGGTAGATGAAAAATATAGAATTACTTTTTAAAAGTAGCTTGGTAACGTTATATTAAAGTCTCGAAGCGGCCATAAAACAGAAAGACGTCGCAGTAGAGAACAGTCCATTTATTTCGAACCGCTGGAATGCTTGAGCTTGCAGTGCTTAAGATCAGCTAAGGGCAGGTGCGTTTCTTAAATTCGACTGATTCTTTAAGCGGCTGCTGCCGCTGGAGTTCAGTTTCGAACCTGTGGACTAGAAGCCGAAAAGGAACGTCACTCTACTAGCGCATCTTGTAAATCTATGGCATAAGATGGAGAATACGCACTGCAGCGGCTTCACTCGATAGCGCCTCACGCAGATGCAGCACAGATGGTTTCCTTTACCGAATTCACAGGGTTCAAGCACACAGATGTCCAAACATCTGTGCGGAGCGCTTGAACGGTGCGTTCAGTTGTGCATTTTAAACACTTCCTGCTGTCTGGCGCGCTCAGTTAGCCTTGTAGATACAAGAAAACACTGATGTATGTTGTTCTTGTTTAGTGAGAAGTGAGTGTAAAGATAGACGTTGTGCCATAAGCTTCCCGCGTAGCGCTTAACCAGCTTTGTGTGCGCTGGTTGAAGCGTGGGCAGATGCTCATGGGAGTTTTCCTCTTAGCTTCTTCTTATCCTTCTAGCCAAGCGACAATGACGGGCGCAAAGGGAACGAAATGAACTCTACGCTCTGCCACAGCATACTGCGTGTCCAATGGTGCGTTGAGCTCTCCGGAAATACTTTTATATCTCTGCGCTACAACTTTTCTGTTCATCATCATCATCAGCCTGACCCACTGCAGGGCAAAGGCCTCTTCCACGTGTCTCCAAAAGACCCTGTCCTTTGCCAGCTGCGTCCACCCTATGCCTGCAAACTTCTTAATCTCATTCGCACACCTAACCATCCGCCGCCCTCTGCTACGCTTGCCTTCTCTAGGAATCCACTCCGTTACCTTTAAAGACCAGCGGTTGTCTTGCCTTCGCATTTCATGCCCTACGCAAGCCCATTTTTTCCTCTTGATTTCGGCTAGGATGTCATCAACTCGAACTTGTTCCCTCACCCACTTTGCCCGGTCTCTTAACGTTACATCTGTCATTTTGCTTTCCATGGCTCGCTGCGTTGTCCTAAACTTAGGCTCAATCTATAATAGCACTAGCCTTGTGCTATTATGATCCTAGGCCAATCCTCGGAACTTCAAGTATCAAGAAGACATTTCTGTACAGTCTCCCCTAGAGTGAAAACAAGGTAGACATGGCTTGACGTTGCTGTGGCAAGGCGACTTACTCTTTACACTAAGCCAGAGCCGAACGTGTATTAGTCAACGACAGCCCGGAAACATGCTCAGGCACAAGATGCGCGAATATTCACTTAACTTATGCGCCACCTGTAGCGGTGACATCTGAACTTCAGAAAGGAGGCAGATAAAACTTGGGCGTGGATAAACGTCGACCTCTTTATCGTTTCCCGTCGGGTCGACTTTCAGCTAAGTGGCGCAGCTGTCCCCAGCGCTGTGATTGCCTGTTACGTGCAGGGTTGGTCAAACGTTCCCAGGTTGCAGGTTCTGCTTTTTAGCGACATGCCCTGCCACTTATGATAAAAATAAAGGTATCAAGGCTCTCATAGGTGAGACCGATACTTATCTTATCCTCTACACAGATTTTGGGCTTCAGGGGTGTAAAAACTGCCCGACTGCGGCGCTCGAAAGCAGACCTTGTGGCCTGGGAACTTTTGATCGACCCCGCGCCACTTTTGGAAACGGTAAGCAGAACTTTTCAGACATGTAATATCAAACAAACTTTTCAGATATGTAATGTCTGTAAGAAGCAATAAATTTTTTGGCATGGTACGCCGATAACTCTCACGGCGAAAAGACTACAAGAAAGGCCATTTGACACAGCCAAGATTGAAGCAAGTGTTTACCTTGCGGTTCGTCGCAAATCGTTTATATTTTCATATTTCTAAGCGAACGAAGTATATCTAGCAATGATGCAGCCATTTTCTTTTCATGAACAAGCAGAAATGTAAGTCTCTAAAAATGGAGGTTCATATCTGGGCTAACATAACTTAAAGTCATCTCAGAAGAGTTGCATTGATGCCCCTACATAAAGACGCAGCGCGAGCTCGGCTGATTTCGCGAAATGAGTACATACATTCCCACAGCACAATAGTTTGCGTGGTCACTGTGTAAGCAGGTCTCCCGGCTTTTTCTATGGCTACTGCTGTGGCCTTTCGCTGGCAACCATTGATTAGTGTTTGAGTTTTTCTTGCCCGTACTTCACTGATGTAGAGCGGAACAAGAAATTGAGCATAACGGGCACGTTTTGAAGACGAAGTCCAGGAAAGCAGGAAGGGATCTCGACATGCTTGCTCATATGTACCCGCGAACGAACTTTAGAGTCGCTCCAGACAGTGAATTCTACCAAGTCCCTGAAATGTGCGTCATGATGTTTATTATTGATCAGTGTCAGTTTCCTATGAATGATACACGCAGGCCGACAGGTTCTGAATTCTGATAGAATTGTAAATTTCGCAACGACATTAAAATCCATTACACATAGGCGCTTTCTCTGATTATAAAATTTAACTTCAAATATTGCAAAACACCTGTATCCATCAAAACACGCTACTGGGACGTAAACAAAATTACATTCACGAGGTGTAAGGGGAAAAACAATTGCACGAGCATTTCGGGTTATATCGTACAACCCGTACACTGTGAATGTGAACAATGTAATGCGAACTGCAATTTGGGCTATTAAAGGCATTCCTTATAAAGCGCAAGATGGCCAAAATTGTCTTGAAATAAATCTATGCGGATGAGCCGTGGACGAACCTAAAAGGAGTCATCTGGGCGGTCACCTGCACTGCGGTGCTGAAGGCAAAGAAGATGTAATGCAGCTTGACGTCCCAGGTACTGTGGTCCGCATCGACATACGTGTCGAGCATATCGGCGATGGTTTTATTCAGGCGCTCAGTCAGTCCGTTGGTCGGCGGATGATATGTAGTAGTTATCCTGTGGCTTGTTTGGCTGTAACGCAAAATGGCTTGCGTCAGTTCCGCCGTGAACGCTGTTCCTCTGTCCGTGATGTGCACATCGGGGGCGCCGTGTCGCAGAAGAATGCACTCCACGAAGAATTTGGCGACTTCAGCCGCGGTTCCTTTCAGTAGGGCTTTTGCTTCGGCGTAGCGGGTCCGATAGGCGGTCGCTATGATTATCCACCTAGTTCCAGACATTGAATTCGGGAAGGGGCCAAGCAGGGGCATGCCGATCTGCTCGAATGGTCTTGATGGGTGGTTCAATGGGGCTCAGAAATCCTGGTGGTCGGGTGGGATGGGTCTTTCGCCGCTGACAATCTCGGCAGGTTTTCACATAATGTGCTACATCGGCGGGCAGTCAGGTCCAATAATACTTGTGTTTATTGCGGAGGAGGGTGCGAGAAAACCCGAGTTGTCCAGCTGTCGGCTGGTCGTGTGAAGCCTGCAGAACCTCTTTGCGGAGACTTGCAGGTACAGCAAGGAGGTAGGCTGTTTTGTTCGCTGCGTAGTTCTTCTTCGCGAGGACATCATTCTTTACACAGAAGGAAGACAGTCCTCGGTTGGATGAAGCGGGACGGTGAAGAAACCTTGCCTTCCAGGTACTCGATGAGGCGTTTTAGATCAGGGTCTGAGCGTTGCTGCTGGGCAAAATAGCTGGAGCTGATGGGTTTCATTAAGGAGTTCTCGTCGTCGTCCGGCGGCGGTGAGTCTACAGGAGCTCGTGACAGGCAATCGGCGTGAGAGTTCTTGCGTGCGGACTTGTAGACGACGGTGTCGTCAAACTCCTGGAGGCGCAGGCTCCACCGGGGGAGGCGGCCGGAGGGGTCCTTCAAACTGTCAAGACAGCGCAGTGCGTGGTGATCGCCGACCACCTTGAACGGTTTTTCGTACAGGTAGGGGCGGAATTTCGATGTAGTCCGGATGATGGCAAGGCACCCCTTCTCAGTTGTCGAATAGTTAGCCTCGGCCTTAGAAAGGGAACGGCTAGCATATGCGATGACTTTCTCCAGTCTGTCATGTTTCTGAACGAGGACGGCGCCTCAGGCCCCGCTACTTGCGTCGGTATGAATTTCAGTGTCGGCTTTTTCATCAAAATGCGCAAAATTCGGTCGGGAGTGTAAAAAATGCGGACGTTCCTAAAGGCTTCTGCTTGCGGCGATTCAAATTTAAATGGCACGTCTGCCTTTGTCAGTTTTTTCAGAGGCTGTGCGAAATGTTTTGGACAAATTGTCTCTAATACGCGCACACTCCGAGGAATCTGCGCAAAGCTTTCTTACTGGACGGCGTTGGCGACAGTGCAATAGCAGCTCTTTTCTGCGGGTCTGGGCGTACTTCCTTCTTGGTGACCATAGAAACAGTATCTCTTCATAGGCAAAGTGTCATTTCTCTGCTTGCAAATTTAAGCCGGGCGAGTTATTTGCCTCTAGTATTATTCGAAGCCTTTTGTGATGGTTTTCAAAGTTAGAGGCGAAGACAATGACGTCATCTAGATACACTGGTCAAGTCTGGCACTTGAGGCCTGCCAGCACCGTATCCATTACTCGCCGAAACGTCGCTGGTGCGGAACAGAGACCAAATGGCGTCGCCTTGAACTCGAAGAGACCATCCGGATTAAAGAATGCGGTCTTCTCGCAATCTCTTTCATCGACCTCAATATGCCAGTAGGCGCTCTTGAGGTCCATCGATGAGAAATACTTGGCGTTGCAGAGGCGGTCCAGTGTGTCGTCGATGCTGGGGAAAGGGTCGACGTCCGTCTTCTTTATGTTGTTTAAGCGGCGGTAATCGACGCAGAATCGAAGTGAACCTTCTTTCTTCTCCACTAGAAAAACCGGTGCCGCCCAGGGGCTTTTCGATGACTGTTCAAGAACGAGCGGTGATGATACAGCGTCGCCCTCCATCTTCGGCAGGAATGCATCTCCACGGTGAAGCAACTCACCGCGTGTCACGTAGTGGTGACGGCAGTCGGATCAGTGAGGAAGACAGCCAAAAGTTCTTTTGGAAGAAGACAGTTTATTGCGCTGACCTGCACCGAAAATGCACTGAATGACTGCGTGCTGGCGAAAGCATGAAGCGTGCTCTCCGGTCGTCGAATAGAATCCTGCCGCTCTCGCTTGTGCACAGGTTAAAGCTGATAGCAAACTTTTGGGATACGGCGTGCAAAGCTACAATATTCTGGAACAGCGTAGAACAGGCTCCGCCTAGATGAGATCGATCTAGATAAATCTGGCCGTGTCTTGCACCACAAAAAAAGCGATAAAGCGGCGTGCCGTCTTTTGAAAAATGAACAAACATTTCGAAGATTCGAGGCAATATAAACACTCTCCCTGCTTTCCCGTCCTTCATGATAATTTTGCCTAATTGCAAGACCCTAAGGCATGTTGTCTGTCATGCAAAAATGTAAGTTGTCGGCAGTAAGACTACAAAAACCCTCACCGTCAGATAAACGCTGCAGGTACAATGCTGGTCCTTTATTTTCACTGTCGTACTATATAGTTGCCCAGGTGTGCAGGTGGACGTTGAAACTGCGGCATTTCATGCTTGTATCTTTTACTGGTGCTTCTTTTTGTTTTTCAAGATGGTTGAGTGTTCTTACACATCCACTCATTACTGAATGCCGAGTGCCTTGAAAGCAAAGCAAGCAAGAAAGCAAACAAAACGCTTTTAAAACGTCGAGGACTCCCATCAACTTTCCAGCAAAGCAACCCAGGTTAAACCTTAACGAGAGGCGTGGGAAAGTGAATGGAGGCAGCGTAACACCGAGGAAACATCGACAGAAAGAGAAAAGCGAATCCGAGTCATCCTATCCTGCCGGGAACGAGCGATGGCAGGCACCATAGAGCGATGTGAGCGTTTGGACCGGTATGAAACGGAGCCGTTCACGGATAACAAACGATATCCTCTGTTTTTGCTCTCTTTATATATAGTGTGGATGAAACTATATCCGCAACACGCGCCGCACTTGGCCACACTGACCTCGGAGAGTGGATTGGGAGGTCGGCGCTTTTGGAGAGGGCGTGTGCGCTCCCGGCAGTGAGGCACGAAGAGCAAGAGACACTAGCGTGAACCACCCAGAAGCGAGTGACCGGAATGTATTTCAGAAATCGAGCAGAAACGCGAAAGTGTGGAGAGGAGCTTTTTGTTCAAGTTTTCAATTGGCAAATAGCCGGTGGTTCATGGCAATTTTTTGGGTTAATTCTCTTGGCATTATCCTTATATGTGTGTAGAAGCCCAGCTTTCCTCAGCGTGAGTTCATGGCGCAATCTGTTGACTGCCAGTGGCGAACACCGCGTCACTCAAAAATAATGTTTGAATATTAATTCACAGTACAGCAATGAGTTCAGACAGATGGTGCACGAAGATGTTGGTTCTCATAGAACACATGTCGTACTCAGTGGTGAATCTGGATTACAAAATCATTCTTGCGCTCGCAGCAACTAGTTCTGATTGCAACCTGAAATCAGTAGGTGAAGCAAAAATTCGAAATTCCCGCCGCACTTGTCGCGTTGAGCTCCATAGATCACGTAGTGGCTACCGCGAAAAGAAGTGTTCATCTAGATTTTTTTGCCTTAATTTATTGGCAAAATTCAAAAGAGTTCACTTTCTTCGCTCTGTAAAATAATACTGGAAACAACTTTCAGAATCACATATGCTGAGTGTCCCAGCTAAGTTTAGCTAGGATTTTAAATACGCCGAAGCACTTTAAGACCATGCGACCAAATGCATGCTGCTGGCTATTGTACAGAGCAAGTCATACTATTTTTGTGTTGTGCTTAATTGCAACATTAGGCTGAATCAATTAACCAACTTTGGAAGCAACGAAGATAGGCGAAAAAGTCTAAGGAGAAAGAATGGTCCGTAAAACGTCCGAGTGGACCGTTCTTATCTTTCCATCTATTACGTGTCAGCTTCTCTTCGCTCACTGCAGATGCTTACAACATACAAAAAATACCGCGTGATATGCCCGCAGTTTGTTAACCTGGCCGCACATCTTCTGGTTGCCACTGGCACCAACGAGAAGCCCGTCTGCAACTAAGTTCGGGTGATCATGAAACATCAATAATCCTATTTTACACAGCTTTTCAACGCATGAAAAAAGCACGCAGATTTCTTTTTTCATCTGGGTTTACCGCAGGCTTCTAGGAGTCTTTTCTGATGAACCTTTTGTGTTTTGTACTGCCACCAGCTGTTTACGTCAGTACCTTCCTCCCGCAAGCAAACACGTTCATTGGCTTTATTGTTCTCTGCACATTTTCCCGGCAAATTATTACGTTTAACGTTGCCGTACAAAACCTCACGAATGCGGTTGGAAGAATAACGAGAGTTGTGCCAACTATGAAGGAATAATAATACAAAAACGACCCGGATAAAGGAAACAGCAAAGGGGCAGAATAAATGGTTAAGCAGCAAGAACGCATCAGTGAAGAGCTTTTCAAACTGGTGTGAAAGGAAGTTCGGCACAGTTCTCAAAAACTGGTGGCGCCAAGATAAACTTTTTAATATATGTTTTTTTGTAGCCAAACCCCCTGCCGTCCTCTAATTGAAAGTCTTAGTAAATTCTTTTCAATCGTTTTTTGCTTTTTAGAGAAATAAATTAGTTGTAGAGAGGCGTCGTGATGTTGGTCAATTTAAAGCTAAGATCACTCTTTGCTGCTGCAGCCACCGCGGTGTTTGAGTGGGTAGGGCGCTCGGCTGCTGGCCCGAAAGACGTGGGTTCGATCCCAGCCGCGGCGGTCGAATTTCGTTGGAGGCGAAATTCTAGAGGACCGTGTCCTGTGCGATGTCAGTGCACGTTAAAGAACCCTAAGTGGTCGAAATTTCCGGAGCCCTCCACTACGGCGTCCCTCATAGCCTGAGTCGCTTTGGGACGTTAAACCCCCATGAACCAAAACATAAACCAAACTATTTGCTGCTGGCGGTGAACAAGTGGGCCGACAGCGTTCATAGAGTTCATTGGCGTTGACAACATTGAAAAGACCGTTGATTTTCACGAAAGGTAAGGCGCGGAACCGGCTCCGTAGGTAAGTGGACACCTAGATCTCGCTTTCGCTTTGTATATCTTGGATTAGCTGGGCTAATCCATATTATTTTTTTCAATTTTTAGCGATTATTTTTGTAATTATACTGTAAAGGTGTTTATTCGAAGTGCAGGTCGGTTGGCATTGGTCGAACGGCGACACGACGGACACAGCCGCAGGCGTCACTCGAAATCCCAGCTGCACTTCGACTGCCTTGTCTACTTACTCGCTGCGCTGCTTCAACTCCTGCCGGTTGGTCCCAGTGTAATAATTACTATTACCCCGCATTTGAGGGACGTTACAGGGAGCGAAAATGAAGAAAAAAATACATATATACACAAGAATGATCAAGCCTCTTCGAGCATGTGCTACAAAATACCTTAAAAACGCAACGAAATTCACACCTCCGTACAGCCACGCCTGCTATACAAAAAGAAATATTAGACAGTCCGTTACATCAACAGCAATGTCATGCCTAGACACACTCACCAAGTGAATTCAATAATGCCGCTACATGCGCACACTCAGCAACATGAGCGGACAGTTTATTCCAGTGCTCCATAGCATCCTGAATGAACGTGCTGCGAAAGATGTTAGCTCGGGTCAAGTATGGCCGAATCGCTTTGTGATGATTAAGGCGGGATTTATACTTGGAGGCTGCAAATATCTTTTTTAATAATGTTAATTTCACTATGAATTATTTGGTACAGTATTTTTAATCTCTGCTTTTTACGTCTTTCTACTATCTCTAGTCTGCTTCAGTTTAACATCACCATTACCAAATCTGTTCTCCATATTTTGAACAAATAAATCTCGCCGCACGTCTTTGACCCTTTCCTATTTCGGTTGAAAGAATCCCCTGGTAAGGAGCCCATACTACAGACGCATATTCTAGGGAAGGCGGTATGGAAACTTTGTATGCTAAAAATTTAGCGTCTGTCGTTGCTCAGCCCAATGCTGAAATAAAGTTTCTGTTGGAGAAGGAGTTTTTAAAGCCGTGTTTTGTATTAAAGATATCGTTTCCCGCGTCTTGATATTAGTGTAGACACAAGTTATGAGGATTATTTTTTCAGAGCAGTTACGATGCAGCAGATATGTTGTGGTGGCTTCGCGCCCGCGGCTACAGCGTTGGCAGCACACACTGACCTTCTTTCCAGAAAACATCGTAAATATTTTGAGGAAACAAATTTTCGCACCAAGAGATTTATGCTTGTACCGTTTTGATAAATAGCTTTGTAGTTTTACGCACATTTTTTTTTAAGATTACAGAGAATAACCGCATATATAAGCCGCAGCGGACGTCCGTGCCTTGCTTCACTGCATTATACGCAACGAGGCAAGGTTTACTGCTCAACCCCGAAACAAATAAAGCCAACTGAACGGTTAATTAACCCCAGGCTGCTGCAGCCGTGTCGTTGAACAGCTTTCAGGGCATCTGTCTGCATCTAATTTTATTTCCTCTTCCTTCATCTTAGCATTGTTGCAATCCACGCAAAGCAGACAGCCGGCTATAAAATCAGCAGTGGGAGATTTTCCCACCTATAATTAATCAGTGTAGTTCTAGATCATTAGGCAAATGACCTACGCCTGATTCTATTGAGAAATGTCTTGTACTGTAAAATGAAGAAAGAAAAGGTAGCAGAACCAAACACCGACTTGGCCTTCCCTCTGCACAACAAAAGCGAAGTGGTGAGGGTACTCCTTCCCCTGAGGCAGCTGGAGTGTTCTAGGCTGGTTGGCGAATGTTGTTGGGAAACCCCGGACGGCAGTGGGGGCACGTAATGAAGTGGTAAGAGCCTTGCCGTGTCTCAGCAACCAAATACCTAATTACTGCGAAACGTGTTGGACGGTGATATGTGGAAAAGTTTTCTGCAGGTGAATCAAAGCTGGTGCATCTTTTGTAATCCCAAAAGCATAAAAAATGATCGCGGATTCTCATTTTTCAATATGTTACGCCATACGACACTAGTACTTTGACGAAACGATTAATTTCTGGGCAAGAATTATTTGTGGTGTTCCTCTTTCCTTAACAGTATGGTTCATTGAAAAAATCTTAGTCGGCAGATTTTTACTCCAGATTCATTTTTCTGATTTGAGTCACCTCAGTCCCTACGTAGCTAGCAATACCAATGTATGTTTCCATCTCTGCTTTTGTGTGCATTGTCGCATCTCACTAACGCGTGGCTTTGTTGATATTGGGTAGTCTCAGTTCCGTTCAATTATGTAGCGAACCCTTTCTGTTCCCTTTTCAATATTTTATCCACTCTGCTGAAACCCTGAAGACGAGAGTGCAGTATAAATACATAACTTTAGAAAAAACACAATAAATAAATAAACATAAAAATAAATATTCAAAAAACAACTGTTAACCGCTCACATTTGAAGCATTCACCGACATTCAGATATACGTTTACTCCCGCTCTTTGGCAGAGGAATTTGGCTCACTACAGTGAAAGCAGTGTGTTGAACGTAATTATGCTGTCATTAGTTTATGAAAGCAGAATTAGAAGTTAAATTTAAACGCTTTGCACCAAGCACGCACTGCTAGATTATTTATGGTTCAGTCACTGTGTTATCAAATTTAGGCTGAGAATGTTTTTTTTTTTTCACTCCTCGTGAGAACTAGATCACGAAGTTAAGTTTTTATGCCCCATTGCATTCCACAAACTTTTGTTGTGGTTGTAGATTTATGAATCTTTTTTAAAGTCTTCTCATATTTGCCACATATTCCCAGCGTTATGAATAATCTGTCAATAATAAATCAGCGCGTATTGCTGGGGCATACAAATATGTTTTCAAGGTTTGTGTGCTGGAGTCGGACCTCCTCTTAGTAATTTTGTAAAGCATCATTTACGAATTTTAAAAAAGAAAGCAACATCGAAATATTTTGTTGTAATGTGTAAATTTGCAAGAATACTTACATGTCAGAACCACTGAACAACCTATTTTAGAAAACGTTTATGCTACATCAAGGGAAACATAACCAGCATACAAAGTTGATGACAAAGCGACCACTGGTGCTAGTTGGTATTCCATAGCTGTGGTACAAATGCGCTAAGTTGTACAATCAAAACACAGCACACGAATGGACAAAGCCCAACTATCAACTAAATATTATTACTCAAAATGGGACATATAAGGGAAACAAAATCCATCAAGGAGCATGCATAACATCGTTATCTTGTGCAAACAGCATGAGCTGTTTTCGAAGAAAACAGCTTTTCTTGCGCGGCTGCGTGGTTTAAAACACTAAACATTGGTTTCAATTCATGAAATTCCTTATTAAGTTGATTTCAATTATTTTATGTGACGAATACGAGAGAGGAAAGCCTTACGCGCATCATCAAGAAGATAGTGTTGTTGGCTTCACGGCGCTGAAGGGCTTAAAGAACGGAACCCAGACTCTCCTGTTCCTTCGTCACGGAGGCCGGAAATAATTTGCAGGTCACTAAGCGTGCGCCAAGTACCGTCGAGTAGAATTCAAGGATCCAAGCCCAGTGGATGGCCAGGACACCCCAAGAAAGCGATAGTTATTGTCGCCCCTCTAAGCTGAGTGGTCAGCTGACATTGTTGCCAATTGCTGGACGACATACGTAGTTGAGTACAGAATATGCGGCGGATTAGGATGGACATGCTCGAACGCTCGAAGAATGGCTGCAGTGTCCTAGATGCGCATGAAATCGAAAACTGGTATTGTCGCGCCAGCAGTTATAGGGCAGGCCTTCGGTTTCACTGAGCGGAAAAGACAGCAGCTGGCACAAGAACAACTGCACAAGCAATGCCTTTGAGTGGTGCTTTGAAAAACCTTTGTCTTGCTCCTCTTTCAAAAAAAGCACAACTTTTGTCACTTGCAATGAATATTCATATCGACCTATACGAAGAGAAAATATCCTGCTCGTTTTTTCTTTCTTACCGATACATGAAGTTACGAAATGACAATCTATCCCATATCAGGGCCCAACAAAAAAAGTAATAAAGTCATTCTAGCTGATTTTGGTATCTTGGGTGAGCGCAGTTATTTTTATTTACTAATCTGCTTGTTGACTTTTCGCCGTTCTGCGCAGTTTTCTTCTCCTTCATAGCAGCCGTTATTCTACAAAGCTTACTTCAAAAGTGGCAGAGCAAATGATATGCAGATAACAAAATGACACCCATACCTTAACGAATAGCTGTATCTCTCATTTGAACAACGTTTCCATAGTAGAAATGTGATTTCAAGCAGACAGGCGCCTTATATGATCTAGTTATTAAGCTAGATGCTGATTTCCAGAAATTCTTGGAAATATGCGAGACAAAGCTGTGATTTCAAGCTTACGCTCTTTGAGGAGGGCATAACCTGACAGGTATCTCTATTTTTTTAGGAGCACCGCTTTCACGTTTCATTTATTGACCCTGTACAACTATGGACACTATAACATCTGCATACTACATTATATAAAGTGGTGATAAAAAATTAAACTAATCACGTAAGTAATAAACCATTCTGCTCAAAATTTTTCAAGAGGCATCTCAGTTTCCCAATCACGATGAGCAAGAGCTCTGGCTAAAGAAAGATTCGTTGCTGATCTGGCGTGATACATAAATCCAAGACAACCATTCCGCGCACTACCTACTGGAGTGCAGGTGCAGGGGAATCGCAAGGTCGTAATATAATATCGTTACTATAGAGATAAATATGAAGCGAGAGAGAAAACAAGACCTTGAGAACATTGCAGTTCTCGTAAAATGTGTGGTTCTGTAGGAAGCGTCCATACATCTATTTAAACACCGCTTAAATTGAGCGTTCACTTTGTATACAATTATAGTTTTACATTGTGACTTTCCAGCATGTGAGTGTTACGTTCACCGTTTCATTTGTTGTGATACATGATTATTATCGTCAGCATAAACTTCAAATAACCTTGTCCTGCGCCATCTACGGCCACGGTGTCCACGCAAACTTTTCAATGCGGAATGGAAGCTGGCAACACCGACAAGATCTGGCAACGGCACCGCGATCAGAAACTGCGCACGAGGAGAAGCCGAATCCGGCCGACGCGAGCGATAATCAAAGCACGATGTTGCTACTGCAGTGTTCAAGCTGCAGTTTTGCGCCAACCCGTTCGCCTTTCAGAGCTCCCCCTGCGGCATATTTTGCTGCAGGTTGAGGTCGATAGGAGGAGGCCTCATCCGCGCCAATAACATATCGGAGGCGATGAAGAAACTCAAGAAGAGGGCACATGCCAAGAAAATAACATAAATCAACTTTGACAAAGATGAAAAGCGGAAAAGGTTCAGGAGGTGAAAGCCGGAACGAGACGCAATCTTAGCCTTTTCACTAGATACCAATGAAGTCTTTTGATCTTCTTTTTATTTTGCTCCCTTTTTTATACTCGTCGTCGATTGCCGATTTCATTGTTGATGCGTTGGATGCCTTAGTCCACAGGTAAATGTACTAAATGTAAGGCAGATCCTGGCTTATTTTTAGTGTTTACTGTCTACACTGTAACGTACTCTATGTGCCTGATGTGCTTTCTCAGATTTTCTTGATTTGTAGACTCTTTCTGCTTCTTCTGGGCCAGTATGAGGTATCCTGTCAAATATGACGCAAAGTTTAACAGTTCCTCATAATTGAACCGTTTTATAGCCAGTATCATATTAATGAGGAAGGCTTGACAACCCAACAAGTGCAGAAATTTGTGATGGTTCTGGCAATAATGTGGTAAATTTTTCTTGTTCAATCTGGGTCGCGCTTACTTTGCGCGAAGCAAATCATTGCACAACGTTACCTCAGAATGTCTCAACGTGACTGCCTGACTTTTACGCCTTCTCTCCAAACAACTTATTATCATCACCTCGCCTTTGTGTGCCTCACTGAAAAGAAGCGATCATTCATGTTGTGCAAGGTGCCGTGGTTGGCGCTATTTTGCCGCGAATGCAAGCGGATTGCGCCACGCAACTCCACGTGGGTCTTCTAACAGCTTCATTGAAAAACTTGAAACGAGCGATTTATCCACTCCTCAGTTGAACTCGCTGCGACTGACACACTTCAACCCTTTTTTCATCGTTCATACCCACTTGTGCCTTCGTGCAAAACCGACCCTATTTCTGTGATCCATGAAGCTGCGAAGCCGTTTATTAACATTACCACGTTCTTCAGCATAGGGCAACGCGATGACTTGGGAGCGTTGAGAAAGGAAGCATACACACGTGGAACTAGCTTATGGAGATCATATAGTTGCTAGCCAGATTTGTAGTTCGATTTCAATTTCCTGGAAGGCAGCCAGTCTGACCGAAACACGTGAGGCTGCTTTGGATACTGGGAATGTATATATTTTGAGGAATATCGTCCACGCAATAAACTGCATATTTTTTCACGCTTTGTGCCCTTGCCTCCCAAATTAGTTCGTGCCGCTGCATAGGCCCATGAGCTTTTTGAACAATGTAGAGATTTTGCGCGCCTTGGGTCTTGTCTTCTGTGTTGTGAATATTCTTTCTGTCCTTCGGCAGATGTCCACCCCTTCCCTAACTTTATGACAGGTGATGGTGACCGAGCTACGAGCATGATGTGATATTTTTATATAGGCTATCTCAAAACTACAATACACAAGAGCAAAGGGCGCAGTAATTGACACTCTGAAAAACATTCTTACGCCTGCCAACCAAATCACAATTTTATTAGTTCTCATTGATCAAATAGCGCACCCTAATTCGATAAATCGCTAAATTTATCGGTACAGTGAATGAATGAATTTCAATTCTGCAGTGTCTGCATGGTTTGAACAGCGAACCTGTAATGATTAGAGAATTGTTGGCTACAATTTAAAGCATTACTGCTGCAAAAAAAATATACATTTAGGTGCATTTATGGCAGCGTATCAGACAGAGATTGTGAAACCGTATATAAGGGGGGGGGGGGGGTTGAACTCTTCAAACATTTCTTGAAAAAGCTCATAAACAGCTGAAAGCAGGAATGGATTGTCTCATGCCATTGTGTCGTTTATTGTACCGTACTATTCAAAGTTTTTTGAAAGGTTTTCGCACTATTCTATGTAATATCATGAAGTGCGCCTTACGCTGCGGCGTTAGCGTAGAATTTCTGCTTAACACAAAATTCAAACGAATTAAAAGAAGGAAGGTCCTTGCTTCCTACAACTTGCGTTTTGAAAATACAAGACAATTAGGCGAGTTGTGATGACACCGCCACTTTCATTGTTTAAATGTCGCCCTCCCGAACCATCCTTTATCATCTGCGCTCGCGGACTGATACAAAGCCTCTTTCATGAGAAGCTCCCTACTTCAAAGCGCATAACCTTAGCTACGCAAGATGATGCTTTGTTAACCGCGAACAAAGCAGACCCATTCACAACGCGGTCGGACTTTCCATGCCTCCGTTCGTCTGAGGTGTTCTGGGAAATTTCTTCGGAAAGACATATCGGTTACAAAGGAAGGTTATAAAACAAATACCACCCACAAGGAAAGAGGGCATGATTTATGAAGCAGGAAAGGAGCACACAGTTTCATTAAAGTCGCACAAAATGAAGATATTCTAGAGTAACTGAAGGCTTTTAATTAAGTGCAGAACTAAACTGATATTTGGGTGCTCTTTCTTAGTAATATTCATTATTTTCTTCTCAACCAATTCTTCTAGGCACATACAAATGCAAAAGACGATCCTTGCATTTGTTTGACGCTGATTTTTGAAGCGAAATATAAGCCAATTTTGATGTGGTTTGCTAGTTGTCCTTAAGTGAGCCAGAGGTCAAGTGTGGCTATGAGCCTTATTATATGTTGTCCACCATATGGTGTCGCACCACTTGACTTTTGAACTTTGACTTCTGACCTTTCCATTCACCGGAGCGTTCATTTGGTGACTAACCTCTCGGGATGAACCATTAATTTAAGTGCCACATGCCAGTGTCGCAGGATAGGCGCGCGGCCTACCCAGTGTGCGGAGAGCACTCAATGTTAGAGACACCCAGCCGCGTCTACTTACCCGATACACCAGAGCTTTCGCTCTATAACCTGGTTCAGCAGTAGTTAAACCGCAGCTATTCTTTTTTCTTCTGGACACACCGCGATCATATCATAGGCCAGCGATCAGTTTGCCCATGAAAAAAAAAATGTCTAGCGTTCTGGATTTGTAGCGCTGTTTATAAAGGTACCAAGTCACCTTTTTCTACTCTCTATGCATCTGAATGTTTGATGTTGCAGCTTATCTTTAATAACAATTTGGAGGGCTCAATAATAAAGTGGTCAAAGCTCACTTAATCTACAAACCTTTCGCTCTTCTAACGTTGTAATGCCTTATTTCCCTGTACACGCCGTCGCTTTCGCTGGGCGACTGCACCTGATGGGCGAAACTACAATGACCCAGATACCTCACTGGCTTGGGTCTCGATAAATTTCTCAAATTGCTTTTGTCATCAGGTGCCATTCTAGTCACCCTTTTCAGGATTGCGTGCGTCACTGCAATGATACAACCAACCAGTGATCTTGTTAAGCTTCCTAGGTGACTCTCGCCGACGCCTGGGGCAACTTAAAACCCCTCTAACAGTATTATTATCTACTCCGCAGCAAGAAAAGCCTACAGGACGAAATTGAAATTGAAAATTAAAAATTGTTTGTTGGGAAAAGAGATGGCGCAGTATCTGTCTCACATATCGGCGGACACCTGAACCACGCCGTAAGAAAAGGAATAAAGGCGGGAGTGAAAAAAGAAAGGAAGAAAGAGGTGCCGCAGTGGAAGGCGCCGGAATAAATTCGACCACCTTGGGATTTTTAACGTGCCCGCACATTGCAGAGCGCACGGGCGCCTTTGCGTTTCGCCTCCATCGAAATGCGGCCACCGCGGTCGGGTTTGAACCCGGGTACTCCGGATCAGTAGCCTGAGTATTCGCAGTTTCTTTACACTGAACCAGACACTTTGGAAAAGGTCCAGACATTTAACTTCAGATAGTTCGACTATCAGCTTTAACTGGAGTGGCAAGAATACCACTACAATTTGGAGAGTTCGTAATTCTACGCTGGTGTGTAAGGAAGGTGCGTTGGAAAGGGGTAGGGGTGAAGGGTAAGGGTGCCTCAATCACGACCGTGCGTGCAAGTGCGACTGTGCGCCACGCACTGTCACGCGCTTTCTTTTATCCGTCACGGTGGCGTTAGACGCATTAGATGGAATAAGGGAAACGGGAGAGAGAAAATCGATGAATGTGGCGCGCCCCACTTGTTGTTTCTCTCCTGTTGTGATGTCACTAGAGACGAGACTGTTCCGCCGTATCTGCGCGCACCGCACATTCTCGTTGTCACCCTCCTGTTTTCTCTTCGCACTGTTTCCATTTCCCATGCCGATGCTAAGAAACAGAAAAATATGGCCCCTACCGAGATCACTGCGCAAAGGAACTGAAACGCATGCAGTTTTACGGAATGTCAGTAATGAACCTTTAGCCGGCGCTGTATAGGGGTTAATTGTAGCCAACGTCTCTTTACTCACTGCCTTTTTTCAAGGTTAGCATAGTCACTTAGTATTTTAGGAGAGAGCGGGGACAACTCGACAAAAGTTTGCAAATCGTTGTAATTATTTTTGATTGCCAAAATTGTGTTTTGGTGTGTTTGGTTTTATGGCACACAGGCAACTCAGGCCATCATGCTCCAAACTCAGATTACCAGATAAGAAAACATAAATGCGTCCGAGTTATTCTCTATTATGTCGGCATCATGCTCATCAAATGTGATAAAGGCTAGCTGAGTAGAAACTGAAGAATATTTAGGCAAATCTGAATATCCAAACTCTGACTTTTTGCCCAACCGTGATAGACAAAATGAAATAGTGCCCGCGATAAAAGAGACTCCCCTAAAAAGTCACCATTATTGCTTATCCTTCCTATGAATGCATGAAACGGCTGATCAATAGACATACAAAATTTGAGTGACCATATTCAGATGACAGCTGCTATACTAAAACCGAATCCGTGTGGGCCACAGCAGTCTGCTGTTGGCCACAGCAGTCTACGCTGTTCGACCACCGCTCTCCACTTGCGGCCTGACTAACAACGCTTTTGAACTTCCTGCATTCATCGCAAATTTTTAATGTTTTAGTACCACAGTTTTTTGCCTTTTCACTTAGCCGTGCTCAGTGGACACCGAAATTTGTACGATTATTGCCTCGAATTGAATCCCAGAGCACAATTTTTTCTCGTCTGCAACTGAAGCATAGCTTGTTGCTCGCACTTTCGCCCTTCACCGAGAGCTTTTTCCTCAAGGGTAAGCATGTCTGTGAGCGAGCAAAGCCTAAGAGTTTTCGCTTTGGATTGCGCTAAGGCACGTCTTTTTTATTTGCGTGGAGTCTGCCTTCGGCAAAGTAGCAAGGCGCAGACAGCCGCTGATCTTCTTCTGTTATCTGCGTAGCTGCCGGAGTGTGCCAAGCAATTACTTGGGCTGCTTCGCAACCGTTAATGCCGAAGAATGCGCAACCACCAGTTGTGAATTATTCACGTCATATCACAACAGGTTTTTCTGTCGTGGCGTGCAAGAACCTAATGGTTCTTCTTTGGGAAAACCAGAACTTTATTCCAAGCGTACATCAAGGACCGTAACTATGAACAGGTATGACGCAAAACATTCTGCTGAGACGAACTTTTCGTTAGGCTCCCATGGCAGCTGTAATCACGGCATGCACTTGCTATGATTGATGCTGGCGTGTTGGTACCAAATGAACAATATGCGTTGAGCAAGTTGCAGTAAAGAAAGAACTTACATTACACTTGCTCGTCAAATCTCGCACGCGAAAAGTTTAACCGCAGAAAACTATATCACTATTTTTATTTTTTCTTGCTCTTAGGTTCTTTCGAAAAGGCGAACACCATTAACGTAAGACTGTAGGAGTCCAGAAGAGGAACGTGTACGTGTTTTAAATTAAGGATTGAGTATGGTTTTCAGCTTAGATAGTATTCAAGAATCCATAGAAGCAAAAGAAAAGAAAAATCTTTTGTTACAGCAACGCGAGAAAGTGCAGCAATTTAAAACATAACCCTCATACTGCCCAGTATGGGCAGCGTAAATGTAAAAAGAAATAGCGCGGACTATGAAGAATCGGGCGCTGTACTTTAAAAGAAAAAGTATGTCTTGACGGTAGCAGAATCAAGGCATTCAAAAAAAAAAAAAGGCTTCCAAACCTAAACTGCCCTAAGAAGGCGAAAACATCAAATAGAGCCAAAACACGAGCCGTCAAAAAAAAATATATTTTGAGAGGCGGGTTTTCAAATAGCGGGCCCTTCGAGAGAAGCGTATGCGTAAGATTTTGCAACACGCAATATCATATTCTTCCTCAGGTTTTTTTCCGCGAGTTTCTGAAAAAATATGATGCAGGAACCACTTCGCTGATCACATATGAAGTGCTAGATAATTCGTCAGGACAGTGATGAGGCAACCCATGTTAAAACACAACAGCGCAATGATTTTTCACAGTGTCATTCTTATACAAGCGTGAAAGTCCGGCCTAAACAAAGTCTATCGTGCACGCTGTAAGACACTACGAACTAGACTTGCATGAAGTACTTCGCGAAGTATGCATCGCCCACGCTAGCTGGTAGTTCTGGCGCATGCCGATGACTAAGTTCATGCGTTCTGAAGCGAAAAGCTTCACTACATTAGGTAAAGCAGTCGTCGTGTAGGCCGGAGAATGACCTTGAAAGACGGCCAGCCCAACCACGTTAACCGTGTAGTACCACATGTGGTACAGTTATGGTGTGGAACCCTTGACCTCTGACCTTGAAACTTGACCTTTGGTTCAGCTTTGACCTCTCAGCTTTGACATTGGGCGGCCTTTGGGTTGACCTTTGACCTTAAGGACATCCAGTGGGGTGATGTGACGCCACGTGATGACATCCGATGAGGGTGTCGCAAGACCAGGTGATACCAACTCATATCCACGTGGTCGTGTCGGTATATGCGGAACAGCTGTCGTGTAGTGGAGCTGCCACGGACGAGCCTCAAACGCTTAGGAAGCGTCCTTGCGTTTTTCTGAATTCCAGGGTTAGCCAAGTTAAGCAACTGCCAATTTCTTCGGGCCTCTCCTCATTCTCCTCGGTGCTTTGCTGGGTGCTGCGACAACAGGAAGCCGCTGTCGGGTGCCCTTTCCTATCTTTTGTAGGCCTCGTTGCTCCTCAGCCTTCACTGCGCATCGGCTAAGCTCGAGTTTTTGTATCTCTTGTTGACGCTCTGGCTTCGAATCGTCCTGCTTCGCTTCGTATCGATGGCGCTCGCCGTGTGTATGCTGGCGTTTTCTTGCAGTCAGCTCCTCTTCTGTGTGCTGTGGCTGCTTGAGAGTCCCGACCTCGGCTGACACGACAACTGCTGCGAGTTTGGTTGGGCAGATGTCTACCGACTGGCCTCCTGCTCGGTCTCTTGCTCGGCGAGCGCGCGGCCAGGCTGTGCTCCGCCGCACGCTCGCGAGCGCCATTACGGAATCGGAGTTCGAGCTCGGTTCGATACATAACCATATGTATAGAGTTCGGTACATGAGTAATAATCAGTACTGAGCCTTTCCACGGTTTGTGACTCCTTTCGCTGATTATATATATATATATATATATATATATATATATATATATATATATATATATATATATATATATATATATATATAATTTTTTGAAGGCTGCTAAGATGCCCAAATACTTTTCTGAGGGTTGAATATTAGAGCACAGTGATTACGTCAGGTTGTAAATCAAAACTCCTTACTGTACTCGTCAAAGACAGCCCCTTAATAGTCAGGAGTCTCAGCGTTCGGAAGCTCAAAGATATCTATTAAGATGATGCAGTTCATACTTATCAAGGTTGGTAAGCTCGGCTGTCCAGTAGGAATAGTGAAAGTTACTAATAACGTTCTTAGTAATATCTTTCAAGCATTGCCAGGATTCAATTCGACTTATTCCCTGCTGCTTGAAAGAAGAGTGCTCTTAAGTAGAAAGCTATAACATCTCCAACGCACATAGTTTGGGATTGCTGAACCGGGACCGCCTTGGACACAAATACAAATGCTACAGGCTTTGTTCTCTTACCGCACAATCTTGTAGTGCGCATTTTTTTTTTTTGCGGAAATGAAAATCGCAGTAAATGTTTTTTACTCCTCGGTGGACACCTCAGCAGGGACGTGAGCGATATCAGGAAAGTGGGAATGAAAGAAGAAAGAGGTAAAAAACTGCCGTAGTGGGCGGCTCTCTAAATAATCTGATTAAGTCAAGACCTTTACTATGCCTACACTGCAATCACAAAGCACACAACCACCTGTTGACTTTTGTCTTTGTCGAAACGTGGCCGCCGCTGTCGGGTTCGAAACCTGGCACTCGGGCTCAGTAGCCGAGTGCACTAACCACTGATTGCCAGGTAGCGCTCACGATAGAGTTCAAGTTATAACGCCGGATATTGAGAGCGAGATTGAACCGCAGCGGTGGCCTAGAAGTTTGGGCACCCGCCTCGCATGCGGGAGGTGCGGAGCTTGATCCCTAGTGCCGCCGGGTACCCACCGGTGATACAATCGGTACAAGCTTTCCCCTCGTCTCGTGCTCACCATATTTAGGGTGAAATGCTTGGGAAATAAATCTCTGACTTCACCTTGTAAGCAGTGAAATACCTTGTGGCATGGCACTCTTTGGTCCCAGATGCCCCTGCGCCATAAAGCATTACAATGATGATGTTGACAGTTGTCAATTGTCTTCCTGGTTAGTACCACGACCGACCATAAACATCAAGTTTATCTTTGTTATAAACCCCTGAAGCTAACCGTGCCAAAAGAATAAACGCCCAGTGAGCCATTTGCTTTCGTGATATCCGCACTATAACATCAAGCTACGGTGTTAAGACACTGTAAGCTGGACTGCGCCGCCTACGTTGGCAAGCTATGCCTATCGGTGCTCATGGGCACTCGGAGATGCACGTCTTCGTAATGGATCCTTCTTCGTAAAAGGAGGTCAATCCTGTCCATTCGCGCGCGCTGGAAAAACCCCTTACATTCGGCGGTGGAGGGCGGCAACTACTTGTGTTCCCAGGATTTGGCGCTATTGAGCTCGGGTCGCAGAATCAGCAGGCGTTCTCCCCCATTAATTGAGAGCAACGAAGCCGAAGTGCGTTAGGTCGCGCTTCCTTGTTGCTTTGTTTGCCTCGCAACTCCTTTCCCTAATCGTTTCAGCCCTTCGCCACTCTTGGTCTTAAACGGGCAGCGGGCCTGATAGTATATGCGATGCCAGACTGTGCAAAGCAAAACAATCGCTTGAGAAGGGTGCAAAAGCTTGCAAAGTAGTTTACAGGTCTATCATGATGGAGCAATGCGAATCAAAAGGAAAGATAAAAAGTAGAAGCGGCCATCGGTGTGGTGCTCTTTCTGTTGTCGTTCCTTTCATTTCGCGCTGTTCCGTGCACAGTACTTGATACTACATGGCGTTTTCGAAGGCGTTACTTCTGAACCTGAAATGCGTCAGCTGCCTTGGTGATCCTTATTCCTTCTCTAAGCATGTTTCGCGCTAAAAACAAGAGGATTCAGTGTATCCACCATAAACGACTGATATAGAAGGCCATATAATGCATCGTTGCTTCAATAGCCGGGAACGTATACCTTTGTTGAAAGCTATTGGAGGTATCAGAGATGGGCTAGCCGTGTAGTGGAGTTATGGACGTTCGAACAAAAGACGGACAATAAAACTCACACCAATAAATTTCCGTCAACCTCCACTGTGGCTCAATGCTTAGGGCGCTCGGCTACTGATCCGGAATACCCGGGTTAAAACGCGACCGCGACGGTCGCGTTTCGATGAGCTGAAACGCAAAAAGCACCCGTGTGCTGTGCGATGTCAGTGCACGTAAAAGATCCCCATCGAAATCATTCCGGAGCCCTCCACTACGGCACCTCTTCCCTCCTTTCTTCTTGCACTCCCACCTCTATCCCTTCCTTACGGTGCGGTTTGGGTGTCCACCGAGATACGTGAGACAGTTACTGCGCCATTTGCTTTCCTCAAAACTAACTTTTAAATTTCTGTCTGCCTTCCATGAATAGTACATGACCTGCACGCTTTCCTGGAGGCTTATATATGTTTTAAAAGAAAACAAATGTGATAAGAAAAATAAACGCTGCAGACTGAACCTTCCCACACGTATTCGTAAGTCTAGCCTAATCTAATCGCTAACGTGACGATCAACATGCAAACTCTGCAACCGGCGCATCTCATCTATATTACACCACATGCACTTAATTCTACTTTTTCGATCTGTTAAGTAAAACAATGGCCACCTAGTTCCACCAAGCAACCCAGCAAAAAAAAAAATGATTGCAGTGATACGACCACACCCACGATGCGAATTAAAGGCGCAGGGCACAGCATCGCGTCAGCAGGACGCGTTTCATTTCAGCTGAGCTAGCAGGCGCAGCCCCCTAGTTTGGTCAGTAAAAAGCACCACAAGTTATCGCACTGCGGTAGTTCAGACCAAAAGCTTTCCTTCAGAAAAAAATCGAACAAGACACTGTGATCTCAGATACTACGATCTTGCTTTGAGCCCAACCAAGAGATGGTACTAATTAATAGCTAACAATTTTATTAAAGTGTCTAAGTTCGGTCGCTTTAAAAATTAATGGCGACAGCTGCCATCTAGACTTCCTGCCAATATTTTTTTTTATCTGCATCGTATTAGGAACCTTCGAAACTGCCCCTAATACATCCTTTATAGGATGTTCCTATATTCGTTATGCTTCACAAGAGCTTCATTGGCAACTTGGAAGTGAGCCTCTGCATAGAGCATGTTGCTATAATTCCTTTAGCTTTTACCTTGTTTAAGGAGTGAAAAGCAATAGTCAAAATTTTATTCAACTGTAATCTCTCACGTAAAATAGACGACCGTTCATATCCATTATTACTTTGTGAGCGTATATGTGACACTCTTGACGTTACGAAGGATCTAACGCGTAAACTTAATCAGTGCGTGTTTGATTTAAAACAGATTTTTTCGTTGCTCAAGAAACAGTACAGATAACTTTTATGTGCTGTGTGCTGCGTGCTATGATATGTAGTTATACGGCTTTAATATGAAGCAATTAGCAGCCACGCAAACGCTGCTCTTCATTCCAAGTTAATATTTTTATTTAATGAATATAATATTGTTGTGACTGAGGTTGAATGGAATATATAATAGTTTTCATTTAGTTTTAATCAACTTTGCTGTCCGGGTGATAGCATTCGCAAAGCCCGTGTGCTCAGTTATGTTCTTTCACTGTTTAAGATGGCGCTGACATCGAGCCCTTCTCGTTTTATTTGCATAGGACGACGCGGTAAAACTACTTTATTCAGGTTGTAATAGGTCTGAAAGAGAAATGTCAACCCACCCCGATATCTCGCTACTTTTCTGGCTGCACAAATCATTTGTTCTGGCGCTAGCAATAAAACTTGAGAGCGCAATCTAAAACAGGTATTTCGAATTTTGCCTTGAGAGTAAAGTAGTGAAATAGAGTTATGAAATTGCGAATGTTATGGAATCACGCCTGGCGGAGGGAGTATATTTTGACGAAACACGGGACACAGACTAGAGAAAAAATAGATTTGTTTTGACGTTTCGGCTCCCAGCACGGGGGCCTTGTTCACAATGGAAGTCACCATCAGAAGTAGTTCGTATTGAAACACTTTTGAACAGTCGCTGCAAGGAATGAGCGTATATCGGTTTGAGACTACCGTCGTTTCTGTTAAACGTTCGTGATGTGGTTTGTATGGTGAATGACTACAGATGTAGTCGTGACGATGTTACTTTCTCAGTGGTAACGATCCTTGCCCGGTTCCTATTGATGTCATGGTTATTCATGAAGGCGTGTTCCGCTAAACCACGCTTTTGTTCCTTACGTTACGAGCGTTCTGCTGCAGTCACTTTTTGTAATTTCCTGTCTGAGAGATGTATACGCCATCGCAGTCTGCGCAGGGGACTGCGTAAACAACCCCGTGAAACCTTTCCTTCTGCAGCTTGTCCTTCAAGATTTCCAACTGATAACGCATTTTTTTTTTGGGGGGGGGGGGGGGACATATGTCCGCAGTCCCCTGCAGTGCCCTGCGAAGACTGCAATGGCGTGTACATCGGTGAGACAGGAAATTACAAATAGCAACTGCAGCAGCACGCTCGTGGCGTAAGAAACAAAAGCGTGCCTAATAACGCTTAGCGGAACACGCCGTCATGAACAACCATAACATCGATTGGGACCAGGAAAGAATCGTCGCCACTGAGAAAGTAACATCGTCAGGACTACATCTGGAGTGACCTATCATACAAACCACATTACGAACGTTTAACAGGAACTACGGTAACCTCAACCCGATATACGCTCATTCCTTGCGGCGATTATTCAAAAGTGATTTAATACGACCTACTTCTGATTGTGACTTCCATTGTGAACAAGGCCCCTGAACTAGGAGCCCAAAAGTCAATACAAATCTATTTTTTTCACCGGTCGTCGTCCCGTGTTTCGTCAAAATGAAATAGTCAGTGCGTTTTCGCTTCAGGTTGTCATAACAAAGATGCCTGGATACTGCTTTAAGACCGTTCAGACAGTACGCGGACAAAGCTTACAGGGGTTGCGTTTCTCCCATCGCCCCAATTATTCCGATAATTTTTTGCCTTTCGTAGTTCTCTACGGTGTCACTTCCACTCATCATTAATATGGAACATCACACTGCTTCAAATTCTAATCGGTACAAAGATGCAAGCAATTAATAGAATTTGCTCTGGCGCTTTCCTGGCTGTTAAAATTCCTGCAACCCCGTCTGTGTGTGTCTTTGTGTAAGAAGAACGCAGTGAAGGGGATGTGGAAAAGATTTATAACGATTTTAAAGTTTTTATGGCCATTTTTTAGCAGCAAAAAGGAATCGCTGCTGCAAGTGTTTTTTCGTGCTCGCACACCTTTTAAGCAGCAAAAAATTATTTTGTCTGTTTTTCAGGCCTAGAGGCTCGAGCTACTGGTGTCAGGTAAACTGGAGGTCAATAAAACGCTTAACTCATCCATATATCCATAACAGTGCTTCAGCCGCCATCTACAATACGTGCCGTTGAAATCACGACTTTTATAGTCCTTATACCATTGCCCAATTGGTTTAAGGTGAAAATATCAAATATCAACAATAGAGGTCTTCAGCAAACTTACGGAAATACGCACGCTAACATTCGTAACTAAGTGGTGGAAGGTAAGGTTACGCGGGAGGCGCCACTTTGCTCTTAAGCAGAATAGCGTAATAGAATACGCAATAATATCACCTAACTATGCAACTAATTGTAAGACGCAATTTGTGTCCCAATATCAGGGCGTGTACTCTCATCCTTGTTGTAGTTTGGTGACTCAAACACAGCCAGAAATAGTGAACCCCTTCATACACACGCCTTCTCCAGTTTTGGCAAAGATGTGGTTTGTTAAGTTGTTTTTTGCTACTTAGATACTTATGCGGAGTGCATTCAGTTTCATAGGGACAATTGATCACTGAGGATACAGGGCAAGTTTTTTAGCTAAGGCAGAGGTGGCCAAACCTGTAAACGTTTCTGCAAATCATCAGGGAGTAATGATAGCGCCGCGGTGGCTGAGTGGTTATGGCTCTCGGCTGCTGGCCCGAAAGACGCGGGTTCGATGCCGGCCGACGCGGTCGAAATTCGATGGAGGCGAAATTCTAGAGGCCCGTGTGCTGGGCGGTATCAGTGCACGTTAAAGAACCTCAAGGGGTCAAAATTTTCGGAGCCCTTCACTACGGCGTCTCATAGACTGTGTCGCTTTGGGACGTTAAACGCCCACAAACCAAACTAAAATAATTTTCGTGCTGACTGAAATGTGCTGGTTTTTAAGAAATTCTTCTAAAATCTGTGCACTATCCTGAAAAGTATCGAAGAGCTCAGCACAGTAATACCTTGGCGGCAGCTAGCTACTACTCTGTGAGACTCACTGCACGGCTGCGTGTGAAATACGTTTGTAAACGCATTGTAAATATGCAGTTGAAGTTCGTCGGATCGAGCCACGCTCATATTCGGGGCAGAAATCACAGTACGCCGAAACTTTAAACGTTTCCTAATATAATATTGCAGACCATTTCCAAGTTCCTCTATTTGGCGACGTCGTTATCTACTCCCCTTGAAGGACTTGTCCCGTTATGTCAGCCAAATTGAATCTCATATTCTCATATATAAGTTCTCACGTGAGCGAAACTTAATATCGGTGCATATTCAAGAGATGAGATTGCAAACATTCCGGAGAGGAATGGTGGGCTGAAGCTGTCACAGACACGCATACTCTCGGATGGGGCCCATTGAGCCAAGATATGGAAATCAGTACGTGTATAGGAGGTATATCCGGTCAAAACTGTTTTAATACGACCTACTTCTGATGGTGACTTCCATTGTGAACAAGGCCCCCGAACTAGGAGCCCGAAAGTGAATGCGAATCTATTTTTTTCGCCGGTTGTCGTTCCATGTTTCGTCAAAATGAAGTAGTCAGTGGGTTTTGCGCTTCAGGTTGTCATAACAAAGATGCCTCGACAGTCCTTTAAGACAGTTCAGAGAGTACGCGGACGAAGCTTACAGGGGTTGCGTTTCTCCCATCGCCCCAATTGTTCCGATAATTATTTGCCGTTCGTAGTTCTCTACCGTGTCGCTTCCACTCATCATTACTATCGAACGTCACACTGCTTCAAATTCTAATCGGTACAAAGATGCGAGCAATTAATAGAATTTTCTCTGGCGCTTTCCTGGCTATTAAAATGCCTGCCACCCCGTCTGTGTGTGTCCTTGTGTAAGAAGAACACAGTGAAGGGGATGTGGGAATGATTTATAACGATTTTAAAGTTTTTATGGCCACTTTTTAGCAGCAAAAAGGAATCGCTGCCGCAAGTGTTTTTTCGTGCTCGCACACCTATAAGCAGCAAAAAATTATTTTGTCTGTTTTTCAGGCCTAGAGACTGCAGCTACTGGTGTCATGTAAACTAGAGGTCAATAAAATCGGTTCACTCATCTATCTATCCATGACAGTGCTTCAGCCGCCATCTACAACAACGACTGCGAGCTGTTGTGAAATAACAACTTTTATAGTCCTTATACCATTACTCAGTTAGTTTAAGGTGAACATATGACATAACGATAGAGGTCTTCAGCAAACTTACGGAAATACACACGCTAACATTCGTAATTCAGTGGTGGAAGGTAAGATCACGCGGGAGGCGCCGCTTTGCTCTTAAGCAGAATAGCGTATTAGAATACGCAATAATGTCAGCCAACTATGCAACTAATTATAAGACACAATTTTTGTCCGAATATCAGGGCGTGCACTCTTACCCTTATTCTAGTTTCGGGACTTTCGAAAACAGCCGGAAATAGTGAACCCCTTCATGCACACGCCTTCTCCAGTTTTGGCAAAGATGTGGTTTTTTATGTGGTTTTTTACTACTTAGATACTTATGCAGAGTGAATTGAGTTTCTTAGGGGCAATTGATCACTTAGGATACAGGGCATGTTTTTTTAGCTAAGGAACAGGTGGCCAAACCTGTAAACGTTTTTGCAAATCATCAGGGAGTAATTTCCGCATGCAGTGGCTGAGAGGTTATGGCTCTCGGCTGCTGGCCCGAAAGACACGGGTTCAATCCCGGCCGCGGCAGTCGAATTTCGATGGAGGCGAAATTCTAGAGGCCCGTGCGCTGTGCGACGTGAGTGCACGTTAATGAACCCCAGGTCGTCGAAATTTCCGGAGCCCTTCAGTACGGCGTCTCTCATAGACTGTGTCGCTTTGGGACGTTAAACCCCCACAAACTAAATTAAAATAATTTCCGTACGGACTGAAATGTACTGGTCTTTAAGAAATCCTTCTAAAATCGGTGGAATAATGTGAATAGTATCGAAGAGCTCAGCACAGTAATACCTTGGCGGCAGCTACCTACTACATAACTCTTTGAGACTCACCGCACGGCTGTGTGTGAATTACGTTTGTAAACACATTGCGAATGTGCAGTTGAAGTACGTCGGACCGAGCCACACTCATATTCGAGGTTGAAATCACAGTACAGCGAAACTAAGTTTCCTAATATAATATTAAAGACCATTTCTAAGTCCTCTATTAGGCGACGTCGTTATCTACTCTCCTTGAAGAAGTTGTCCCGTTATGTCACTCAAACTCAATCTCATATTCTCATATATAAGTTCTCACGTGAGCGAAACTTAATATCGGTACATATTCAACAGATGAGAATGTAAATATTGCGCAGAGGAATGGTGGACTGAAGTTGTCACAGACACGCATACTCTCGGACGGGGCCCATTGAGCCAAGATATGGAAATCAGTACGTGTATAGGAAGTACATCCGGTCGGTGAATAAATTACCATTGATCATTCCAGCTTGACGTAGTTACGTGTAAATGGGAAACGGTACACTGAAGTTTGCCTATATTTGAGAAACTAGGTAACTATCCGGTTGATGCAAATACATATCAGTTTGAGCGTTCGAAAGAAAAATAATTAGAAATTAAAAGTTTACAAATGGCAACGAGTAGTCTATAAAAGCTGTCAACTCTCGCAGTACTGCCATTTCAGACACGAGTCGACTTAAGAGGGTACATTCAAGCCATATTTATTTATAATATCATGATGTCAATGTTTTTTATCACTGCAGAGGCATCTCGCTGCAACAGATGTGCATATATTTAGGTGCATCGAGAATAAAACAAGTAGGGATAAAAATGAAATTTGACAATCTAATGAACAAACTTTATAGTACTAAAACACCATGCAAACTACCTTAAATGACAGTAAGACATATAAGAGCATTGATTAGTAAAAAGAAAAGTTTATTTTTTAAATACTATCAATTCCTCTATTGTGACATATGTGCAAAAAATGAAGCAGCTCCCTAAAACGATAGAAAAGATACTTGTGAGACTCAATATTTATATTTGTTTCATACCTTCCTCCCACACCAATGCCCATAAGGGCGGCGTTGTAGCAACCAATATAAATAAATCAATAAACTCCTTGAAAGTATTGTTCCCAGTGAAAACTGAACATCGGATTTTTTCTGGCTACGTTGTTTTCCAAACACAAAAAAAAACGTTTTTGGCTGAGAGATCATTTCATATTTCTCCGCTCAATGGACGGAAGTTTGTTACAATCACACCCGAACAATCTAGTGTCCACCTTTTCAGTTCGAAGGTTGTGTAGAGTAACCTTCGATAACCCCGCCAAAAAACCAATGTCGACACGTGCAGTTCTTTTACGAGATCCGCCGGCCATCTAACCAATGTTTTTTTATGCAAAGTGAAAGTTATTTTTCGGTGAAAGTGGTCTCTTTTTCAGTATAACCTGGTACCGTAACGTAGTAGACCAATATATCGCCAGTGTCTCGTTAAGATGTCCTCAATTAAATAGAACGAAAGCGGGAAACATTTTGCGGAAGATGAGGGTAAGATTATTCCCGCTAACGAGGATCCCGCCCAAAAGCACCTGCCGTGAATTTCTGCCCACGTCGCTATCGATTGAAGCTTGGCCCCTCCCCCCTCTGCAAAACTTATATACATAACCCACATTCGAACAAATTTAGAGTACTTATGTGTTATTTTGTTTATGCATCAATAATTCCTAAAATTTCCGAATCAGTACAGAATCCAGCTGCCCGGTGTGTTTAACTGAAGAACTGTACTAGTGTATCTAATCAAAAGTGTTAAGCTAACCTAGCAGCTCTCGTTCAGCGGCGTAAAAATTTGTCGCCTTTGTCTTTTCCTGAAATATTATTCAGCGCTGTTTAACTTCATCATCCTCCCCTCCCACCAGACTTCGCAACGTTTCAGCCACACGAAAAGCGTTTACGCATCACCTGATCAATTACTGCGCATATTTTCTCATTTTATATCGAAAGTGCACAATACTCGAGAAGTCTTCCCGCTGATGCCGGACTCCACTTCAATCCGCCAGGTTTTAAGATTCATTGAAAATTAATTCTAAAGGTTAGAGCTGACGTAATCTTTTCACGTAATACCGCTAACTCTCATGTAATAGCTTATACCTACAGCATTGAGCTGTATTAAAAAAATAACTTATTTTATCAACACTAGCCAGAAGCAGTGAAATTGGTCATATTCCTCACCTTAACCTACACTATGTTAATCCTTGGCAATAATCAATTTGATTTTAAGATTCAAACTGCCACACGCTGTCAACGCGTTGCCAGCAATAAATGCTGCCGAATCTTTGGCCAGAAGTTGAAGACCATAGTGTGGTTACTAGCTTTCGAATAAGCCAAAACGACACCGAGCCTTCTACAAGTGACCTGAAGTAAATTAGACTACTCTGAAAGCCTTTAAATTCCGAACAACTTCGCTGTTGTTCAGACCGGAAGATAAATTTGTATAAAAATTGCTGTTGCCTCCTTTTAAACAAAATAAAAACGGTGTAATATAGCTTCATAACGAGTGAGGTCTGACTCATCGCAAAAGTTTAAAACGTGCCTGGTGTTTTATAGGGTCCTATTTCCAAACTTTGTCCGTAGCCTTTTGTAAGGGATCTGTGGATGCCCGTGGCTTTGTGGAAACCATCGGTCCATTTGTTGCCGCCCGGCGCCATGAAGCGGCAGTTTCTCCTCGCTAATCTCGTCGGTGGCTCGGCACCGCACCGCTCCACCCTTCCTGTGACCCCCCCTTTGGCACAAGGGGACGGCGGAGTGCGCTGAAAAAAAAGTGGTGCCCGTCTTAGTGTCAAGCACCCCGACCAGAGGCGGCCGCGCGCTTTGTTATCGCCCTCCAGGGCTATTTCGCGCTAGACGTGCAATGAGTAGTTAGTATTATGTCTTACACTCCACGCCATCTCCCCCCCCCCCCCCCCCCCCCGTTACCCTCGTCTTGACAGATACCAGACGCGACGCGACCCGGAGACGAACGTCTTGTATTGGAAGATTTTGAAAACTGGCAGTCTTGTCGAGGAGGGAGGCAAAAAAAATTGGCAGTGGCTTAGCTCGGCTATGCCAGGATATCCAGGATATACGTAGCGAAAGCTAAAGCATAGCGACGGGGTGGCGCCGTGGCCACTCACGTGGCTCGTCACGCGGTCTGTCACGTGAACAATCACGTGGCTGGTCACGTGGTGCAGTGTGACCATGGTGGGAATGCGAGCACGGCGAAACTGCGATTTCACGGCCAATGTAGCTCTCGCTAGAAAATGACGAATGGCCAGCGGCGGCCAGATTTCGGATAACCCCACCGGCCGGGTATCGATGAGGCGTGAGCTAGCCGGTAGGCCCGGGAAAGCTAAGCCGTCTTGGTGTTCTTGCATATGCTCACAAGAACAGTAAGCCGCTTGGAAACTCGGGACCGAGCTGGCAGTTCCTCACGGCGAAAGCGCCGCGTTAGGTCCCGATGACAACTCTAATTGCGGGATGGTGCCAAAGTTTACGGGCCTTAACGAAACAGATTGCACGTGCTGGCACGATTGTGTGTTTGATTTTGGTTTTCTTTTTCTGAAGGAGACAACTTGACTAATACTGTGGAAGTGTGGGGCCTGGCACGTAAACCTAGTGGACCAACCAGTATGAGGGCCACTCCCAGAATGCTATTTTGTTAGAGCAGTTTTGATGTTCTTTTCTTGCTATTTATTTTAGGAAGGGGGTTTTGAACGTTGCTGAACCGGAAGGTGTGCCATGCAGTTTGTTAACCAATCATCTTAATAGTTTGATATGATTGGACGCTACCGAACGTGAGCAGGGAATTAGGTCGTTAAAACCAGGGCCCGGAAGCCTGGAGAATTTTTCTCGGCTACGGTCAGATTTTCTGAATCTTCGGCTTTGCCGAGTAGGGGCCTCTCTTGGTGTTAGCCAGTTCCACCTTTTTGCCGCTTATATTGTCTCTTGTGCATCAGCTTGTATATTGTAAATTTCTGTACCTAAAACTTGAAGTCGCACTACCTTTTTACCTGCATCTTAATACGTCGAAAGACCGTCTCTGACGTAGCACTCTTGTGCGTAGAAGCCTTCACTCAGCCAAATCAACCAGCCGTCTCCGGCGGCGGGCATCCCTGGTGCGAAGAGGATAAAGAACGAAGTAGGCAAACAGAGACCTACACTTATCGTTTTTGAAGCAATAACAACTTTACTCCTTTAGCAACAGCAATCCATCACACTGTACCTGCCCAGCGGTGTGCTGCTTTATGTCATCTAAACAGCTGTGCCCTATTACTGCGCCATGTGCGCTGCGTACATAATGGGTGATCTGTATGCACATACTACGAAACCATGCTGGATGAAAAATGCTTACCTAGGGTTTCGCTAGAAAATTGCAGAATGGCTGCGCCAGGTAACCTCGTAAAAGCCTGAGATGTTTTTAGGCAGAGATCTGCCTAGATGAGAACAGCGCTTGCTCCGTTTAAGAAACAATAAAATATTAATTAATCGACATCATTTCTCGGTCATTTCACCAATATGTGCAGCTCTCATCCCTGTGTCCTTCTTCTGTTTCAATGATTTATTGCTGCTGTCAAATAATGTCTCAGAAAGGCTTCAAACAAAGTTATCAGAATTTGCCGAAGTTTTGCAGAAACTAGTTGGTGGCAAGTTTGGCGGGATAGCAGCTGATTGTGTCATTTAAAGCCACATGATATTGAGCGTCAGCAAATTTCACTACTCTTTTGGTAACGAAATCTAGCAGGTAATCCGAAGTAGCTAAAGCTCAACAAGGGCCTACCTAACCGAAACACCACTTCAGAAAAAAAGAATTAATATTAAACCTGGTTGCTGGTGCAGTCTTACGCTCTTGTTAGCTGCTCTTTCAATCCATGAGTTTTTCGCCATATATGAAAAATGCAAAGGATAATGTGTATTCGTTGTTTTATTTTGATCGCACAAAATATTGCTAGTGTATTCCTTGTACATTTTCACCAACCTTGAACCGACGTGAGTTACTCCAGGAACTAAATAAACAAGAAAACGTTTTACTTCACTTTTTATTTGTATTTGAACAATCAGGCAGCTGATTGTCTCGACACCCATATGATACCATAGGTATGGAAACACTAGCTTTGCTATAAACGCAATTGTAAATGAATGCAAAGCTCCTGCTGCGTATTTATTTATCTGAAAAGAAATTCATCGAGAAATGATGCAAGAAATTATTCTCCACCGGGCAATTTCGTAGCGTTCGACCAGGCTCATCCACTATAGGGTTTAATTTTATTGCTTTCAACGGGAAAAGTGTATTCCGTATGTGATTACCACGGACTGCATAGTAAGTTTGTGTGCTCCGTACAGGCTTGGTGCGCAACCTGGAATTTAAAGCTTTATTACACTCCTCTCAACCTTTGGGTATACCGAAATGTGTGAGCATGCGAAACGGGGTAGGTTTCTTCAAATTCTAGTTAAGAATGGTTTTTCATGTTTTTCATTGACGTTAAACACAAAGCATATCGAACGTATTACGACGTAAAGCCATTAGGCGAACGCAAGCGAATACATTAATGCGGTTCCTCAGTATTTTTCTCCGGTTCATATCAAAGTTTAAGCACTATTACACATGAATGCCATCAAAATGCATTTTTACACGGTCGATAATAGCGATTTACAAAGAGTTGTTGCTCGTTTGTGTTAGCGGTCAATTTACTCCGCATAACTTATAAGTGAGGCAGCAGTAACGGTTGGAATGTATTACTTTCCCTTAGGTCCCTCTAGCCGTCATGACAACTTATGGCTTTATGTTAGAAAGGTGCATGGTTCTTCCGGAGGATTCAGCCGCTTCTTGTTTTAAACAAACTGCTTTGAATAACAGCGTTTCCTTAAGCCTTCCAAACACGATGAGGCTTCACTTCCAGCCACGCATGCGTTTCTGATGGCGGGACGTATTTATGCAATCTGTTTTTGTTCCTGGAGGAAAATACAAAAGAGAAAACGGTGATGTCCTAAATAATTTTTGGGTCGGCTGCTTTTGATTTACCGTTTGGGTCACAGGAAGTCAAGAAAGCCTTAAGAGCAATGCAAAGGGGAAAATCAGCTGGTGAAGATCAGGTAGCAGCAGACCTGTTGAAGGACGGAGGAAAAATTGTGCTAGAAAAACTAGCCACCCCGTATACACAATGCCTTATCACCTCGGCCATACCAGAAACTTGGAATAACGCAAAGGTCATCTTAATTCATAAGAAAGTAGGCGCCAAGCAGTTTAAAAATTACAGACCGATCAGCTCATTGTTGTTGCCTACAAGGTATTTACTAAGGTAATCGCTAATAGAGTCAGGGCATCCTTAGAATTGAATCAACCAAATGGTCAGGCAAGCTTTCGTAAAAGATATTCAACAATAGATCACGTTCCCACTATCAACAAGGTGATAAAGAAATGCGCAGAATATAACCAACCCCTATATATAGCCTTCGTTGATTACAGGAAAGCATTCGACTAAGTTGGAAACCTCAACTGTCATACACTCATGGCGGTATCACGGTGTAGAAGAGCCTTATTTGAAAATACTGGAAGATGTCTACTGGAACTGCACAGCTGCCATAGTTCTCCCATAAAGTAAGCAATAAAATTCCAATAAGGAAGGGCGTCAGGCAAGGAGACATGACCTCGCCAATGCTATTCACCGCCTGTTTATAGAAGGTACTCCGACGCCTGAATTGGGAACAGTTGGGGATAAGAGTTATTGGAGAATACCAAAACAATCTGCTTTTCGCTGATGATATTGTCTTGCTGAGTCACTCACTAGATGAACTGCAAAGCATGATCAGTGATTTAGACAAGTAGAGCAAAAGCGTGGGTCTAAAAGTTAACATGCAGAAAACCAAAGTAATGTTCAACAGCCTAGCAAGAAAACAGCAGTTCACAATTGGAAGGGAGGTATTGGAAGTAGTAAACGAATGCGTCTACTTAGGGCAGGTAGTGACAGCCGATCGGGATCATGAGAGGGAAATAACTTTAACGATAAGAATGCAGTTTAGCGCATATCGCAGGTTCTCTCAGATTATGAATAGCAGGTTACCAATATCCCTCAAGAGAAAAGTGTACAACAGCTGTGTCTTGCCGGTACTCACCTACGGGGCAGAAACGTGGAGGCTAACAAAAGGGTTCAGCTGAAGTTAAGGACAGCGCAGCAAGCCATGGAAAGAAAAATAATAGGTGTAACTTTAAGATACCGGAATCTGGCAGAGTGGGTGAGGAAACAAAGTGGCAGAGTGGGTGAGGGAACAAACGTTGGTTTATGACAACCTAGTCGAAATCAAGAGGAAGAAATGGGCTTTCGCAGGGCTTGTAATACGAAGGCAAGACAATCGCTGGTCTTCAAAGGTAACGGAGTGGATTCCAAGAGAAGGAAAGCGTAGCAAGGGGTGGCAGAAGGTTAGGTGGGCGGATGATGTTAGGAAGTTCGCAGGCATAGGTTGGGCGCAGCTGGCAATGGACCAGGTTAATTGGAGAGACATGGGAGAGGCTTTTGCCCTGGAGTGGCTGTAGTCAGGCTGATGATGATGATGAACTACAATGCGCCAACGTAGATAAAGGTGTCGGTAACCCTCACAATTCTTTCATATTTTTTCTGACTGTGGTTGGATAGCTTTCACAGAGTGAAATGTTCGTGCATTTTCTTTTATTTATTACATCACTTATAGTCGTACTTTCTCAAACAATATATTCATGCGCCACTAATATTTTGAAGGCTTTTTCAATATTATACGTGAAATATTCAAATAGTGCGGACGACTTTTTTATATAATTACCAGTGCTAAAGTTCTTAAAAACGGCATCGTGTTGCGTACACTGTTCAGCTATTTCTTAGAGATGAAAAACAAATCAACCGTCGAACCATCCTTGTCGCGAGAAGCAGAAAATGTACTATGCTTTTCCTAAGGGGCAGTTGTGAACCAAGTTATGCAACGAGAGGTTCTAGAGCCAGAGGTCTGTTAAGAACAATCTGAGTAAGTTTGTTAATTTCTACACATAATGGCTAAAAGTCGTTGCACTTGTCACTACTACATGCCTCCATTTTATTCATCATCCAAGGCACGTTGACACTGACACATTTGCCAGGACACCACACAAGACTTCAGCTTCCCGTCTTTTCTCATCAGTTT
Organism: Amblyomma americanum; assembly: GCF_052857255.1. Taxonomy (NCBI): domain Eukaryota; kingdom Metazoa; phylum Arthropoda; class Arachnida; order Ixodida; family Ixodidae; genus Amblyomma; species Amblyomma americanum. Next base: position 40,200,517 of record NC_135507.1, read on the forward strand.
AGGCCTGTGTAGAAACTTCATACGATTCCTGAAACTTGGGTGGCCTCAGCATTTGTTTCATTCTCGATTTGTTTGGATGGTCCATTTAGTGCTCTTTAATTAATCAAGTAGTATAGCTGGTTTAGATTCACTTACGATTCTATTATAAAGCGCGTTGCCGTCTACAACCTTAAATGATGGAGTGTTCAGGTCAAGAATTTTTTTTGGTGGCTTTTACTCAGTCAGTGGTAAGGCTATGTTAAGTTAGTAACGTGCATCTGGCCGATGTAAAACTTATTCTATCACCAAAATCAGCTGTCAAGTGAAGAACACGAGTGCATGGAGAAAGAGGCACTTTCCCCGTCGTCTAAATTATCTAACGCTGGTTAAACAACTTAATATGGCTTAGGTAAACCAGTAACCTATGTCACAACATGTCTACTATGTTCAGCTTACAATGTATCTCAAAAGTACTTGCGTGTAGTTCCAAATGGTCACATTTCTGAAGAGACAAAGACAGAACCAAGAGTCCTGGAGGCGTTTACAGAAGAATCGAGCAGATAATTTTGTATTTGTTTGGGACAGGGGGAGCAGGCAGCAAGTTGCGAAAATGAGGCGCTGCAAGTATTTTTTACTATGACTTTCCAATGTTCTGCCTGGATTCTAAACTTCATTATCTCAAGAGTCAGACTGATTGGCGACACAGACAAACCAATTCTTGCTCATGATGACCGCGATGACCTGCCGCAAGCAAAAATCTTCGAACGCTGTCTGCTCCCTCACTCACCGGCTTGTTGCCTGCAAACTTCGACTTTACAATTTCCGCCAAGTTTGTGCGGCCGGTTTTATTTTGTCGAAACGGCGCAACGACGCCCCTATTCTCCTTCTTCTAACGTACTTTGCTTCATCACTTTCCTTGTCACGAACATGTATAGTCTACTGCATAATAACAGGTGTTGGTGTCTTGCGTCTGGTAACCACACCGCTTTACACCTTTTTTATCGTCATTTTAGGCGTGGTCGTCACTCTTTTATTACACGCTTCATTACCACTCCATTGCTCCCTTTTCAATGCAGAGAGAGCACGAGAGCAAATTTACCCACGAAGTTTCGGCCATTAATGATGCCACACGAATAAAAAAACGATTTTGCTGCGCGGTAGTTGTTGCGAACAATGGCGTCTCTGTCGTGGACAGTTCGACGAAAGTACGTGAGCCAGTGCAACAAACCAGCCTTCCACTAATGAAATGTCGCTTTCGCCGCTTCGAACCCAACAGTGTGCTGACGGTGATTAATTAGACTCGGCACGGTCCCTCTTGTTAACAGTATCGTTGGAATGCTCGAAGCTTGTGTGTCTGTACGCGAGCCAACCAGGGAATTCTCGGGGAACGACAAATGATGCGCCTACCAAGCAGAGAGAGCGGCGCTGAGGCAATTTTAGCGCGTTCGCATCAGGCGGCCTTTCATTAGCAACCGGGAATTTGTTTCCTTAATGTTTTCTGTTTCCTGCAGTTTGTAGTAGAATTGATAGGTTTTCAGTGCATGGCTGTACGAAAAACGTTCTTAGACGCACAGCGCATGTGAGCAGTAGTTACACCATGCCGAAACTTCTAGAGGTACTAATAAATGCTAGCGCTCAGCTTGGTTCTCCAGAGCATTATGAAGTAATAACAGACTGAACTTTTCTTTCATATAATACGCGCCAAATTTCCTCTTTGAACACAATATAGTGCGTCCCGTCTTACAGTGCGTTTTCTTGGGAGGAATTAAGAAGTTAAAGCAAATTTTGTGGTGTTCACAGCGCCATTCCAGAGACACACATGAAATTAAACGCAGCTTTAAGTTCATTTCACAGGTGGACTTGCACACACATAGCAAATGTGATATATCAGAGAGTCAATAATATACTTCGCAAGGTTCGGCGTTCTGATCAACTGAAAAACGTAAATTGCTGCCCGTTGATCCAGCAGCCGTTTATGGTCTTCTTCGATGCTCTAGGCTAAATGTGCCTGTGCTTTGAGAAACATGCAGTACTATCTCACAAATGCTGAAATGAATGTATTTTCGAGATAATGTATATTTTCGTAAAAATAATCTGAAGGTGAAGTGTGGTATTCTTGGTGGGTATATGACCTCTGAAGGCAACACGTTGATGCAGACAAAGCACAAAACTTGAAAGACTGCTATTATCACCCTTGTTGCTACTCCATTCCCGAAAAGGTTTTACGTGGGAACAGATTGAGCTCTTTTTGACTTACAGTCCAACATATACCCTACCCATAAAAAAGTTCTATGAAGCACTGACCTCACACAGCAAATCTCCAATGCTCTTAAAAAATCATACATTTGTCACACAATTGTGTGCAATACCATACACGTTGCAGGACATTTTCTGAAAAATCCTGTAGATGTTATTGCATCATACAGATTTTTTTCGGGAAACTATATCCCAGGTGGGCTGCATTTCTTGAAAGCGCTTTACAAAACACATGTGTATGTGCGGATAGAAGCAAACACAGGGCCTTATTTATTGCCCGCTTAGATTCTTCACGCGTATCCTAATTGAAACTGTCATTTGTGAAATGTGCGGTATTTTAGTGGATGCTTGTGCGCTTTGACATGAACAAATGATGTTTCTGTATGTATAATAGGAAAGGCGTTATTCCAATTAGAGCAAATAGCTTGCTCCATTTACTTATGTGCGTACCTGTGCGTTGTCCGTACGCTGCTTCCGACGAGGAAAAGATATAGGATCAATCTCCTGCAAGAATAGGTTTTATTATTATGATGCACTTCGGAAGGCTGAATGACAGAGACCTTATTCGCAGCTTTCTTAGCTCATGATGTTGTTCTTAACCCTTGGAACTAAACTTTCCTGAAGAAATTTCGTAGGGCTGGCGTACTTGGCGGGCACTGTGTAATGCGTATCAAGGGTACCCATCGCAAGGCAATCCTCTCAGGGCCATTTCCACATACTCCTCAGAGCCACCAATGGAAAATTTCTGTGATGTATTGTACAACAAAAGTGCAGGCGCGACACTCATGGAATGAGTTTTAGTAGAGCAGAAGGCACTTTCACAACTTTCTGACAACCTGCCGAAGGTCGCGTTAATTGCGTACACGTCCGGAGCTCTATACGTGATGGCAGTAAGCATCAGCACGTTTTATGTTTGGGTTGAAAAATCTGAAACTGATTCACATGCCTTTCAACAAGCGGCAAATAAGTTTTAGACGCTAATTAACCCCTTGGCCAGTGCAAACACACATCAGCGCCTATTTGAGCTAACAACAGGTTCCAACCTCCCATGGATCTTGGGTAGTTTTATGATTTTCTCCACTTTGTACAATTCTCAGCTCAAAGGTTGAAGTTCTAAAAAACAGCAAATGCTCTTTCAATCACGTTTGGGGTCCAAGTCGTCCTCCTTTGTAGTGTAGAGTTGCAACAAAAGAAGTCAAGCGCCTGAACCAATACTGGCGACATTTGTAAGGTCAACTTGAATTCCTGAAGAGGCACAATTCAGCAAGAAAGTGAGAACTGTGTATTCATTTGCATTTTTTTTTCACATTGAAGTACAAGTGGTTGCTACATATCCTGCGAACCATATGCCTATTGCTCAAAGCTATTCACGTCTCTGAAAAGGTGATATTTTGTAGCTATCCACCGACCTATAGTTATTGCAAAGGTGGTAGAAGCTGGAAAGTCATACATCGACCTTACGTGTGCTAAGCTTTTAATAGTTTAGGCGGTTTGTTGTTTGGCTCAAACTGCATGTCTTAGATCAGTTCCAGAAGATACCCAGAACGGGCAGTACTTCGGCTTCTCTGTGCGAAGTGTGCAGCAGAGGCTGCATCATTTCTGTGAAGCTTCGATATTTCCTCTGCCACAAACGTCCGACACCATTGCCACAAAGAGGAAATAGGACGCGTAGAGGATATAGGACGAGTAGAAATTTCGCAAACAGCTCCGCTGAGGCGCAAAGATTGCGTGCCGTTTCGAGAAGCAATCAAAACAAGCACATATTTAGTGTGTTTAGGGACCAGCCCGAACGTTCGGGAGCGTGTCTGTTGCTCGTCTAGCTCTTCATATTGTCTTGATTCAACTGAAGCAAAACCAGCCTTTGGCATTGGTGAAGTATAGTCAGACATCCTAGTATGCCGAGAATTCGTCGAAACAGGCGCGACATTGCTCTCATGGGTTTCTCACAACTGGAACAGCCATTACGTGAATTCCAAGAACTACAAATGCGAAGGGGGTTAGAGTGCTTTATTTTCGACCATACTCCTTTTTTTCGTTTTCATTGAAGTTGCTCGTTACCGCCATATCAGTTCAGGATAGGCCTTACACTAATCATGCGTTCTTAGATGAAAATCAATGTGGAGACACATTTTAATGTGGTTCCTAAGAACGAAGACTTCTCCCTTGCCGCATTTGTTTAGATGAGGCGGTACGGCTCCGACAGCATAGTAAAATGAATAAGCCGATAAGATATTTAAAAAGAAAAATATCCAGACGAAATGACCAGGGGGGCGGGAAAATAAAGGGGAACAAGAAAGGGGAACAACGTGCTTTCATCGCTGACCCCACATAGTGAACAGGCTGAGACTACGGAGTTTTTTCAATAGTTCATTGTTGTTGTTTGCATCACACCATGGCACATACCTCTAACAGACAGTTTACTTTCTTCCTTCTTATCAGCTCTTCTTTCTCTTGCATTCTTCGTTCTCGTTTGCTGTCAGAAGGAATTTTTTAAATACGAACTGATTAACTTCAGTGCGAACACTCGTTTTGCAATATTGAAATAATATTCTTTAGATGATCTTGCTTAACTTTTTACGTACGTGTTTTTCGCATACTGAAATATGCTTGAAATGTAAAGGTAAGCTTGGAGAAGATTGAAATCATATAACGTAAGGCTGCTTGCTTCGCTATGAAGAGATATAAACCTTAAAGGCCGTCTTGGCCAAATTTAAAATGCAGTTGCTGCGGACTGAGCATCTCCAATTCGTTTAGGTTAAGGGATGAATATTCTTGGCCTCCTGTCGAGGTAAAGTAGTTGGATTTGAAAAAAATATGCCGCCGCGGTCTGGCATACGTTGAAGTAACGAGCGTTAGCTATTTGGTGGGTCATTATATTGTCCTTGCTATGTATTACCACGTGATTAGGCTTCTTTTCGATACCTCACAGCGAATGGGCGCCTACCGCCTTGATGTGGAATATGTTCGACCAGTTTGGGTCGGAAACGTTTTTCCACTTTTTGGAGGGCCATTTTTCCTTTCCTCAAGGCGGTAGGTACCCGGTTGCCATGGGGTATGAAATTGTGAGCTGCCTAGTGCTGACGTCACGGTCACCGTCTTAAGCCTAACCATAACAAAATATTAAAGTAATTAGGCGATGTTCGTGTCTGATATGTTGTACTCGCTGAGCCCGTTACGAATATACTATTTATTAGTTCATAACGTCACCGGTTAATTCATTATAAGCAATTGATTTTAAGCCTATGCCTAATAAATATTAACTTCTTTATTAATTATTGGTCTGTAACAGGTGCTACTGATCTAGAGAATTCCAAATGTCTAATTCTTTTCATAATACCTTCATTATTACTGAGTCATAAGCGATTAAACATAGTCGCGTGAGTAGTCAATTGTGACGTCACAAAATAAGTAACATCACGAATTAATCTCCAATTAGGTTGCTATATTGATTTACTATAGGGGCCGCCATCTTGTCCTCGGACCAAAAATTTCACGCCGAAGGGACGTGGTTGCAGACCCCAAAAAATCGAGAAACGTCATTAATAAGAGGTGACGCTTTTAAAAGTTCTACAGTTTGGGAAGATTTCCTGTCGGGGATCCTTTCGATTTGCTTGATTCTCTGCGTTAGATTACTTTTTTTTCCCTAAAACTTTTTTCGATTATGGTTATACGTCGATATCATGTCACGACAGTTACGTCATTTTATTGTTTATGTGAGCTAGTTCTTTGGTCCCCGTAAGTTGTCCTTCAATAAAGGCTACGATGATTACAATCACGCAAAGTAAAAATAATTTGATTTGACGCCTTGCGGGCATTTTTCAAAACTGCTCAGCTTTTACGAAATCCACCTATAATGCGTATTATCCAGATTTCCATTGCAACATGCCGAGTAAGGCTTTCCACTTGTCTGACAAATGCATTCGGACCACCAAATTATGCATATATCTTGAAAACAATGAGCCCGAAGGCTGTGGAATATTGGCCGAGCCGGCAAGGCTGCAGCAATTATCCAAGTTGTGTCTTTCATGCCCGCCGGGAAGCCAGTTGCGCACAGTTTCCGTTAATAGCTGGTTGTAATAACATACAGTCACAGCCAGGAGTGCGCCTAGCGGAATGTGTGGGGACAATGAGCGCCGTAACGACTATCCCGCTCAGACAGACATTGAATATGTCACGTAGAGAACAAATTAATATTTTTTTCTCTATATCTGAGGATCGACCAGTTCTCGCTTTTCTGGCGTTGGACGAGTATTATTAACATATCAAGCAGGACACTGTGTTTATTTTTTGCCGTCGTAAAACAGTGTTTTGATAAAGCAACTGTCTTCTTTATGATGTAAACTTTTTATGCGGCTAACAAAAATTATGTGGGTCCGCTAAAGTTGTTTCTGAGGTAGCGTACAGAGGACAAAACGTGAAAAGTAAAGACTTTCAGAAGCGCTGTGGCTTTCTGCTATCCGCAAGGCAGCGCCTGAAATTCATTCCAGTTAAGACTTTCCATAAGCATTATTAACAGCAGCCCTTGTGCGCTGTTCGGGCTATAATCAAAGCTGCTACGTCATTTAATTAGGCTACGCGCACGAGCCCTTTTGAGCTCTTGTTTAACTCGTTTATGATGAAATGCATACGGGCTGAAACACCAGCAAAGAACAAACAGGTTTGTGGTTTGTGGAGATTTAACGCCCCAAAGTTACTCAGGCTATGAGGGACTCAGGAAATTTCGACCACCTGTGGTTCTTTAACGTCCAGTGACAGCACACAGTACACGGGCCTCTAGAATTTTGCCTCAATCGAAATTCGACCACCGCGCACAGAAAAAACTGATTCAGGGTGAAAAAGAAGAAGCTTATTTTCCAATTTATTGGTCTAGTTGTTATTTTCGCATCAATCTTCATGTCTTCGCTCGTCTGTGCGCGCGTTTAAAGCGCAGATGCTACGGTTCTCTTTTCTTTATTTGAGAATTTTTGACGAAGAGTCTGCTAAACTCCGGTGACGATCGATGCAGGGCTTACAAGACCGAGCATCACTCTCCTTGCTTCTCCTGGGATATTAAAATGCGACAGCCGGTTCTGCGATGTGCACGAGCCAACAGGACGCACTCTAGACGCCATACATCTATTTGGGATATGCAGATGAGTCCCTCTTTGTATAAACACAGTACTGAGCTCGCGGGTTTGGAAGCAACGCCGTCTCGACCGCGTGATTGTTTTCATGAGTCAAGACGGCCCGGTTCCAAAGGGAGTCATCGGCGCGTTTAGGCGCTTTACAAAAGCCAAGCATCGCGCTTTGTGATTTCTGGAGCTTTCTGTAATAATGATTCGCTGCTTTTCTGGTGTCGGCGATGACTTAGAATGAAATGTCCCTCGTATGATATCTTGCCTCCTCTCAATATGAATTGTAGAGCGTGCCTATATCCTAAACAGAAATACTCCTATATAGGAGTAGAAAGGGTGTAAACTGTCTTCTAGCGCACCCCCTTTCATTAAAGAAACCGCGCTAGAGGAAAACGCGCTCCATTTCTACCCCTTGCTGTTTAGAGTGCATTACGCCGTATGTCTTTCGTAATCCCATGTGGAGTGATTTGTGCTGTGAGAGTGTTAATAGTCCGTTTTATTTGTCTGCAAGGCGGATAGCGGGGAGTAGAGCTACGAGCTTTTTCCCCGAAAGTGATCTATTATAGAGCGAACGATCTGATGCGGGGACGCGTCTCAGCTGTCTGATTGAAGTGGACTGCAGTATGAAGGCGTGATATACCGTTCGGTAAAACCGGAGCGTTCACGACGACGATAATTCTAACAATGGCGGCCGCAACTGTTGAAAGAGGCAAAGATCAGGAGTGGTAAGCTCACGATCAGGAACAACAGTACAGAGCATAGTCAGCAGTCCCTACGTGGCTCAGTTCTCTCGGGCGATTGGCCTGCAGCAGTAGAGAAATTACCGAGGAAGAGAAACGAATTGCCGGTTCTATACAGAGCTAGAACCTCAGACACTCGCACTATTCCAAACACTTTCTCCAAACGTAGGAAAAGTAACAGCAGCGTTTATAGGTTTGCTTTATGGCGGTTTAACGCCCCAAAGCGACTCCTATGAGGGACGCCGTAGTAAAGGGCTCCAGAAATTTCTACCCCCTCGGGTTCCTTAACGTGCACTGAGAGAAGCACAGTACACGGGCCTCTAGAATTTCGCCTCCATCGAAATTCGACCGCCGCGGCCGGAATCAAACCCGCGTCTTTGGGGTCAGCAGCCGAGCGCCATAACCACCGAGCCAACGCGGCGGCAGCAGCAGTTACAGCAGCAGAAACTGTAGTATTAGCATTATTGAAACAGGATAACAGGGGGTTTACTTGTCTACGCTAGTTGGACGGGCGCAGGGGTAGAGACAGTCCGTTGTGATCCGGGTCGGGCTTGCTGTAGCTGAGAGCGATGGCAATGCGGCTGGAGGAGTGCTCTTTTTTTGCTTTTTTTTTTGCAGTAGTCGCGGTAGTAGTCGCCATTTTTGCAGTAGTATTCGTATTCGCCTCATGGCAGCTAGACGCAAGGAAGGTTTTTTAAAATATACACACTGAGTAACGGCCCAGTAAAAAAATAAAACCTAAGACGCGTTAAAATTTCCATGACAAAGTCCAGTATCCTTGCCTCTCGTCTTATCCGCGTACAAGTTTCAGACTACGGCAACGATATTTCACGCCATTTTTTCGTTCTTTTGTTTGTAGATGATGTATTGGGCGCAAGGGATGCTACGGTTCATGCACAATGGTGGCCCTCTATGGTAGGGGCCGTTTACTAACTCGGCCTGCCGTTATAGCCGCCGCGATAAAACCAGGCCGCCGCCTCATGAACCCCGGGATTCTCTCTCGCTTTCTTGCGCTCGAAAATTGCGTGCCTAAGGTCCCTTGAGCCGGAAGTCGGGGCGTTATAAATCTGTCAATGTGGCTGCATTTTTAAAAGTGTTCTGCGCATTTTTCACTGGCCTGCGCTATCCTCAGTGCTTTCAAAAATAAAAAAAATAAAAATTGTTCCTTTCTTGGGCTCTCTGCCGTTTTTGTCGTTGGGTCTAATGTTCAAAAGAAGGGCTACGTCTTTGAGTGCCTTACGGAAAGCAACAGTCTTGAAAAATGAGGGCGCTCTAAAACTACTTTCGCTAAAGCAAGAACTACTTTTATCTAGAAATAATAGAGCTTTTCTTTATGATACGTATTTAGAACGTATGGCTCGGTTTCAGGTTTTCAATTTATGTTTTTTTTTGTGATTACCTTTGCATAGCGCTTTCTTCTCCGAACTTTAATCTACACGCACATGAGCACGCATGGGTCCCAAATTTTGAAAGATCGCTTTGACATTTCCTTTTCTTGGATGCCGCAGCATTACAAAGGGTGGTACTTTGCTGCGTTACTGCGTGTCCAATCGCAGTAAGGCAGAATTCGCCTCAAATACTTTGGCTTTTTCTTCTCCGGCAATGCTTCACTTTTTACAGCTTTGCGCTTTTACGTAAAAGGACATGACGGCAGCATGGCTTCTGCATGCTTTAAACCACAACCACAAGGCCTGAGACCAGAGCTTCAACAAATTTTTTACTAGCGCCGTGACTAAGAACCACAATCTCGAGGCGCCATTCACACAAACACACGTGCGCGCGCACGCACACACGCATACGCACACGCACGCACACGCACGCCGGAACGCCCGCACTGAGGCTCTGAGGAACGCCGTAGTGGAGGGGGTTCCCAGAAAATTTCGTACGTGCATGGACATTGCGCTGTACAGAGGACTAGCATTTCTCCTCCATCGAAATGCGACTGCAGCGGCCGGGATCGAACCCGCTTTTTTCAGCTCAGCAGCCGGGCGCCGTAACCACTGAGCCACCGTGTTGGCTTTCTTGCCTAAGGATTGCCTGTAGCGAAAAAAAATCCCATCGCCCAATGAATCCAAGCGCATGGAAGACATATATATACAAGAAGGCCTGCATTGTCTGGAAGTTGAAATCGATTCGAGGCGAGTTATTCCGTAGACAGGGGAAAATTTTGCAGGGGCTTCACTCTGCTAACTTTTATTTACATATTTTACTTCATCAAGAATAGTGAGTGATGTAATGCTCAGAGATGTGTTATTCTTGCTAAAATGTTTTCGTACCTCAATAAATTTCTGTATTCCAGGTCGTACCCGACTTGTTTTCTCAAGCAAAGTTTTGAATCTCCCATAGTTTTGGATGTGAAATATTCATTTTCTTCTGTGGTGAATTGCAACGCGAATTGGAAAATTCTGGGCATATAATTTTTTTGCATCGCGGAAAACACCTGTCTGTAGAACATACATACTTGTCAATAATGGTTGTGCTCACAATTGAATACATTGATTGGTTTATGGTTTATAAGGGTTTAACGGGAGGCCGTAGTGAAGGGCTCCAGGCTTTTCGACCACCTGGGGTTCATTCACGTGCACTGACACCCCACAGTACACGGGCCTCTAGAATTTCGCCTCCATCGAAATTCGACCGCCGCGGCCGGGATCGACCCCGCGTCTTTCGGGTCATCAGTCGAGCTCTGTAGCTGAGCCGCCACGGCGGCCTTGTATGTATTGTGTAAAAGCAAGAAATTCTATTTCTTCATTGTAACTGTACATTTTCCTCTCCTTGGGAAACTCAGTTTCCTGGCTGTATAATCATGGAGTTTTAAAACTCAGATGATTACAATTATTCTGGAAACAAGACAGTAGAATTTGCCAAGCACTTTTACGTTTACCGCATATTAACGTTTAGAACTTGGACACATCAGGTACTAACCATCATCACTGTGAGCGAAGTGGCATTTAATTAATAAGGCTGCTAGCCAAGCCTGAACGATAACTCACTGAATTTTATTGGAGAATTGTTAAATTTACTCTGCACAGAAAACACGCCTTCTCAGTGAGGCCAAAATACATGCAGTTCATTATAAGATTCGCATAGCTTTCGCACAATTACGAGGCAGAATATAACCATAGCTTTATAAAAAAGGATTTCCCATTTTTTATATCTGTGAAAAAAAAACACGAAGCAGTAAAAACCAACTTCGGCATTTTTTTTAAGAACTGTTCCAAGAACCGCGAAATGAAGTCAAAGAGAAAAGTAAACTTTCTCGCCAAGCAGCAAAAAAATTTGCGCGAAGACACTGCAGTTGTGTGTTGGAAGCCATTCTGGTTGACGCGAAGTTCAACAAAATCACGTTGAATAAGGCACCGCTGAAATCTGTAGCAACCTAGACCCAGACCATCGAGATAGCGAGCTTGCGTTATTTTCTTGTTTGAAACGCCATCAATATTTGTTTTTCAACATCACTTTAGTAACGAGCGCATGGCAGGAGTCTAGGCTAAGATTTCTTTCTCCAACAAGGACAGGCCGCAGAATTATCCATCGCGGAATTCACTTTCGTTTCTAGAAAGCAATGACTTCAAGGTACTGTGTCCTTAAAATCATATAAATGACCACCATCTCTAGCGGCTTAAAGCATAGAAAGCAAGAAAATGAGTCCGCGAACGCGTTGACAAAAATATTTAGCAGTGTAAGTCACCAATATGGTACCAATAACAAGGGTTTTGCTCCTTCATCATGTAGTTAAGCATATTGCACCAAAAACCACAATTTTCTGGTAGCAAGATAAAAAAAAATCAGTACATTGGACACAACGCTTTTGTCAATGGACATCAATACTTAACTGAGACGTTGTGAAAACTAACTGCGACAGATTGCACAAATTCGCTGCGGGTTCATAATGTGCCCACTTTCTGTCTTCTTGGACACTGAGTGCAAACAGACGTAACACGAGGTGATGAGGAATTTTTCTCCACACGCAGATTCTCCCGTATGGCACTCAAGCACCTATCAAAGATCACAGAAAACTATACCAGCTAATCTACCTGTTTTCCATTACGGAGGCCCCTACGGAGTCTTTCGAAAGAGGAGCAAGTTTTCTGTTTTCCGAATGTCATATCAGGCAGCTGCAAGGTACAATGTGTTGTTACGGTGAGTCAAATATGGCCAAGTAAGGATTTCACTTACTGTTATCTTGTTTTGTGCAGAGACAGTGTCCAGCCTATTGTATTGTAGATCACAGTGAAAAAAGGAGAAATTCTAATGCTTTTTTAAACGTTCTGTATTAACTTCTCCACAGCTCCAGTCCAAAACAAAAATTACTATCTGTTCACGTAACTAGAACTAGCAGTACAAAAACCTAGGAAAGCGAATCCACCGAGATCAGTGTGCAAAATGTGTTCCAATTAAAATATTCATAACAAAGAAAGAGAGGCGTGTTTTAGCAAGAAAGTGTCGTATGGTATTTGTGAACAGAGTGACTTGCACGTGACATCCGTTGTGATCTACTGAATGGAAACGATTACGCCGTAAGAGAGGCAACTTAATGTTACCTCCAGAACTATGTCAAGAACAGTGTAGCGCCCTTCGAAAGTTTGAATCCGAGCAGCCAGCGCCCAAGGGCTGGAAGCAAGAGTTTGAATGTTTTGCGACCGCCACTTCTCAAAAAACGCGGTCTGTAACATATCCGACCAACTGCCTCAAGCACATGAGTTTAATTGGAAGCAGGCTCCGAGAAAACACTCTGGAAAGTCCTCGTCACCTCGAGTGCAACGCGAGGTATTCCTGAGATCGCACTCTGGACGTACATATTCAGACGGCTCAGGGTAAAATTGAAGCACGCCTTTTCAGCTTATGTTTCAGCCAAGTGGCCGCAGTCAGGAAAAGATTCAGTTCGAAATCTTCTTGGCACAAAGTCCAGTTTAGAGCTCTCGGTTGAAAGAGGGTACGCTATCATTTTAGGTTCTAGTTACTTTCCTCATTAGAGCCGACAGTTGCTTAAGGAGACGATTCCTCCAACACTGCCGGGAGTTAAATCAGAGTAAATGAGCACCGTTTCTTTCCGAGACCATTTACCTCGGCGCCAGAGTGAGAGGCTTAGTCCACAGTTTATTTCACTGAAACGACCAACGCACATGAACGAGTATGGTAGCGAAAACAAATGCAACGCTTTCCGCTCGAGCTACACTAAGTGAATGAAGGACTTCAACGAAAGCACACATGAGTTTTGAGCGCTGGCTTTCACTTGCCTAATTGAACTTTAGTCTTACCGGCTGGTAGTTCAGTTTGTTCAGGGAAGGCTGATGTATTGTATTGTATTATTGTATTAGTTTTGGGGGAAAGGAAATGGCGCAATATCTGTCTCATATATCGTTGGACACGTGAACCGCGCCGTAAGGGAAGAGATAAAGGAGGGATTGAAAGAAGAAAGGAAGGAAGAGGTGCCTTAGTAGAAGGCTCCGGAATAATTTCGACCACATGGGGATCTTTAACGTGCACTGACATCCCAAAGCACACGGCCGCCTTAGCTTTTTGCCTCCATAAAAATGCAGCCGCCACGGTCGGGTTCGAACCCGGGAACTCCGGATCAGTAATCGAGCGCCCTAACCACTGAGCCACCGCGGCGGGTGGAAGGCTGATGTCGTCTAAGAAACGCCCGGATAAGCCACGGACCATTAAAAAACTTCGTGCCTCGATTAGAAAGCAAGCTGAGGTTTGTAAAAAATTCTATGATACAAAATGCCCGACTGTGCACCCAGGAATGTAAATATTCACTGCAAACCTTTACAACGAATTTAAGACGGCAAATGACTTGTATATAAACTCACTCAAAAACAAAAGCCAACCCAAAATAAGTGTGGCGTATTATCAGAAGCAACAAGAGAGATTTGCTATGCCAGTCATTAGGAACGGCGACAATTTACTGAGAGACGACAGCACGAGCAGAGTGTTTCAATGTATATTTTCTCTCCGTCTTCTCAACCTGATGCTCAGACACAGTCGCACAGGAGCAGGAATACCTCCATGCAATTCCAGACTTAGATGTAACCCAACTGGGTATCAGAGCACTGCTATGTAATCTAAATGCGCATTCCGCACCAGGCCCTGACGGCACTTCGGACTATATACGGACGCATTCTGCAAATCATATTAGTCCTTTCTTCGTAACTTCATTTAACAAGTTACTACAGTCCGAGAAACTGCCTATAGACTGGAAAATGGGTACTGTCACACCCGTTTACTAAACGGTGATCGCAGCCAGGTGTGCAGTTACATACACACAACTTGGACTTCTATTTGATGTAAAACACTCAAGCACATAACCTATTCGGGACTTATGAAGAACCTTCAAGGTAAGAGCTTTTTTTGTCATATCAGCGCAGCGCAGTTTTCGAGCAGGATTGTCGTGCGCAATGAAACTAATCAATTACATTACATTAAAAAGTTATGAGCCACGGTTCGAGAGCATTAAGATTCTTTGTAGGAGTTAACACGAAGTAGCCTGCGAACATCTAGACGCGTACTAAATCAAGTTTAAGGGCGAGAACTGCGTTAGAGACATATCAGTCTCCCGGTACAATGCGGAAAAAAAAACTTTGTGCGCGGATTCTACTGATTCGCATGCAGGCTTGATTTGCCCTCTTCCGCCCCCTCCCCCTTTATAGGCACGTGTATAGACTGCCTAATTAAGAAGCGTTGATCCGATTAAGTCCAGCTGACAGTTTTGAGCTCTTTCTGTCTTCGGCTTTCCTGTGTTCATCTTTTTTGCATGCGCAACTCGTCCTCAACAAAAGCCATGCACCTACTCCCCTAGCATGAATTTATAAACTACCTGTATAGCATAGAGGGCCCTTTTATGAATCTTCCTACACCATGGCAAGTCAGCGCCTGTGTGCACCTCATCATCAGCTCACCATGTGGCGCCAGGTTCTCTCCCCTTCTGCCTGTGAAATGGACGCATTCCAGTAGGTTTAAGTGCAATGTTCGACATCCTCAAACCGCGAGTGGTCCTTCTGAAGCGCATTTGCAGGTACTCAAGATCGAACTTCAATCGTTTAGTGCACTTTGTACACAACTGTGTACATTGCGAACTTATTTTTCTCGGGGTTTGCTATAGTTGTCGCTGATTTATTCCTTTCAATCCAATTTAGCATCCATCGTCTTCTAAATAGGGTGCTTTATATGGTTGCAACAATAATTTTTCTGGCAGAATACAACAGCATAGCAACTGCTCCAGAATGTATGTTGTAAACAATACCTAGATCTAAAAGTGGAATGCTTGTTCTGCTTCGTATTTGGCATTTCTGTTTTGGTTTTAATTGCACGCCAGCTGTCTTCAGTTGTAATGAACTGCAGGGTTATAGTCGTCTTCATGCCACATGGTCTGCTTTTGATCCCCGAAGTGCAACACTCAGTCTCCTTGAAGCTTAAAGGGCCTTGAAAGGGTAATACAAGGGTTTTCCTCACCTTGCAGAAGTTTACAGCATGATGGGTGCCTTGAATACTCCACTACACAGCTAAAAATTGAACCATGTGGCGTGAAGTCTTCACGTAGGGGTGTACATGCACCGTATCGTTGGAATTCCTACTGCTGACTTCTCCTTTTAGCTGTGTATTGTATGGTGCTGTTAGGATAATTTATTTTGTGTTGAACAATCTCCTGTGGTTTATTAATTATCATGAATACATCCTACATGGTACACACATTAAAAAGCCTACCGAAAGCATTTAAAACCAGTGGCTACCGTCGCTGGCTAGATTGCTTATTGTGCATCCTGGATACTTTTATCTTAATAGTACCCTAACCAGCACACTACCGCTGTCTGTATTGGTGCCTCCCATATTTTGTCCTGTGGGCCGCATCAACCTTGAATGTCTTGCCTTTTTTCTGTCTAATCTTATGCTTGCGCTTTTTCTGCCATGTTCCTGCCTCCATTGCTGCAATATCTGTGTGTATTAAATTCGAAAAAGCGATTACCAATTGTATAAGTTCCTCCACTCTTCATTGTGTGCTTCCGGGTCTTCGGAGTATGAAAATAAATTAATTTCCTCCTTCTCTGTAGTACTCGTAAGTTTAATGTCATGTTTTTGTTCTCCTTCAGCTTTTCGGCCCATGTTGCCACTTACTTGTCTCTTTAAACAGTGCATGCAAGACAAGCCGGAATACCTGGCCCGAAAACACATGTTAAGGCTTGGTGTGACGTGTACTAGGTACGTAATTAGTCTTTAGACATGAACATTAAATTAACTGTTTCTTCTATCACACAAATAAAGCTGCCACAGTGGCACAGGGGTTATGGTGGTCGGCTGCTGACCCGAAAGACGCAGGTTCAATCCCGGCCGCAGCGGAAGAGGCCCGTGGACTGTGCGATGCCAGTTCACGGAAAAGAAGCCGAGGGGGTCGAAATTATCGAGAGCTCTCTACTACAGCATCTCTCATAGCTTGAGTCGCTTTGGGATCATAAACCCCATAAAACCAAGGAAATAAAGCAAGTATCTCGTACATATAGTGCTCGTGTCTCACTGTAATATGGCGTCACCACCAATCTTTACTCTACCTCTATGTTCCTCCCATGCCCCTTTGTGGAATAACAGGGGAAGGAACTTTTCTGTATCCAACCTCTCCACCTTTTTTGGCATATATCTTTCTCTCTTACACGGAAGCTTGCTGTACTGTACTTGATCAGGCATCGAAAGGAGCTGCTTGATTTTATGGTAGGTGCAAAACTGTTATTCTACAACGAAGAAACTTCAAGACGCTGCCTGACTTGTGTTGACTGTGTGGACAGCAAGGGAGGTGAGGCGGCTTGTGAGCGCTCAAGAAAACAATGTTGCCCCACCTCACAGAATGTTGTGCGCACTTGCATCGCACGTATAGTGTAGCTGCCTCTGTGTGGTTGTGGTAAGTGCCACGCATTCACTTGTACAAGTTGAAAAAATGTATGCCTATCTAGGAAGGGAAAAGCAAGCAAAACTGCTGACAGCATTTGTCATTTTTATGAAATAATATATGTGCCACTTACACCACAAAAGTGCATGCGTGCATGCACGTACGCAAGCTTACGAAACAAAATATGAGTACATCACTGAATGTTTTTAGGGTACGCCCTATTCAAATCATGTTGTTCGGGGGGGGGGGGGGGGGGGGGGTAGTTTTCGCTTTTCTTAATGTTGTTTTTATTATTTCCAGAAAAGAATCTTTTTTTTTTCTGCGTCTTTGCACATTTAAGTTGATAATAAGGAATGCGCACTCGGTAAGTTCGCCGTGGCGATATTTACTCCGATATTCCGCGCTTTGCAGTTTTGTTTCATGCGCGGGTATGCAAACTTGACTAACAAGTCTGGTGCAATGCGTTGCCTAAAATGTGCACACCGGCTTTCCTTGCCAAGCATGCATTTCAGCACAAAACACATCGTGGAGGCCTTCCAAGCGCACAAAGGTAAAACTCCGCTTCACCCCGCACAAAGGTAAAACCGATAAGTAGCGATTAAAAGCTTTAGCACTCTCGCTGAGTGACGGTAGCTGACGCGGCGCCTTGGAAACAGTGGGTTTCCGCAGAGTTTACAACGCTAAGAAGAATGCGAGCGTTTTCCTCGGGCAGGGACTGCTAACCTGCGCGGATTTAGGCACCGCTTCGGGCGCCTTTTGAGCAGTGGCGGCACCACTCCAAAAATCTAGCTCTGGCTGCTACCTTTCGTGTCCCGGACCGGATGACTTTTCCCCACGAAAGGTGTCTTAAACGTCTCAGTTTCTGCATCCAACTGTGGCTGGTAACCAAATGTGCGAAGCTGTCATCGATCGTTATGAGGAGCAATGCCACAAAGGCATCATGCCGGCCAAAGATTTCACTTTCCGCTCCCATTCGGCTACGCCATCACGAATATTCTGGCCCCGTTCCTGATGTTCGCCAGCTTCTCTGCGCAAAAGTACGGACGCGTGTGACGTCGCTCATGACTCGCGGGTACGCCATCACTTTACCTCGACTGAAAAGTCGTCTAGGCTGCGCCCTCGCTCGCACCGCCGCATCGAACTCGATGAATCCTTTGCCAACTGACATGCGAGTCTTTCGCACTGAGTAGCCTAAGTCGGTCTGCCCTTAGCTGCCGCCGGACATCCGACATGATACGCAAGAGGCCGCAACATATTTAACTCCTTCGCACTGCCCCTCGACGCGTATGCACCGAAGATTGCAACGCAGAGGCTCAGCGCAAGCTCCCGAAGCGGCGTTCTGTTCCGTACTTGGCGCCAATAGTAGCAGACGACGGTATTTATTTCTAGATCAGTTTTTACTTCTTTTTCCTATTCACGTAATTGGATTCTGTGGCTACGTAATCTGGCACCGCCTTGATGGTCACGTCACCCCTACGCCACAAATTGAACAAAATGGCGCATAGTCAAGAATAGACCCACTGGTTGAGCCATATGAGCACTCGTCATAAACTCAGCCCAGCGAATATACGGCGCCACATGGCGCCGCAGACGCTTGCTTTTTTCAATCTGTAGTGCGTTCCCATTACGCACAAGCAAAAAAAAGTCACCGATGGTACAGAACATTCGTAGTATCAGAAAATTTTACACATTTCGACCGGAATAAAAGCAACCTTTACTTGTTAGAGTGTCATGACGTCCCCTTTTTTAATACAGCTCATAGTCGCAACGAAAGAGGCAACACGTAAGTAGAAATTAAGCGCTAATGAAACGCCTCTTAAGGCATTGGTTCATTTTCTGCATGCGTTCCACGAGGAAAATTCCTAAAACTCTTCCTCGTTGCGCGACACCTTCACTTGTCATAAACTTAGCCCAGCGAATACATGGCGACAGGTGGCACCGCAGGCTCTTAACGTTTTCTATCTGCAATGTTTTGCCATTAAGCACAAGGAAAAAAATTCGCCGATGGCCAGAAGATTCGTCGTTGCGGTGAATTTTTCACATTTCCGATGGGAACAAAAGTAAACTTATCGGTTTTCGTCACATCGCCTTTATTCAATTCAGCTCATAGTAACAAAAAACGAGACTACAGATAAGTAGAAACAAAGCGCTAATGAAATGCCCCTTAAGCCTAAGTCCAGTTTCCTGAACGCAACGAAGAATTCCTAAATGTGCACCTAGTTGAGCCATGTGCAATTCTCATAAAGTCAGCAAGCGAATACTCGGTGGCAGGTAGCGCCGCAGTCGCTTGCCGTTTTCTATCTCTAGTGCGTTTCTATAACGCTCAAGCAAAAAAAGTCGCAGATCACCAGAAGATTCATCGCTTCGCTAAATTTTACATATTTCCGATAAGAATAAAAGCAAACTTTATGTGTCAGAATGTTCGTCATTTCGCCTTTATTCAATTGAGCTCTATAGTAACAACGAAAGAGGCCGCAGGTAAGTAGAAATTAAGCGCTTATGAAATGCCCTTTAAGCCTATCTTCCAGTTTCTTGAACGCAACCATTGATTCATGAAAGTGTTCCTGGTTGAGCCACATATGCACTTGTGAAATCTCAGCCAGCGAAAACCCGGCGGGAGGAGACACCGCGGTTTCTTGCCGTTTCCGATCTGTACGGCGTTTACATTACAATCAAGCAAAAAATGTCGCCGATGGCCAGAAGATTCGTCGTCGCTACAGTAAATTTTACACATTTCCGATGAGAATAAAAGCAAACTGCATGTGTCAGAGTGTCATTTCGCCTTTATTCAATCAAGCTCATACTAACAACGAAAGAGGCCGCAGGTAAGTAGACATTAAGCGCTAATGAAATGCCCCTTAGCCTATAATCCAGTTTCTAGAACGCAGAGAAGGATTCCTAAATGTGTTTCTAGTTGAGCCTCATGTCCACTCGTCATTAACTCCACCGCCAAATATTCGGCCCGAGGTGGGGCCACAGTCGCTTGCCGTTTTCTATCTGTAGTGCGTTTCCATTGCGCTCAAGCAAAAAAGTCGGCCACAATATTTGTTGCTTCGTCAAAGTTTGCAATTTCCGATGAGAATAAAAGCAAAGTTTCCGTGTCACAGTGTTCGTCACTTCGCCTATATTCTCTAAAGCTCATATTAAAAACGAAGGCGGCCGCAGGTAAGTAGAAATTAAGCGCTAATAAAATGCCACTTAAGCCTATCTCTCAGTTTCTTGAACGGAACGAAGGATTACTAAATGTGTACCTAGTGGAGCCACATGTACACATGTCATAAACTTGGCAAGCGAATACACGGCGGCAGGTAGCGCCACAGTCGCTTGCCGTTTTCCATCTGTAGTTCCTTCCCAATACGCTGAAGCAAAAAGGTCGCCGATCAAAGCAGATTCATCGTTTCGCTAAATTTCACACATTTCCGATGCGAATAAAAGCAAACTTTACGCGTCAGTGTTCGTCACTTCGCCTTTAATGAAAGGAGCTCATAGCAAAAACGAAGGAGGCCGCAGGTAAGTAGAAACTAAGCGCTAATGAAATGACCATTAAGCCTATCTAGCAGTTTCCTAAACGCAACGAAGGATTCCTAAACGTGTACCAAGTGGAGCCACATGTGCACTTGTCATACAGTCACCAAGCGAATACTCGGTGACAGTTAGCACCGCAGTCGCTTGCCATTTTCTATCTGTAGTGCGTTTCCATTACGCACAAGCAAAAAAGTCGCCCATGACCAGAAGATTCATCGCTTCGCTAAATTTTACATATTTGAATTTTACATATGAGAATAAAAGCAAACTTTATGTGTCAGAGTGTTCGTCATTTCGCCTTTATTAAATTGAGCTCATAGTAACAACGAAAGAGTCCGCAGATAAGTACAAATTAAGCGCTAATGAAATGCCCCTTAAGCATGTAGTCCAGTTTCTTGAACGCAACGAAGGATTGCTAATAGTGCACCTAGTTAAGCCGCATGTGCACACGTTATAAACTCACGCAGCGAATACCCGACGGCAGGTTGGACCGCAGGCCCTTGCGGTTTTCTATCTGTAGTGCGTTTCCACTGCGCTCAAGAAAAGAAGTGGAAAATGGCCAGAATGTTGGTCGCATCGGTAAATTTTACATATTTCCGATGAGAATAAAAGCAACCTTTACGTGTCAGAGTGTTTGTCATTAGCCTTTATTCAATTGAGCTCGTAGTAACAACGGAAGAGGCCGCAGATAAGTTGAAATTAAGCGCTAATAAAATGCCCCTAAAGCCTATCGTCCAGTTTCTTGAACGCAACGAAGGATTCTTAAATGTCCGCCCAGTTCAGCCGCATGTGCACTTCTCATAAACTCAGCCAGCGAATACCCGACTGCAGGTGGCACAGCAGTCGCGTGCCGTTTTCTATCTGCGGTGCGTTTCCATTACCGGCAAGCTCAAAAAGTGGAAGACTTCCAGAAGGTTCGTCGCTTCGGTAAATTTTACATATTTGCGATGAGTATAAAAGCAAACTTTATGTGTAAGTGTTCGTCATTTCGCCTTTATCCAATTGAGCTCTTAGTAACAACGAAAGAGACCACAGGTAAGTAGAAATTAAGCGCTAATGAAATGCCCCTCAAGAGTATTGTCCAGTTTCTTCAACGCAGAGAAGGATTCCTAAACGTGTTCTTAGCTGAGCGACGTGTGCACTCGTCATTAACTCAGGCGGCGAATACTCGGTGGCAGGTGGCGCAGCAGTCGCTTGCCGCTTTCTCTCTGTAGAGCGTTTCCATTGCCGCCAAGTAAAAAAAGGTCGAAGTGTGCCAGAAGATTCGTCGCTTCGGTAAATTTTACATATTTTCAATGAGAATAAAAGCAAACTTTATGTGCCAGTGTTCGTCATTTCGCCTTTATTCTATTGAACTCATAGTAACCACGAAAGAGACCGCTGGTAAGTAACAATTAAGCGCTAATGAAATGCCCCTTAAGCATATCGTCCTGTTTCTTGAACGCAGAGAAGGATTCCTAAATGTGTTCCTATTTGAGCCTCATGTGCACTCGTGATTAACTCCGGCGGCGAATACTCGCCGGGAGGTGGCACGGCAGCCGCTTGCCGTTTTCAATATGTAGTCAGTTTCCCTTACGCTCAAGCAAAAGAATAGTCACCGATGACCAGAAGATTCATCGCTTCGGTAACTTTTACATATTTCCGATGAGAATAAAACCAAACTTTATGAGTCAGAGTGTTCCTCATTTTACCTTTATTCAATTGAGCTCATAGTAACAACGAAAGTGACCACAGGTAAGTACAAACTAAGCGCTACTGAAATGCCCCTTAAGCCTATCTTCCAGTTTCTTCAAGGCAGAGAAGGATTCCTAAACGTGTTCTTAGTTCAGCGGCATGTGCACTTCGCAAACTCAGCCAGCGAATCCCCGGCGGCAGGTGGCACCGCAGTCGCTTGCATTTTCAATTTGTAGTGCGTTTCCAATGCGCTCAACCAAAAAAAGTCGCCGATGGCCAGAACATCCGTAGCTTCGGTACATTTGCACATAATTACGATGAGAATAAAGTAAACTTTGTGTGTCAGTGTGTTCGTCATTTCGCCTTTATTCTATTGAGCTCATAGTAACCAAAAAAGAGACCGCTCAATAGCAAAAGTAAACGCTAATGAAATGCCCCTTAAGCCTATCGTCCTCTTTCTTGAACGCAGAGAAGGATTTTTAAATATGTTCCTATTTGAGCCTCATGCGCACTCATGATTAACTCCTGCGGCGGATACTCGGCGGGAGGTGGCGCAGCAGTCGCATGCCGTTTTCTATCTGGAGTGCGTTCCCAATGCCCTCAAGCAAAAAAAGTCGAAGATGGTAAGGAGATTCGTCGCTTCGGTAAATTTTACATATTTCCGATGAGAATAAAAGCAAACTTTATGTGTCAGAGTGCTCGTGATTTCGCCTTTATTGAATTGAGCTCATAGTAACAACGAAAGATACCGCAGGTGAGAAGAAATTTAGCGCTAATGAAATGCCCCTTAATCTTATCGTCCAGTTTATTACACGAAGAGAAGGCTTCCTAAATATGTTCCCAGTTGAGCCTCAAGTGGAATTGTCATAAACTCGGTCAGCGAATACTCGACGGGAGGTGGCACCGCAGTCGCTTGCGTTTTCAATCTGTAGTCCGTTTTCATTACGCTCAAGCAAAAAAAAAAAGTAACCTACCACCAGAAGAATCATCGCTTGGGTAACTTTTACATATTTCCGATGAGAATAAAAGCAAACTTTATGTGTCAGATTGTTCGTGATTTCGCCTTTACTGAATTGAGCTCATAGTAACACCGAAAGAGTCCACAGGTAAGTAGAGATTAAGGGTTAATCAAATGCCCCTAAGTCTATCGTCCAGTTTCTTGAACGCATCGAAGGATTCCTATACGTGTACCAAGTCGAGCAACATGTGCACTTATCATAATTACAGCAAGCGAGTACTCGGTGGCAGGTAGCGCCGCAGTCGTTTGCCGTTTTCTATCTGTAGTGCGGTTCTAATACGCTCAAGCAAAAAAGTCGCCGATGGCCAGAAGATTCGTCGCTTCGGTAAACTTTACACTATTCAGATGAGAATAAAAGCAAACTTTATGTGTCAGAGTGTTCCTCATTTCGCCTTTTTTCAATTGAGCTCTTAGTACCAACAAGAGAGGTCGCAGGTAAGTAGAAATTAAGCGCTATGAAATGCCCCTTAAGCCTATCGTCCAATTTCTTCAAAGCAGCGAAGGATTAATAAAAGTGTTCCTAGTTCCGCCACATGTACACTTGTCATAAACTCAGCCAGGGAATGCTTGGCGGGAGGCAGCGCCTCAGTTCCTTCCTATTTTCTATATATAGTGCGTTTCCATTACGCTCAAGTAAAAAAAGTCGCCGATAGCCAGAAGATTCGTCGCTTTGGTAAATTTTAGACATTTGCTATCAGAATAAAAGCAAACTTTACGTGTCAGGGTGTTCGTCATTTTGCCTTTATTCTATTGAACTCATAGTAACAACGAAAGAGGCCGCACGAAAGAAGAAATTAATCGCTAATGAAATGCCCCGTAAGCCTATCGTACAGTTTCTTGAACACAGAGAAGGATTCCTAAATGTGTTCCTAGTTGACTCTCATGAGCACTCGTCATAACCTCAGTCAGCGAATACTCGGCGGCAGGTGGCACCGCAGTCGATTGCGCTTTTTTATCTGTAGTGCGTTTTAATTTCCCGAAAGCAAAAAAAAGTCGCCGATATTGAGAATATTCGTCGCTTCGGTAAATTTAACATATTTCCGTTTCGAATAAAAGCAAAGTTTACGTGTCAGAGCTTTCGTCATTTCTTGTGGATTCTTTCGTTCTTACTATGAGCTCAATTTCATAATGGCGAAATGACGAACACTCTGACACATAAAATTCGTTTTATTCTCGTCGAAATTGTGTAAAATTTACCGAAGCGAAGAACCTCCTTACCATCGGCGACTATTTTGCTTGAGCGCAATGGAAACGCACTACAGATAGAAAACGAAAAGCGACTGCTGCGCCACCTCCAGCCGAGTATTCGCCGGCGGAAATAATGACGAGTGCACATGCGGCTGAACTAGGTGCACATTTAGAAATCCGTCGTTGCGTTCAAGAAACTGGACGATAGGCTTAATAGGCATTTTTAGCGCTTAATTTGTACTTACCTGCGGCCTCTTTTGTTGTTACAGTGAGCTCAATTGAATAAAGGCGTCATGACGAACACTCTGACACATAAAGTTAGCTTTTATTCTCATCGGAATAATGTAAAATTTAGCGAAGCAATGAATCTTCTGGTGATCAGCGACTTTTTTTGCTCTAGCGCAATGGAAACGCAATACAGATAGAAAACGGCAGGCGACTGTGGCGCTAACTGCCGCCGTGTAATCGCTTGCTGAGTTTATGACAAGTGCACATGTGGACGAACTAGGTACACTTCTAGGAATCCTTCGTTGCGTTCAAGAAACTGAAAGATAGGATTTAGGGGCATTTCATTATCGCCTAATTTCTACTTCCTGTGGCCTCCTTCTTTGTTACTATGAACTCAATTGAATAAAAGCAAAATGACGAATACTCTGACACATAAAGGTTGCTTTTATTCTCATCGGAAATATGTAAAATTTACCAAAGCGACGAATCTTCTGTCCATCGGCGACCATTATTGCTTGAGCGCAAAGGAAGCGCACTACAGATAGAAAACAGCACGCGACTGCTGCGCCACCTCCCGCGAGTATTCTCCGGAGAAGATAACGACGAGTGCACATGCGGCTAACTAGGTGCACATTTTGAAATCCTTCGTTGCGTTCAAAAAACTGGACGATAGGCTTAAGGAGCATTTCATTAGCGCTTTATTTCTACTTACCTGCGGCATCCTTCGTTGTTACTATGAGCTCACTTCTATGAAGGCGAGGTGACGAAAACTCTGGCACATAAAGTTTGCTTTTATTCTCATCGGAAATATGTAAAATTTACCGATCCGACGAAACTTCTGGCCATCGGCGACTTTTCTTGCTTGAGCTCAACTGAAACGCACCACATATAGAAAATGGCAAGGGACTGTGGTGCCACCTGGCGCCGGGTATTCGCTTGCGGAGTTTATGACGAGTGCAGATGCGCCTGAACTAGTTGCACTTTTCGTTGCGTTCAAGAAACAGCACGATAGGTTTAACGGGCATTTCATTAGCGCTTAATTTCTACTTACCTGCGGCCTCTTTCTTTGTTGCTCTGAGCTGAATTGAATAAATGCGAAATGAAGAATACTCTGACAACTAAAGGTTGCTTTAATCTCATCGTTAATATGTTAAATTTGCCGAAGCGACGAATCTTCTGGCCATCGGCGACTTTTCTTGCTTGAGCTCAATGGAAACGCACTACAGATAGAAAACGGCAAGCGACTGCGGCGCTACCTTCCAGCGAGTATTCGCTTGCTGACTATGTAAGTGTACATATGGCTCCATTTGGTACACATTTAGGAATCCTTTGTTGCGCTCAAGCAACTGGACGATGGGCTTAAGGGGCATTATATTAGCGCTTAATTTTGTACTTACCTGCGGCCTCTTTCGTTGTTACTATGAGCTCAATTGAATAAAGGAGAAATGGCGAACACTCTGACACATAATGTTTGCGTTTATTCTCATCGGAAATATGTGAAATTCACTGAAGCGATGAATGTTCTGGCCATCGGCGACTTCTTTTGCTTGAGCGCAATGGAAACGCAATACAGATAGAAAACGGCAAGCGACTGTGGTGCCAAGTGCCACCGGGTATTTTCCGGCAGAGATAATGACGAGTACACATGCGGCTAACTAGGTGTACTTTTAGAAATCCTTTGTTGCGTTCAAGAAACTGGACGATAGGCGTAAGGGGAATTTCATTAGCGCTTAATGTCTACTTACCTGCGGCCTCTTCTCTTGATACAGTGTGCACAATTGAAAAAAGGCGAAATGACTAACACTTTGAAACATAAAGTTTGCGTTTTTTCTCATCGGAAATATGTAAAATTAAGCGAAGCGAAGAATCTTCTGGCCATCGGCGACTTTTTTGGCATGAGTGTAATGGAAATGCACTACAGATAGAAAATGGCAAGCGACTGTGGTGCCACCTGCCGCCGGGTATTCGCTTGCGGAGTTTATGACGAGTGCAGATGCGGCTGAACTAGGTACACTTTTCGTTGCGTTCAAGAAACAGCACGAAAGGCTTAACGGGCATTTCAATAGCGCTTAAATTCTACTTACCTGCGGCCTCTTTCTTCAATACTATGAGCTGAATTGAATAAAGGCGAAATGAAGAATAATCTGACACATAAATGTTGCTTTCATTCTCATCTGAAGTATGTTAAATTTACCGAAGGGACGAATATTCTGGCCATCGGCGACTTTTCTTGCGTGAGCTCAACGGAAACGCACTACAGATAGAAAACGGCAAGCGACTGCGGCGCTACCTGCCAGCGAGTATTCGCTTGCTGACTTTATAAGTGTACATATGGCTCCACTTGGTACACATTTAGGAATCCTTTGTTGCGCTCAAGCAACTGGACGATGGGCTTAACGGGCATTATATTAGCGCTTAATTTGTACTTACCTGCGGCCTCTTTGTTGATACAGTGCGCACAATTGAATAAAGGCGAAATGACGAACACTCTGAAACATAAAGT
The DNA here is from genome assembly GCF_052857255.1 of Amblyomma americanum. Lineage (NCBI taxonomy): Eukaryota > Metazoa > Arthropoda > Arachnida > Ixodida > Ixodidae > Amblyomma > Amblyomma americanum. The sequence goes on from NC_135507.1 coordinate 40,227,623, forward strand.
TTGCTTTTATTCTCATCGGAATTATGTAAAATTTAGCGATGCGATGAATCTTCTGGCCATCGGCGACTTTTTTTGCTTGTCGAATTGGAAGTGCAGTATAGATAGAAAACGGCAAGCGACTGCTGCGCCACCTCCCACCGAGTTTTCTCCGGCGGAGATCTTGACGAGTGCACATGCGGCTAAGTGCACGTTTAGAAATCCTTCGTTGCGTTCAAAAACTGGACGATAGGCTTAAGCGGCATTTCATTAGCGCTTAATTTCTACTTACCTGCGGCCTCTTTGTTGATACAGTGCGCACAATTGAATAAAGGCGAAATGACGAACACTCTGAAACATAAAGTTTGCTTTTATTCTCATCGGAATTATGTAAAATTTAGCGATGCGATGAATCTTCTGGTGATCGGCGACTTTTTTGGCATGAACGTAATGGAGACGGACTACAGATAGAAAACGGCAAGCTACTGCGGCGCTACCTGCCGCCGAGTAATCGCTTGCTGAGTTTATGGCAAGTGCACATGTGTCTTTACTAGGTACACATTTAGTAATCCTTCGTTGCGTTCAGTAAACTGGGTAATAGGATTAAGGGGCATTTCATTCGCGCTTTATTTCTACTTACCTGCGGCACCCTTAGTTGTTACTATGAGCTCACTTCTATGAAGTCGAGGTGACGAACACTCTGGCACATAAAGTTTGCTTTTATTCTCATCGAAAATATGTAAAATTTACCGATCCGACGAATCTTCTCGCCATCGGCGACTTTTCTTGCTTGAGCTCAATAGAAACGCACTACAGATAGAAAATGGCAAGCGACTGTGGTGCCACCTGCCGCCGGGTATTCGCTTGCGGAGTTTATGACGAGTGCAGATGCGGCTGAACTATGTGCACTTTTCGTTGCGTTCAAGAAACAGCACGATAGGCTTAACGGGCATTTCATTAGAGCTTAATTTCTACTTACCTTCGGCCTCTTTCTTTGTTACTATGAGCTGAATTGAATAAAGGCGAAATGAAGAATACTCTGAAAAATAAAGGTTGCTTTTAATCTCATCGTTAATATGTAAAATTTACCGAAGCGACGAATCTTCTGGCCATCAGGGACTTTTCTTGCTTGAGCTCAACGCAAACGCACTACAGATAGAAAACGACAAGATACTGCGGCGCTACCTGCCGCCAAGTATTCGCTTGCTGAGTTTATGGCAAGTGCACATGTGTCTTTACTAGGTACACTTTTAGGAATCCGTCGTCGCGTTGAAGAATACTGGACGATAGGCTTAAGGGGCATTTCATTAGCACTTAATTTCTACTTACCTGCGGCCTCTTTCGTTGTTATTAAGAGCTCAATTGAATAAAGGCGAAATGACGAACACTCTGACACATGAAGTTGTCTTTTATTCTCATCGGAAATATGTAAAATTTACCAAAGCGACGAATCTTCTGGCCATCAGCGACTATTATTGCTTGAGCGCAATGGAAGCGCACTACAGATAGAAAACGGCAAGCGACTGCTGCGTAGTCGTGACGCAATGCGAAAATGAAAAAAAGAAACAAGATGCTACAATTACCAACACGAAAGGAAGCATTTGAACGCGACCTACCTTCTCCACTGGAATTAAACGATGCGCTTCTTTTTTTCATCAGAGGGGAGCGTATAATAACACACCCAGATCACACTCCACGAAATCACTTGGTAGCAGATTCATCTCACCGTTTCGGGCTGTGGCCGCAAGCCAGAGGTGCTGGAAGACGAATGTAGTTTAAATTCCTCTTTTTATGCTCGTCTGGAAACGACAACCACTTTCTCCGCCTCTTCTGCTTAATGAAAAGGCGGACTGCATGCCTTTTTTGTCGAAAGCGGCGCATCAGTTGCGCGTTGCGCGCTATGAGAATGTTGGCTCCATGGAGCCACTTGTCGTCGCATACATATTTCATATCCAAAACGCCACACGTGTGCCTGAAACCTCTTCACGTGGGCGACTTGCGTTGGAGTGCCCAGCTTGCGTCCATTGTTGCCACTTCAGCTTAGTTGTGAGAAACATGGTCCTTGCTTCTTTACAGGTTATGCCGTGCAATATTTTGGGTCGACTGCCGTTGCAGCTCTAGTTTGGCGGAAATGGCGTAGAGATAAGATGCTTCTTCTTTTTACGGCTGCTATTTATATGACAGTGATATTTAATGTCACGGTGTGTGACATTTACAATAATTGCACTGAGGTCTTCTAACGCGTGTGCTTATAATCTGCAATCGAAGCGCTTCACAATTTTCAGCTTTCAATGAACGTTCCAAAACCTGACTAGTAGATAAGTCGAACCCACTGAATGACAATGCGACTCTTGTTGAAAGTGAAATCATCAGTGATGGTAGTTTCCACGCAGTTACTGCCCTGGTTTAGCTGGTGATTTGCGCAGCCAAAGAACGAAATAGAGTTGGCTGACTAAATTGGCCGCAATGGCATGCGGCCGGATTTGATAAACTAGCAAACGCTTGCGCTCATTAGAGTTCGCTACGCAGTTGAGACCTTAATAGAATTGCAACACTACGGACTCCCAGTCGGTAGTCATTAAAGTTTAATTTCTGTGATCGAAAGAACTAGCTAAAACTTCCAGGTTAGTGCACGTCGTCCGTCGGTCTAGCCGAGCTGGTAAGTGGTGAGAGTGAACTTGATGTTCAGCACTACGTAACGAAATAATAAAAATAATAAAAATAAAGGAGTTCCTGTGATTAGAAAAGTTGGAACAAGATCATGAGCAAGTCGTGCACTACTTAGCTTGAGAAGGACAGAGTTAACGGCAACACGACCTTGGTTAAGTGCAATCTACCAACCGAGAACTTTATTCCAATCCTGCGGAAAAGAGAAAACAAGAGCATGTGACAAAATTCTAATAAAAGAATACGAGTGGAAGAGAAGACAACAACAGCAAATATGTGAGAAGAAAAATCACAAGTCTTCAACAAGAAAACGTGATCTGCAAACCAGTGTTTGTGAGTCTGGGCGTGGATTTTTGCGGAATAACCATATCAACTCTTCCTTAATATTACACATGCGTAATTGGCAATCATGCCAATATTTTATCCTTACGCAGCATAGCAATCTTCCTCTGCGTGAGGGCAACCAATAGGGAACTTACGTAGTCACCTCCTATGTCAGATTCATTCGGAAAGCCTCGATGACGTCACTTTTCTTCTTGTCTTTCTTCCTTTCCAGGATTATGGTCTTTTTAAACGATGGTGTGCATTTGTGTTTAAGACGGCGATTGGCCAAATTCCCTGATCCGTGCAGGTAACGACCATTTCTTCTGTACCTCTAGGAGCCGTTCTTTAAGGCATCGTCCAGTTCGCCCCACATAGCACCTGCCATATCAAAGATGTATTTTATGCACAACTCCTGTTGAGCAGGTGACGAAAGCTGAAACATAGAGAACCCGGCACCCCCTTTTCTTAATTGATGGTTTTACTTCAATAACTTTCTTGCAAACACATTTAACCTTCAGTGGAGCGGAAAGGACAACCTTGACACCAAACCTCTGCCCAATTTTTTTCAGCCTGTGGGAGATGCCATGAACTAAAGGCAGAACCGCAAAAGCCTTTTTTTGACTGCTCATTTTCAGTGAAGGTTGATTTTTCTTGGTTAAATCTCTCAGACAAGTCCAGACTACAGCAAAAGAAGCCACTCGCAGCAAAGTGTATAACCAGTTGTGAGTTCGCGCTTTATTTGTACATGTCTGTTTCTTCGTTTTTTCATCGTCAGAATTATTCGATAGTAGCGCGCAGTAACCAACAAGGCAGAAGGAGATCTTAAAAATGGAGGCAGAGCTGCGGCAGATTCCCGAGAAAGTCAACATTACAATAAAAAAATACAGATGTGAAAAATTCTTGAGCACACTAGAACAAAGAAAACATAAGAAAAGCAAAAAGAAATTTAACAAAAGTTAATGCTTGAAAAGAGAGCAAGGTATTCAGTCGCCCAGTAAATCGGGGAAACCTAGGCTGCAAGCCTACACCTTTGCAGTCTTATTGTTTTGACCACAGGTATGTTTCTGCTGCATTAACACGATCATGACAACCATATGATTGTCATGTTACTAGGAGTTTGCTCAAAGCTACAGGCTCATCACGCTCGCAGTAAGCGGTTTCTTATGTAGAGCATTTAATAAAATCCTCAGGCAGCAGGGATTGATCTTGAGCAGTGTAGTTTGGCAAGTTATGCAATACAGGATGTTTTATATCTCCGGAAAAAAAGAAAAGGTTTCGTTGTAACTTCTCTGCACCTATCAAGGTGACGACCCAGCTGTCAGACAATAAAACAAGTCCTATGGCCATCGACTTGTGCCCAAGCCTGTACACTTTTATAAGACCGGAGACACACGCTTTCGGCCTACCTTCCGCCCTGTCTGTGCAGGCCGCAGCACCGCATCGTCCATATAGTATGGCCTGCAGAGCTTTCAGCTATGGTCGAATAGACACGTGTCGGAGCTTTCCAGAGCTTGCAGAAAAATATGAAAATACGCCGAAGAAAAGTGTTTTAAAAAATGATCCATCACTAATGGCAGGAGGTCCCGGGAACGAACCGCCAGCCCGTCCTAATGATGGTTCCCCAAGACACCTCATTATAGGCTACGTCTGCGCATAACGCTTCTACGTGCGGAACTTATTTCTTCTGTTCTCCTGCAATCTTTAAAATACTGTGTTTTTTTAACGGAACACAAAAAACAGCCTCTAATGCAGCCCTGTTTGCCTTCAAGGACATTTACATAATTTCCTTTTTTTTTCTCTTTCAACAGCACACTTGCAGGGGCGGGGGAATAAGTACCTACTAAAATATGCACCCAGAGAGAGGAGAAAAATATAGATGTTTAATATGAAGTTGTCATTTTATTTCTCTTACTGATTATTTAAAGGTAAAAACAGTTTATGTATTTGGACGATTGCCCAAATACTGTTTAAAGCAGTTGTTTGCAAAGAACAATAGAACCTAACAACCCACACATCTAACGTTAAAAAAACCATAGTTTTCCTACTGCACATACTTGAATCACCCGAACATAAACACTTATCAGGTAGAGAAACCAGCGAAAAAAGATGCATACACGAGAGAAGGAATTGACAAGGACGACGCTAGAGACACAACTGAAAATTTTTACTTGATCAAAAAATCGAGCAGAGCAGGGCGCGCATGCGCGTTAGCAGGCAACGCCAACAAAAAGACACTGAACAAAATGAACGGGCATGTCGCTCATTAAAAATACTATCTTGCACGTGGAGGCTATGTCCCATACATCATTGGCCGGGGCAAAACCCAGATAGACGTGAAATCTTGGAAGTTTTTAAACTAAAAGTCAGGCATTGATTGCGTGAGCGATAAGTCAGTCAAATTTTCCTCTAAGAAAAACCGATTCATGTACGGGACATTGTCTCCACGTGCAAGATAGCAGTATTTTAATGACTTAACTGTAATTTTATTTTGTTTAGTTGTTTTTTGTCGGCGTTGCCCACTCATACACAAGTGCGCCCTGCTATGTTCGATTCCTTGAGGACACGAAATAACAGCACACGACAAAACAGCATGCGTCAAAACAGCGCACAAAAAACAGCGAAGTGACGAAACAGCACAGGGAAAAAACGGCGCAGCGAAAAACAGCACAGAGAAAAAACTGCAAGGCGAGAAAACAGGACAGGGAAGAAACAGCAGGCGTCAGAACAGCACGCCGGACAAAACAGCACAGCGTCAAAATAGCACACCGACAAAACAGCATGACGTCGGAAGAGCGCAGGGAAAAACAGCACGGCGACAAAAAAGCATAGCTTAGTACGGTGCATCGCTGCTGGAGGGGTGAACTGTCACGGCCATAACCACAAACGGTAAATCCTGACACCAGCGACATTAAAAGTTAGCGAGTGCTCGTTTCGCGGGTTCATTAAGAAACAGGCCTGGCTCATTGATTCAGGAACCGCGGTGCTTGTAGGATGCATATGGCAGAACTAGTGGTTATGTATAATCCTTCTCTTGCTTGAAATTTCCTGGATTCATTCTATAACTCTGCTTCAGTTTACTCACACCTGCGCTTGTTAGGTTAGGTTAGGTGTTTCTTGTGGTTCCTAAGGAAAAGGGTCAAATTTGTCGAGAATTGATGTTTTAAAAAAATTGGCATTGAAGCGTAAAACAGCTTTGATCAAATGTCGCGAAAATTGATGTTTCGAGATAAATCTCTTTGAAGTGAAAAAATCAGCTTCAATACAAAATTGCATTCAACAAATGCACGCTGGGCCATGAATTTTCAGTTCAGCTGGGTAGCCCGTTTCGCAAAGTTCAATAACTGCCGGTCAACCTCAGACAACCAGTGTGCAGCGTAATGGTTAAACTTCAAACAACCTGAAAATCTCGACTCGGGCATTTCTGCCATGGCTAAAAGTAAACATCACATACTGGATATATAAAGAATATGAAGGCCCTCTAGCTCGCTCCAAACAACAATGCTGAGCAGAGATTCAATTGCCGACAGCGACAGTTTTGAAGAATAAGGACTTTTTGTATATCCAGAGCCCTAGACCGGGTGTATTTGTCCGAATTCAGCATCATGATCGTCAACCCACAAAATTGATGCTTCCAGAACAACTTCTTCCGCGTTGTTGATTCGATTACCCGCCAGAAAAAAAATGCACATTTGAGATCACGTATATTACCCTACCATGTTCCTTTCTTACTATGTTAAACAAGCACTCGATAACTTCAAAGGTCGCTGCCGTATGTGCCGTATGTGATTTACCGTTTCTTTATGGCTATGATAGTTCACCCCTCCAGTAGCGCTGCACCGCACTCCGATGTGTCATTTTGTCGTCGTGCTGTTTTTATGCGTTGCACATTGCAATCACTCAGTTCAGCCCTTGGGCGCGGCCGGGAAGCCACCATTGACCTTTAGCGCAACCACGTGACGTGACGTCACGACAGCCGGAGGAAAAGCTGGGCCCCAACTCGCGCGGTCGCGCGCGGCCGCAGCCACCACCTGACTCCCGCTCCTCCCGCTAGGGGCGCTGCGCCAGCGCGTGACGTCACAGAGGAAAAGCTGGGCCCCAACTGGCGCGGTCGCGCGCTGCCGCAGCCACCACCTGACTCCAGCTCCTCCCGCTAGGGGCGCTGCGCTATGATTGACGTCACGGCATATGTATAAAAGAGCTGCGCTCCTTCGCCGGGACAGTCTTATACCCCTGTCACACGGGCATTTCGAGGGCCCGCGAACCGATTGTCTATCGACTCAAAGGCGATCGAGCGCTGCTACACGGGCAGTTTCAAAGGCGATCGAGTCAATAGCCTATCGAGTCAACGGAGCAGCACGGAACTCCATCGAGATATGCAACGCATTCTTAGCTTAACCAAGCTAAGCCTGGCCATTTTTTTCCTGTGCTCTTCTTTCGTCATGCTGTTTTTTCTCTGTGCTGTTTTTGTATGTGTGCTGTTTTTGTTAAATAATAATAATTGGTTTTTGGTGCAAGGAAATGGCGCAGTATCTGTCTCATATATCATTGGACACCTGAACCGCGCCGTAAGGAAAGGGATAAAGGATGGAGTGAAAGAAGGAAGAAAGAGGTGCCTTAGTGGAGGGCTGCAGAATAATTTCGACCACCTGGGGATCTTTAACGTGCCCTGACATCGCACAGCACATGGGCGCCTTAGGGTTTTGGCTCCATAAAAACGCAGCCACCGCGGTGGGGTTCGAATCCGGGAACTCCGGATCAGTAGCCGAGCGCGCTAACCTCTGAACCACCGCGGCAGGTGTGCCGTTTTTTTTCTGTGCTGTTTTGTCGCTGCGCTGTTTTTTGTGCGCTGTTATGATGCATGCCGTTTTATTGTGTACGCGTCCTGTGCAGTTGGTTTCTCTACCTGGTACCATGCACCAACGGGCCCAACGAGCTACGCTTCTATAATAACCGGACAACTGGTGCGGAGAATTGACTAGACAACGCAAAGAACAGCACGAAATGCACACTATGACGCGCACGAAAATGTGCTTCGCTGTGTTCACCTTGTCCTCTCCTTTATATATCTTTGTGAACTTCTAAGCAGTACACAAATTTCTTTACCAAAATAAGGTTAGATAGGGTAGCTCCTTCTCGATCTTTATTCAATTATATTATTTCCCGCTTCTTTAGCTATGATATAATCGGCTTAAAGGACCTAAGCGAAGTAGCTTTCTGAGCATATTGTTAAGCCTGCAAAACTCAGAGGCGCGTTTTCATTTAGGAAGTGTAATGCCGGTTTTGAACACGTAACAAAATAAAGTCTTCCGGCCGCAGGGATTGCTTACAGCAGTGCAGTTTTGCGCCTCAGCTATGCCATAAGCTTCGTATTCCCAGACGAGAACAAAGTTTTTTTCTATCACTTTTCTCGTCTTATCGAGCTGTAGGCTCGCCATGGAGCCTGGGGCCTGAAGACTTGCCCAAGACTCTAGACTGATACGACAGGCGAAAATAATACGTAGGATTAGTAAATGCAAGTGTGTAGTTCTGCACAATAAATCGCCAATGTAGTCTGGCCAGCCGAGTTTTCAGCTATGCACTGATAGGCACGCGCCGTAAATTTTTTTCTACCAAAGACTTGAAGAAATATATAACAATATCCCGAGGCTAAATGATTTTAAAATGATTCACCAGTAATGAGAGGCCGTCTTAAAAACGAACCGCTAACCCCTCCTAATGATGGCGGCCCAGGAGCTGTCATTACGTCTGCGGTCGAGGCTTCTATATGGTGACCTGTTTTCTTCTATTTTTCCGTGATCTGCAAAACTTGCTGGTTTTTTAAGTAAATAAAAAAATGGAAGCCTCAGTTTAGCCTCGGGGGCCTGACAGGACATGTGTAATTTTTTTTTTACCTGAGCACCAGATTTGCAAGCGGAGAGGGCAAGGCAGAGACTATTAAGTTAGGCACCCAGAGAGCAGAAAAATATGGAGCCTGAACTTGACGTTGTAATAATAATAATAATTGGTTTTTGAAGAAAGGAAATGACGCAGTATATGTATCATATATCGCTGGACAACTGAACCGCGCCGTAAGGAAAGGGATAAAGGAGGGAGTGAAAGAAGAAAGGAAGAAAAAGGTGCCGCAGTGGAGGGCTCCGGAATAATTTCGACCGCCTGGGGATCTTTAACGTGCTCTGACCTCGGACAGCACACGGGCGCCTTAGCATTGTGCCTCCATAAAAACGCAGCCTCCGCGGTCGGGTTCGAACCCGGGAACTCCGGATCAGTAGCCGAGCGCCCTAACCACTGAGGCACCACGGCGGGGGAAATTTTTTTAAATTTTATTTTGTAATTTTATTTTTCTCTCATGAAGCATTACAGATAAAAGCAGCGTTGGGTATTTCGCCAAATGGCACTCTTACATGGCTATGCTTCCTTTTGGTCTAGTAGATTAAGTAGGAATCATAACGGCCGGTTGGTCATTGCTATCAGAAAGATATTTTGGTTTCTCGGCTAGTTGCAGAAGCCAGAGAAAAGTATTTGTCCCCTTCGAGTGACGACTAAGCGTTTTAAAGTGCACTGAGCTGGAAAGGCGTTAAGTTTTGGCTTTCAATTTATGTAGCTGCCTTCGTCAGAAGAAGGAAACCTTCTCGCGGTAGTCGTGCTACTGCAATACTTTAGAATGAAAATTAGAATCTAGGAACCAATGCCTCAAACTTTGAAAAGCACGCAGTTAATAATTTCACATAGTACACTCAGCACAAAAATACTTCTGGCTGTTCTCTTGGCATCACTAAAACCGCTTAAAACAGCAAACCCATGTATTTTTTTTGAGTAAAATTGAGACTCTCAGAAACCTGGAGGTCCATGATGAATGAAGAAATGAGAAACCCATGAGCCGTTTGAAAAAAAAACTACTCCACACATCAGAGCAGCTCTCATTAAAAGAAAGCTGTTAGTAAAGGACTTAAACATAGAGAATCGACATAGAGAATTCTTTGTTCAGTCTAGAAAAATGCAAGCTCTAGATCTTTCCCAAATGTTTTTGACTGCGAATAAATTTCGGGAAACTATACTACAGACAGAAACCTTGTCTTCTTGCGTATGAAGGCAAGTGCGCCAGCTTCCTTTCCCTGTGGTGCTAAGATGCACAAACCACTTTCGTGCTTTGCGCTGATATTTTTGACAGTTGCATTCCACTGAGGTTAGCTTTATAGATCACTAGTCTGGTTTTATGTGCCTGCAGCAGCGCTTGTTAAATACCATCGCACTGTGTTCTGACTGGTCTTTTCATTGAATTCGCTACTTAACGACATCCGGTGAGCGTGTCGATCTATAGTCTTTAACACTAAGAAGCGCCTGTGATACCTCTATTTTTTAAGCTGTACGTAATAAAGGTATCTTATAAATGCGATAACTTGGTGGTACCGGCGAATAAACGTAATTTATATTATGACTTTACGGAGCCATTACTCTGCTGTTGCCAGAGTGGGTAATTATAATCGTTTCATGCATGGTTAGAGCGCTCGGCTACTGATTTGGAGCACCCGGGTTTGAACCCGGCCGCGGCGGCTACGTTTCGATGGAGGCGAAACGCTAAGGCGCCCGTGTGATGTGCGATGTCATTGTGCGTTAAAGATCCCCAGGTGTTCGACATTATTCCGGAGCCCTCCACTGCGGCACCTCTTTCTTCTTTTCCTCATTCGCTCCCTCCTTTATTTCAACCCTTACGACGCTCTTCAGATGTATAAGCCGCCGCGGTGGCTGAGTGGATATGGCCCTCGGCTGCTAGCCCGAAAGACGCGAGTTCGATACCGACCGCGGCGGTCGAAATTCGATGGAGGCGAAATTCTAGAGGCCCGTGTGCTGTGCGATGTCAGTGCACGTTAAGGAACCTCAGGCGGTCGAAATTGCCGGAGCCCTTCCCTACGACATCTCTCATAGGCTGAGTCGCTTTTGGACGTTAAACCCCTATAAGCCAGCTCTTCAGATGTCCTCCGAGATGTGAGGCGAATTATGCGCCATTTCCTTTCTCCACAATCCAATTTTCATTCTTTTTCCTGTAAACGCCGCGGTGGCTCAGTGGTTAGAGCGCTCGGCTACTGATCCGGAGTTCCCGGGTTCGAACCCGATTGCGGTGGCTGCGTTTTTATGGAGGCAAAACGCTAAGGCGCCCGTGTGCTGTGCGATGTCAGTGCACGTTAGAGATCTCCAGGTGGTCGAAATTATTCCGGAGCCCTCCACTACGGCACCTCTTTCTTCTTTCACTCCCTCCTTTATCCCTGCACATACGGCGCGGTTCAGGTGTCCGCCGATATGTAAGGTAGATACTGCGCCATTTCGTTCCCCCAAAACCAATTATTAATTTTTTTCCTGTTTGCTGTTCGATGTCAGTGCACGTTAAATATCCCCAGGTGGTTGAAATTATTCTTAAGCCCTCTTTCTTCCATTCTTCTCTTAGTCGTCCTGTTATCCCTTCTCTTACAGCGTGGTTCAGGATTCCGCCGATATCTGAGACAGATACTGCGCTCCCCAAAAACCAATTTTCAATTTATCTCAATTTTTTCCTCGAGATATCCCGTTTTCGTCATTCGCTACACATGATGGGCATAGTACTACATTTTTACACACTCATTAACACTCTCTTGTGGGCACAGATTTGCAAACGTTTACAATACTAAACAGAGCCCAAAGTGCAACGACTTACTGTAAAATTGCTTTGATGCCATTCTTCTTGGTAAGAAGTGGAGCAAAGGCAAGATAAAAGCGGTGGCAATGCAATTTACTGGTGACCAGACACGAAACCGTCGCGATGGCGCGTCTGCCTTATATTCTCTTTCGTAACGGAATGCTTTTTTTATTTCAAATCGCTTCTGGTACGAAGAAAGCCATGGTTCCAAACTAGATCGAATTTTTCTCTAAAAGGGCAATGTAGTCTTTGAACCACCAAGTAATTCCTTTGGCTCCTCGAAGATAAGAAATCAATAAGACTTCGTGCACCCTGTCTCTTCAAAATCATGTTTATGGCCACCCGTAATCAAGCGAATTGAAGTGTGGGAAACGAGAAAATTGACGCAGCGTTTCCGTGAAGGAAACTTTAACGAGAAGTGAACAATTCGCAAAGGTAGAAATAGGTAGTTTCCTACCTGGATATGTAGTCGAGGGAATTGCATGTCACCCACGGATCTCGGAAATTCGATCCCGTTTAAAAAAAAAAAAACTATACCTTTGAGTGCTTTTATATCATGTTTTTTTTAAACATCAACACTCAAATGACTAGTTTTACAGGGTAACAGCCAACACTTGCATAGATACAAGTTGGGACTTTGACGGAAACAACGTTTGTTTTCCTGGAGCGTGAACATCAATATAAGTAACACGCTAAGAAATTCCTGTCGGCATGGAGAATCTCTCAGATGGCACTCAAGCAGCTGTCAAAGACCGCGGCAGACTTATCCAGCTTCACTACCTTTTATTCCCGATGAGGAAGCTGCCATGCACCTGTGCAGAATACAGGCTGCCGCAAAAGGACCTCAACCGGCGCAAGCAATTGGTGAAATACGTCCCTTTTCGGTTTCCCTAACAGCTTCCGGAAGCAATGCGTAGCTACGGTGCAAGCCAAAGCTGGCTAAGCGTTGGTTTCTTTTAATGTGCGTTTTGTGCGGCGTTTTAAGTGAGAGGTACCATCCAATAATAATCGAGATCGCAGGGGGAAAGAATAAACGTAAATGCTTGTTTCTTAGGTTTATATGACGCCCTTATTAGCTGACGACCGAACTAATTATCTGTTCGAGTAATAAATAGCGGCAAACAAGGAGGTCAAGCAAACGAATTTCCCCGGTTTATATTAGTGCAATCTTATCAGGCTGCAATTCTCACGACCAAAAAAAAAAACCCAGTAGCATTTCATGAAACAACTTTTTATATGGTCTTAATGAACAGGGTGACCTGCATGTGACATCCCATCCGATCGCCAAAGCGAAGTGATAACGCCATGAGAGAAGCAAATTTTTTTCATATCATCAGAAAAAATTCCAGCATGGTGTGGTGTTCTGGTCCTTTCATTGGGTCCCCGTTTGAAATTTTAATTGCAGCAGCTACGACAGCGCCCAAAGGTTGAAAATAAGAGCTGGAACGCTTTACAACTCTTCCCCTAAAAATGTGGTCTGTGACATAGTCGTGCAGAAAGTCTAATTGGAAGGAAGTTCCGATAAAACACTCGACGAAGTTCTCGTCGCCTCAGGCGCGCAGGGACGGGTAATGGTAGAGTTTGCGCTTTAAAAATAGCTATTGAGTCGTCCCAAGGCGAATTGGAGGCACGCTCGCTCAGCTTAAGTTTTTACCCGAGCACCGACAGTGAAAAAAAAGTCCAGCTGAACTACTACGTGGGTGGCAGCTCAGTTCAGAGGCCTCGGATGAACGAAGCGTTCGCAGTTAATTTACGTCATTTTACTTTACTCATTAAGCAAACCGTTTCGTTGCTTAAGGGCATACTTTCGCTAACAATGCTATGCGATAATAGAGGCTGAATGAGGACCATTCCTTTCCGAGACCATTTACCTAGACGCCTGCCGTGGAAAAGTCAACGGGTGATTTTATTCGAACAACCAACACCCGTAAATACGTAGGACAGTGAAAGCGAATTAGTTTTTTTCACTCTCGCTACATTAAGTGGATGCAGTACTTAAACGGATGCGCACATCACATTTGAGCGCTGGCTCAGTGTTAAGGCCCACCATTGCACTGCAGTGGGCTCACGCACGCCACTTCCCCAAAAAAGGGGGGGGGGGGGGGCTTACAGGGAAACCCTAGCTTAAATTACTTGTGTTACCGCAGTTCAAAGACAGTATTGAACAGAACATTAAAAACTTTTCCGCGTATTTTTCAAATGCATATACAGGTCTTTTAATGAAAGCGGTTGAGAATTTCCGAAAATAAGCTTTTTTGAAGTATTATGACAGCCTCTGCAGTGAGAGCTTCCAGAGCTGCTGGGAATTAGAAAATCGGCCGATCATGTTAACTGGTATGTTGTGAACTAACTCCCAATTGTTAACTTTTTAACAAAAGCAGTAAGGATTTCGATTGCAATGGAGTGTTTGTGGCTGGTCGTTAATAATAGCTACAACAGATTTTAAAATTTCTAAAAGCCGACATCCCTCCGCGCTGGTGCTCTAGAAACTTCGGTCGCTGTACGCTCTTTTCACAAAGCCCGCGCCAATCCAACGTTCTTCACTACACTTCACTCTGCGGCCCACGTGCCACGTGACCTTCGCCTTCCTGGCAGCGCTGCGGTGCTTCCCATCTCAAACAGAAGGCCACGTGACGCATGCGCAACTGAGTGAGGTGATTACTTCTCGTCACTTTCCACAGGCTAAACACGCGCGCTTTTTCAAAGGAGCCCATGAAAATTTTTCGTGCCACACCACCCAAGGTATTCGCGATTTCAAAATTATAAAAACTTCTGTCTACTACTAGCAGCCGCTTATGGTGCTTGGCTGCTGACCCGTAAGACGCGGACTCGATCTCGGCCACGGCGGCCGAATTTCGATTCATGCGAAATTCTAGAGGCCCGTCTACTCTGCGATGTCAGTGCGGGTTGAAAAACTCTTGGTGGTCGAATTTTCCACAGCCCTCCACTGCGACGTCCCTCATAGCCTGAGTTTCTTTGGAACGATAAACCCTCATAACCCAAATCATACTACTAACAGCCAGCTGCTTATTTCTATATCAGCGATGAGTTTAAAGTTAACATTTCTAAAGTTACCTAGTTATCTGCTAAGATTTAGTTGGGCATCTTGCTGCTTAACTTGGTTCAAATGGTTTCTGATGTCCGCCAACATGGGAGTTTCAACGCTATACAAAAGATGTCGGTATCTGAAAAAAAAAAACTTTAAAAATTACAGTTCAGGTTCTGTGAAACAACTGGTAATAGAATAACAAAACACCGAGAGGTAAATGACAGCGCATACGCCTTATGCGCTATATTCTGTTTCAAAAACAAGTTCTCGCAGATATTGTACCTTATCGCAGCAGTACAGCACTTCGCTTTTGAACAAACGCAACTTTAATTTAGGCACAAGTCTACGGATTTTCACCGCTCGTACGACTAAATTTAACAACGGCAAGGCCCTCTTACCTGCGTATTTGTGTCGTGTAGCCCGAGTACGCAGACGAATACCTCAAGCACATTCGTAATTGAAGAAATGAAAGGTTGAAGCGTAACTTAGCGTTATCGAACTAGAGACATGTGTCTCATTTTAACTCCTACCCTTTATCAAACTTTGATCGGTTTACTCTGAGTCTTTAACCTGAAAACCGCACAGCCATATCAGTTTTGCGGAAATGCTACACCAACCAACTGCATTTCGATGCCTTAGAATCAAAAAATACGCAGTTGTTTGCGCTGGCAATTTTTCTGAACTACGCACTGTCTCTGTAATTCTTTCTGCTTATATTGAGTACAAGATAGTAAAAAAGATATTCATTCACTGACCAATGTAGTGTACATCTTGTTGTTTCTAGCGGTTGTGCTTTATATTCAGCATGCTCAACTCATGCTCAAGCGGATTCGTAATTCAACCCATGAAAGGAATCGTAAATTCGCGCTATCGAACTACACATATGACATTCTAACTCCTACTTTCTTTATCAAATATTTATCGGTTTACCCTGAGTCTTTCACCTGAAAACCGCATAGCCATATCATTTTTGGGGAAATGCTACACTAACCAACCACTTTTCGATGCCGGAGATGCTAAAAACACGCAATGGTTTGCCCTCACAATTTTTGTGAAACACGCAGAGTCTCTGAAATTCTTTCTCTTTACATTAAGTATAAAAAGTGAAAATGTATTCAATTCAGTGACAAATTTTGTATGTCTTTTGTTGTTTCTAGTGTTTGTGTTTTTTTATTCAGTATGCTCAACTCAAGCTGATTTAAAGAACTTCATGTGTGTTAGTTCCTTGGAGACTACGTACGCTGTTTAAAAGTTTGCCTCATCGCGGATGTTCAGACATTTTTTGTTTTGCCCAGCATACTCGAGCCACCAGAGACGGGCGGTCATTGACATAATTTTGGAGACGCAGTTTCTTGCGATCTTTTTTTCTTCTTCTGGGAGCCAAAGTGAATTACGCGCTGTCTGGATGCGTGGGGTTTCCCCTTTTGGAGAAAAAAATCATATTAAGCCTAAAACACCCGTAGTGTAGACGTATGTGAAGAGATATTAAAAATAGGAACAATTAAACACAAAGCAGAAAAAACGGTAAGCCCGTCACGTCAAGGGTGTGGGCCCACATAGCTGAGAGCTTTTATCGGCGTCGCACATGTCAACTTGGCGTAACTTCTTAGTCTTGTAGAAAGGAATGCAGCACGCCTTCGCAACGAAACTTTTGGAGCTTTAGCGTCCTAACTTCTCTTTCTTTTTTGGGGGGGAGAGGGGGGAACTGACAAGGCCTTCATTTTTCTTTCTTGTTTGATATGTTATTTTCAGTGAGATGTCTTTTGTGGAGTGTGGGTGTAAGTAGGGAATAGTATATAATAAATAGGCCGATTTTTCTTTGCACCAGAAGAAACTTGACCCACTTGTATCCTTTTGTACGTTCATAACTACACCTTGTCGCCGGAAACTGCCTCCAGCAGTTTATTTTCATAGCAAGACAAACTTGCCATACTTTGTTCATATATTCTTGTTTACTTACTGTCTGCGATCTGTGCATTAGGTACCCAATTTAATATGCTTCACCTTTTTCATTAGATTTAATATTACACCGTGTTCTCTGTTAAATGAGGAAATTTCGTCTTGACTTGCATAAATTTTAGAGAGTTTGCGTTCATGGCTACGTAAGCCTTAGTAACTAACTGGAACCTTGCTCTTTGTCGCGGTGGTGAGTGGTCCATCTGGCTGAAGTCCTCAATGGTTTACAAGACTTAAACGCAAAATAGTTTGATGACGTCTACTGGCATTTGTAGGTATTACTGGAAAGACATACAACATTTTAACTCCCTGAATTTACATATAAGAAATTGCATTTCGGAAGAGGATTATAGATTGAGGAATCGGAATTTTCTGTTTTTCTTCGTGTTAAACGAATGTGATTCCGAAGGCTCACATTGCGGTTCCAGGAAAACGACCAATTGTTTCGCAGCCTTGGATTCGACTCGCCTGGAATTGATCCCAGCAAAAGGAGAACGCAAGTGTCACTGATATAGAGGAATTTTCATGTGTTCGGACTGGGTGCGTCAGCAAGATTTTATTTGCGCGCACTATCACGGTGGCACAGTGGTTACGGTGCTTGGCTGCTGACCCGAAAGACGCGGGTTCGACCCCGTCCGCGGCGGTCACATTTCGATGAAGGCGAAACTCGAGAGGCCCGTGCGCTGTGCTACGTCAGTGCACGTTAAAGAACCCCAGATGGCCGAAATTATCCCGAGCCCTCCACTCGGGCGTCCCTCATAGCCTCAGTCGCTCTGGGACGTTAAACCCCATTCAGCCATACAACCAACCACACCATCAATACCAAAACGTTTCGCAGTGTGCTCTATCACCGCCTGTTTATACCAGGGAAATCTTGTGGAATGGTTGTTTCTGCTGCTCCAGCATCGCAACCTAAAGTGGTCCTCTTACATGCTCTAAGCTAATTTGCGTATCTCAATACAAATTATCTGCATTCTAGAGATGAAAAAACATGATATCGGTTAAGATCGCCTCCTATTCATTTTAGAGAAGCTAGAGAAGGATATATGACTAAGCGCGTTTAGCAATGTTTTACTAGGCGCTACTTGAAATGAACGGCAGCTTTTGCACCTCTTTCCGTTTAGACTGAAAAGAATTTATTCCTTCAGGAATAGATGGAATGGATTGAATGGATTGATTACTTCAGATACGCAGGTCTGACCGATGCCATCACTCAGCCCTGTAGTGGCTTAAAAAGGCGTTTCAATATTCGGCACAGAGGGACACAAGCGGAATAAATGTATCACAGTTCAACCTCTTTTGTCACACTGCCGAACCGACAATAACCTTGACGCTTGCGCTAGGTTAACACAATATTTATTTCAACACTGGGATAACTCTAAAAATGACGCCTTTCAGAACCTCTCAAACACGTTTTTCTTTCTAAAGAAGCATGCCGAAGCATTTATTGTTCTGAAACCTTCTAAAAGACTTCGCAGCTGCATTTTTGAGGCCATAAGTATCAATGCCTTTTACATGCTTGTCCGAGTTCAGTATAATCTCATGTGGAGAAGTTAGACAGGAGTATTGGTAGATATGTTTCTCTCGATATGAGCGACTCAAAACAGGTAATAAATATCTACACAAACTACGAACAGTTGTGACTTTTATTCGCGTGAAAGGTAATGCGATTATGACTGGTGGTGCAAAGAGAGCTGATGCGTGTGAAAAAAATGATGTGAGACGCGCCGAATGACTCCCACAGCAACAAAGAATTCAGCTTTGCTTCGTGCATGTCTTGTTATATGGTATTACAATGTAGGAGTATTTAGAAGGAGTCGCAACAGCGCATACACTGCGCACCATTTGCAGTGAAATGAGCGCGAACAATGCAAAAATTGTTTTATAGCAGGAAGTATACGGTATGTTCGTGGGAAAGCGGCTCATAAACATGGAGATTCAAAATAGTTCGTTGGCTTGGAGACGTGGAATTGTCCCCGCTTCCTGTCCCTATTGGCTCGGTTCGGCAAAATTTCGGAAATCTATTCACCACCCCAGACCATAAAAGTAGCATTTAAAAGTAGAATTTAAAAGGCGTACTGTGCTCTAACACACTATGAAAGATGTAAACCAGCTATATCACTGGACCATGGGTGAAAAAACATATTTGGCTTACTCATACCTGTCGCACGAGAGCAGTGGCTTTGGGTGGTGATGTTATTGCTTATGTTTAGTCACAGGTGTTGCACTTGGAATGATTACTCCGTTTCATGGTTACAAGGCGGCAGATTCATTGCCACTTCTTAGCGTTCACGGCTACAGATAATACGTGCCTCACATTACGTGAAGCGGCGCATTCAAGGACACCACTCAAAACATATTTAAGAGACAAAGCTCCCGAGACAGAGTTTCGTTTGGTGATCTATAAAGCACACCGTAGCGTAATGGAAATATCGAAAAGCTCAACGTCAATCTTGAAAGTAGTCTACGCAACCCAGCAAGACAAAACTAAAAGAAGCTGGCGTGCTTGCCTCAATATCGATGAAAACAATTTTCTGGCTGTAGTACACTTTGCGATATTTATTGGCGTTAAAAAAATTTCTCAAGATCTCGTGCTTCCAGCTTATGCAGACTGAAGAGATGCTTCTCCAATCGGGATTTTATATCTTCCATTTCTGTGCGATTTTCTGACTCTAAATGAGGGTTATTCGGATGTTTTAAGTTAATTGCTAAGCATCGTCGTATGGCATTTGCATCTCATGCCTGAAAACGCGCCTCTTGATTTCCTAGGGGCAAAAATATTGCACAAAATTACATAGCTTAGGTATTTTAAGCTGCTTTATGTGATGACAGAAGAACAGAAAAAATTAATGTTGAAGTGATTGAACAATGGGAAGTTTAGAGATTAAATATTTCGCAACGTGAAGTACATTGATTATAACTGTTGTACATTTGGTGTAAATATCTGGTGTAGGGGTGATTACAGCGTTTTTCCTTCCACGAACAAAATCATCTACATTATTGTAGAACCAAACGCAATGTTTTGTTTCCAGTACCAGTACCCAGTTCAGCTTCCGCATTTTTCTGCTCTCTCTAGGTACCAATTGTACGAGCTGCTGTTTTGCTCCCGGCCCTTGAATATCAGGTGTTCAAGCAGACAAAAATAAAAGTATTTATAAGCTTCTGCGAGGCACGGATGTAGCACAAGGCTGTTTTTTTTGCCCTACTTAAAAAAGAAGAGCATTTTGCAGATCGATCTGGAAAAGAAGAAACGAGCTTGCCACGTGGAATGCTTGAGCGCGGATGTAGGCTATAATGACATCTCTTGGGCCACGTACAATCTTAATGACGAGCCAGCACTTTTATCCCAGGACCACTGGTCATTACTCCACATTGTTTTTTTTTTAATACTACGCCTCCGGCGTATATTTGTACCTTTCTGAATTTATTTTATATCCAAAAAGTTGGGCCACGTGCCCATTAGTGCGTAGTTGAAAACTCCGAAGGCCAGAGTGCATTAGCGATTTGGTGTGGAGGGCCACACACGTGCAGTTACCAAGACGAAATGCGTATGTCTCTCGGAATATCACTATATAAAGTCTATGATAAATGTCTTCAGGCCTCGGGGCTTGCTTTCGTTTCGCGTATCCGAGTCCTGAACTGGATAACTTCTCAGAAGTGAGGACAAAACTCCTCTGTTTCCTCTGGAGACATGAAACTTGTGGCATGCTGGAACTGCCAAACTGCGCTCCTCAAACGCAGTCCCTGCTGTATGAAGACTTTTCAGAAAGGCTGAGAGAAGTTCCTTGGTGCTAGCGTGAAGCGCCTGGAGCCTGGGCGAATGTGGCAGTAGCGGCAGTAACCATTAAGTGTTTATTGCACCCGAGACAAAACATCTGCCGTTAAAAAAATAGGCAAGTCTTCTCAGGTACAGGCTTGCAGCCGAGCTTTTAGTAATATGCCAGATGAGTTAAAAACATCTTTCGCGTTTTCAGAGCAGAGACGTTTTTTTGCGAGCTGATTTGGTCATGTTCAAGAGTTTCGAGTTCTGTTGAGCTGTTTTTAACCGTGTAAAAAAACCTATTATTTTGAAAGAATTTTTTTTGTCTGACTTTCGAGATAACAGATGATGGTCCCCATAAAAAATAGGGTCATCATGCAGTCTGGCAGGGCAGGTGGCGGTTATATTAATGATTGGTCGTGCACGGTTGCTCCGCTCCACTTGGATAGCACAACTCACACTGATCGCAGCGCCTTCCATCCCAAGCGGTGGCTCAGGGGTTAGGGCGCTCGGCTGCTGATCCGGAGTTCCCGGGTTCGAACCCGATCGCGGCGGCCGCGTTTCGACGGAGGCGAAATGATAAGGCGCCCGTGTGGTGTGCGA